>NC_137922.1:57032734-57037734 GCF_963457725.1 Sprattus sprattus | reverse complement strand
TCATCTGTACAGACACTGAGATATTTTGTCTTAACTGAATGACACTCTTCAAAAGAGTGAAAAATGATTAGGAAAATAATCAAACAGAAAACCAGTGTATGGACGTCCTGAGGGAGGGTCAGCGGCATCAGAACCACACCTCGACGACGTCTCCGTCCTCCATGTCGAGGTCGAATGGAGTGTGAGTCGGTTTGACCTTTGACCCATCAAACAGGAAGCGGGCCTTGCGTCTGAGAGCCGGGGCCAGCTGGTCGGTGTAGCGGGTCAGAACAGAACCCAGGGGTTCCCGCTGTGTGGGGGGAAACACAGTGTGTGTGAGTGTGTGTGTGCATGCATGTACAGTATATGTGTGTGTTTGTGTGTTTGTGTATGATAGTGCATGCATGTACAGTATATGTGTGTGTGTGTGTGTGTGTATGCGTGTTTGTGTATGTATGTGCATGCATGTACAGTATATGTGTGTGTGTGTGTGTGTGTGTGTGTGTGTGTTTGTGTATGTAAGTGCATGCATGTACAGTATATGTGTGTGTGTGTGTGTGTGAGTGAGTGCATGCATGCATTGTGTGTGTGTGTGTGTGCGATGGGGAAGGGAATGTTAGAACACATTGAGGGATCTGATGTCTGATGTGTGCTGTGGTGGCACAGTGTGTGTGTGTGTGTGTATGTGTGTGTGTGTGTGTGTGTGTGTGTGTGTGCGCGTGTGTGTAACTACCTTGTGTACAGAGTATTCATGCTGGGATCCCTTCTCTTTGCCTTGTAGTCGCACAGTGATGACATCGACATCAGCCTCACCATGGTTACCACCATCATCATGCTCATGGCTGTCTTCACTAATCACCACACAGTCTGTCCCAGAGGGAAACACACACACACACACACACACACACACCATTACATACGAGCAGACAGACAGAGAGGGAAACACACACACACACACACACACACACACACACACACACACACACACACCATTACATACGAGAAGACAGACAGAGAGGGAAACACACACACACTAGCAGACAGACACAGAGGGAAACAAACAAAAAAAACACAAAACACAAACACAAACACACACACACACACACACGCACACACACACACACACACACCATAACGTGCAGACAGACACACACACACACACCGATGATGTCAGCGATGCTTAGCCCCAGCTCGCTGATGGTGGAGGTGACAGGAAGCTCCGCCTCTTTCCTCAGCAGCAGAAGGCGTGAGGGCGGGACTTTCAGTTTGATTGACAGCTCTTCCACAGCCAACTTCAGTGGGGCTGTCTAATACACACACACGAAAACACATTACAAAACAGCTACACATTTATAATGCACCCCACACACACACACACGCAAACATATTACAAAACAGCTACACATATTTAAATGCACCACACACACACACACACACACACGCAAACATATTACAAAACAGCTACACATATTAAAATGCACCACACACACACACACACGAAACACATTACAAAACAGCTACACGCATCATAACACACACACACACACACACACACACACACACACACACACATTACAAAACAGCTACACATATTATAATGCACACACACACACACGCAAACACATTACAAAACAGCTACACTTTTATAATGCACACACACACACACGCAAACACATTACAAACAAAACAGCTACATATACTACGAATACACCACACACACTGCAACTCAGCCTTACATAAATAGGAATACACACACACACACACACACATACATTTACATAAACACACACACGTGTCTGACCGTGAGCAGGGGGATGCGGAGGATTTCGTTTCTGCAGCGGAACTTCAATGGAACGTGGCGGGCCTCCGGGCGTGGTTCTCGAGGCTGGGGCGGCCGGGCCCGCTGCCTCTGTGGGTCCACAATCCTAATATCATCATCATCATCTAAATCTTCTGCATTCTCTTCCTCCTCAGCCACTGATTGGCTGTGTTCAGGAACAAGGCCCGGTCGCTTTGGAGATGGACTCAGCAGGGAACCAATAGCATCCAACTTCCTATTAATCTCCCTGTCAAGCACACACACATACAGACTTTGCATAAACTTTGCATACAACACAAATGGAGAATTTGGCTGGAGTGTGTGTGTGTTTGTGTGTGTGTTTGTGTGTGTGTACGTGTGTGTGTGAGAGAGAGTGCGCACGTGCATGTGAGTGTGAGAGTGTGCATGTAAGTGAATGAGTGTGTGTGTGCGAGAGTGTGTGTGTGAGTGAGTGGGGGAGTGTGCACGTGAGTGTGTGTGTTTGTGTGTGTGTGTGTGTGAGTGTGCGTGTGCAAGTGAGTGAGTGGGTGAGTGTGCACGTGAGTGTGTCCGTGTGCAGGTGCGTGTGTGTTTGTGTGAGTGAGTGAGTGTGTTTGTGTGCATGAGTGTGTGTGATTTCTTTACTTACATGAGTTTCTTGTTGGGTCTCCGGCCGCCTTTCAATGGTGTAATGGGAGGAGGGGGGGGAGAGGGGGATTGGATGGAGCCACTGAGTGAGGGAGAGAGAGAGAGGGAAGAGAGAAAGAGAGGGATAGGGTGAGAGAGAGAGGGAGAGAGAGAAAGAGAGGGAGAGAGAGAGAAAGAAAGAGAGGGATAGGGCGAGAGAGAGGGGGAGAGAAAGAGAGAGGGAGAGAAAGTGAGCGAGAAGGCGAGAGAGAGAGGGGGAGAGAGAGAGAGAAAGTGAGGTAGAAGGCGCGAAAGAGAGAGGGAGAGAAAGAGAGAGGAGTAAAGGGGGGGGGGGGACAGAGAGGAAGAGGGAAAATAAACAGTGAGGGTAAATAAGCACCACAGAGGAAGTCAGTAAAAGAGAAATGTTGGTTCGGCTATCTGTGATGAGGTTCTGACAGTCGCTATTAGTCCACCATGAAGAATGTCGGTACTGGTCTTCGGAACTCACTGCGGCTCGGGCTGGGTCTTCTCGCGCTCCTCATCCGAGTCGGACAGCTCGATACACTCCCGGACCGGCAATCTCTTCGTGACAGGAAGCTGAGGGCTCGTGTCCTCTACATCTCCACCTACGGGAGATCACACGGCCAGTCACGTACATAAACAGAACGCGAACACGAAACACGAACAGCAACTTCAGAAAGTTCGCCACTACTACTGCCAAAGGATCTGTTGGTTTGGTTAGTCCAAAGCTACGGTTACCTTGTAGGGTGTCTGTCTGGAAGGACAAAGGGCAGAGCTTTAAATCGCTGTCCACCTGCAAAAGACACACACACACACACACACACATAATTTAGCATCCGCAAATCCGGAGTTTAGGAGAACCGAACAAATGGACTCGCCAAACTAAGAGACATTTACATTTAGTCATTTAGCAGACGCTTTTGTCCAAAGCGACGTACAAGGGAGAGAACAGTCAAGCTAAGAGCAATAAAACCTGGTGTAACAATAAATATTGCTTTTTTTTTTTTTTTTTTAAAGAAATAGAAAACGACATAGAAAGAAAAATATGTGCGGGACTGTCACTGCTTAAGTGCAAGTTAAGCCAAGGTGCCAGAGACGGTGAACTAGCGCAGTCAGTCAGCTACCTTTGTAGAGTAAATGTTGACTGTTGCCATCGCCGAAGGGTCCAGGATGCGCCGCCGTTTTGGTCGGGGTTTCGCGGGCACGCGCCGCTCCTGTCCATCACTGTCGCTATCCGAGATCTACGAATACATCACAAAACCAGGTTACGTCCCGAGACATCACAATCCCCGCCAGCTATAACTTCTGTTAAGGATGCGAAGTGTTTTTTTCTGATTCGTTCGCCACAACCCTAAACTGTTCAAAGTTTTGCTAGCAATCCCAGACTAACTTGTAACAGAACCGCCAGCCTATGTTGACACTTGACAACTAACATACAAACCCCTTCACCAGCTGCTGTTTCTGGACGTTTCCGTCCCAGAACATTTCGAGACATAGTTCGCCAGGGTCCTACCCAATCAACAATACGTCTCGATTAAAAGACACCAAGCTGACCCGACCCAAACGCCTCCAAAAACCAACAAACTCGACATCGCTAAGGACTCCAGACAAACTTACCACTGCAGCCATCTTTCACTGACCTGCTGCGCGCGATTTTGTGACGTCCCCTTCGCTCGGACATAACGAGCCAATGACAGACCAGGACACACCCACACGCGCGTCTAACGAAATTTGATGTGTATTTTGAACTTCCTGATGTCTGATTTTAGAAGGACTTTTACTGTCTACATTAAACTACATTTATCTTCCATTACTCGTGTCGTAGGGCTCCTAATCCACCTGTTATATCAGGAACAGAAGACGTATGCTTACTTTTGCCTCAGCTCCACTAACCTACAATCATATATCTCTGATTAAAGAAGTGTATTCTTTCCACTCCGAGAGAACATGCAGCTTTAAAGTGATTCACAAGACTTCATTACCACAAAGTTAACTTTTTATTCTTCAAAAACACATTTCCGAATGCAAACACACTGAAAAATGACACAAAGGTAGGAAACATACACATGGGAAACAGGAGAGGAATGTGTGTGTGTGTGTGTGTGTCTGTGTCTATTTTTGTGTGTGTGTGTGTGTGTGTGTGTCTGTCTGTCTGTCTGTCTGTCTGTGTCTGTGTCTGTGGCTGTGAGTCCGACGGACAGACAGGCAGGTCCACACTCAACACTCCTACTGAAAAGTGTTTCACCAGTCACCAGTGTGTGTGTGTGTGTGTGTCTGTGTGTGTGTGTGTGTGTGTGTGTGTGTGTGTGTGTGTGTGTGTGTGTGTGTGTCTGTGTGGTTGTGTGTGTCTGTCCGTCTGTGTGTGTGTGAGTGTGAGCGATAGACAGCAGGGGTAGTGGGACAATAGATCTTGTCCTGATCTTGAAGGTCTTATCTCCCAGAATGCCTTGCCTGGGCTGCGTGACCCCCATCTCCCAGAATGCCTTGCCGGGCTGCGTGGCCCCCATCTCCCAGAATGCCTTGCCGGGCTGCGCGGCCCTCGTCTCCTTGCCTCCCTGGGCTGATGTTGTGG
>NC_137922.1:57017734-57020234 GCF_963457725.1 Sprattus sprattus | reverse complement strand
GAGGAGCGAGCGCACGAGCGTATAAAATCCCAAACCTCTCGCGCTGTAAACATCAGTACAGCGAGAGGACAAAGAACTCGAGACTTTTCACCTTCGGCTCTTTTTTCAGCAAAAGCAAGTGTAGCTCATCTTAGAAACTCGGTTTCCTTTTTAGTGAAGTTTTCTGTTGTTGTTAAGTTTTTGATATTAAGGATGAGTTTTGTTGAAGTGAAGAATCTTGAGCCCACCACTTTCGAGGAGGAGAACTATGATGAGTATGAGTACTACAACCTGACTGATCGTTACACTGGTAAGGAGCCTCCGTGTGTGTGTGTGTGTGTGTGTGTATTTGGACGCTGTTGTTGCCCTTTTCTTTGTCACGGTAACCTGACGCCTCCAGGCAGTCGGCCGTGTTTTGGGCGAGGGAGTGACGTGTGTTTCTCCGTGCCGCCTACAGGGGGCGCCAGCCGCAAGGGCCGGACCAAGAAGGAGGCGAGCGACAACACCAACCGTCAGATCCCAGCGGGCCACGAGCGCAAGATCGTCGAGAAGCTGCAGAACATGGAGAAGAAGGCCAAGCAGTGAAGCGCGAGGTATTAGCGTGTGGATGAATGATGGAAGTTGTATTTCTTAAACAAAATGAATATCCATAAATTGCACTGCTGTATGGAAAAATGCTCTCCTTTGTCAAAATCTTAAGTCTAGAATTTTTTTTAAATTGTATTTGTTTTTATTTTGACTAGGCTTTACATTAAGCTATTGAGAGTTGAAGCTGAGAGTTTGAAAGTAAAAATAATTGTGTGGGGTGTGTGTGTGTGTGTTTGTTTATTCTGATGAAAAACCCTCTCTCATGTTTCCAATGCAGACGCGACCGGACGGCTAACTCTGGTAACTGACCAATGACGGCCTTGGCATCTCAGAGGGGTGAATCTCCATGGCGACGAGAGGCCGTGTGTGTGTGTGTGAGCTGGTGCCCTTCCCCGTGCTGAGCGGCACGTGTGAGGGGGTGGTGTGTGTGGGACGCGTCCTGATAAGACCCCCACCCCGCCCCGCCCCAGGTGGATGAAGGGTATCACACGGACACGTGCCCCCCCCCCCCGTCGACCAGTGAGGGGGGGGGGGGTGGGGGGGGCTATGGTGGAGGGCGAAGGCTTCCTTAATGTGTTGGTTTATAGAATGTTCTAGAATCTGTGGAAATGAATGATGATGATGATGATAAATGACAGTCACGTGACTGGACAAAGAATAAAGACGGTGTTTAACTGAACCTGTGCTTCATTGTGTGTGTGTGTGTGTGTGTGTGTGTGTGTGTGTGTGCGTGTTAGGTGCACGGCTCAAAGCAGAAACATAAAGGGGGTCACACAGAATTTATAATAATAATAATAATAAGTTACTTATTAAATGATACAGGTTTATATTTATATAATAATTCAAGCAAAAAGAGTGGTTAAAGTCAGTGTTGTGAATAGTAACCAAAAAAGTAATGCAAAGTCAGTCTAGGGGTAATACAAAACAAACGACGACGACAATCCAAAATCCAACACGTATCCAAAATCCAACGACCAACGGCCGTGTGTGTCACTGTTAGAAACACTGGTACCGCCCACAACGTCGGAGTTGGAAGGTTGTTCCTGTTGCCTAGGAAACAGGTGAATCTATCCCTGGCCTCTGAGGCCACTGGTGCATCACACAGAACCTTAGTTATTATACAGCTCTAATGGGCCTCTGACATCACACAGAACTTTAGTTATTATACTGGTATACATCAGACAGAACCGTAGTTATAATACAGCTACACAGACATCACACGGAACTTTAGTTATTATACGGCTCCACTGACATCACACGGAACCTTAGTTATTATACGGCTCCACAGACATCACACGGAACCTTAGTTATTATACGGCTCCACAGACATCACACGGAACCTTAGTTATTATATGGCTCCACTGAATGTTGAAAAGAGGTCTGGTAGATTTTGAAAAGTTGCTTCTTCCCCTTCGAGTCCAAATGTGAGCTCATGGTTCAGGTGGAAAAGAGCATGAATGCTGGACATGAGCAGAGTCACGCAGACAGTGACTTCACTGAACGTGGCCATTCTGTCTCTGGGCCCCTCTGCCTGTCTCTGTCTCTGTATATCTCTCACTCACTCACGCACTCACTCACACACACACATCCTTTTCCTGTACTGCACAGGATGAGAGGCAGAGTGCATGGTAACCTCCATTAAAACACAACTCTCCATAATGTAATAAAAGTGAAAACAGAGAAGGCTTTACAGTGTTGATGAAATGGTAATAATGTGCAGTAACCTAACAGCAGTGTGTTTTAGCTGTTCAACTATTGGCTCATTTCACTAAAGAAGACTGCTGGGTCAGCAGTAGCAGATGGGAGAGCTGATTGCCATCTGTAACTTCACAAACCACTTGATGCTTTCAGAGGATTCATTTTACAGTCTTTAATGATGCTTATTCTACCACTTCTCAGAGTTCACAAGTTCACTTGATTTGAGCGGGCAACC
>NC_137922.1:56982940-57012940 GCF_963457725.1 Sprattus sprattus | reverse complement strand
TTTGTGTGCGTGTCACGATGTGCGTCGGGGCGATATAGGGGCCTCATCCTGGTAATTAGCCCCAGGCCTCAAAATGTCTTAATCCGGCCCTGGGTCTCCATGGAGATGTAGAGATGGGTGATGGGGTCTCCATGGAGATGTAGAGATGGGTGATGGGGTCTCCATGGATCTCGTAGAGAGGGGTGATGGGGTCTCCATGGAGATGTAGAGATGGGTGGTGGGGTCTCCATGGAGCTCGTAGAGATGGGTGATGGGGTCTCCATGGAGATGTAGAGATGGGTGATGGGGTCTCCATGGAGATGTAGAGATGGGTGATGGGGTCTCCATGGAGATGTAGAGATGGGTGATGGGGTCTCCATGGAGATGTAGAGATGGGTGGTGGGGTCTCCATGGAGATGTAGAGATGGGTGGTGGGGTCTCCATGGAGATGTAGAGATGGGTGGTGGGGTCTCCATGGAGCTCGTAGAGATGGGTGATGGGGTCTCCATGGAGATGTAGAGATGGGTGATGGGGTCTCCATGGAGATGTAGAGATGGGTGGTGGGGTCTCCATGGAGCTCGTAGAAACGGATGGGGGGGTCTCCATGGAGATGTAGAGATGGGTGATGGGGTCTCCATGGATCTTTAAGAGAAGGATGGTGGGGTCTCCATGGAGATATAGAGATGGGTGATGGGACTTCGAGGGGCTCTGATTGCAGGGTCCAGTTCAGTCTCATCTGTGAAACAGGAAGATGGTGGATGGAGAGGAGAAGAGGGTTGGAACTAGCCCTGGGGCGTTCTGGACCACAGCCTTGACTGTGTCCTTGTTTCAGGACATACAGCCTTGACTGTGTCCTTGTTTCATGACATACAGCCTTGACTGTGTCCTTGTTTCAGGACATACAGCCTTGACTGTGTCCTTGTTTCTGGACATACAGCCTTGACTGTGTCCTTGTTTCAGGACATACAGCCTTGACTGTGTCCTTGTTTCTGGACATACAGCCTTGACTGTGTCCTTGTTTCTGGACATACAGCCTTGACTGTGTCCTTGTTTCAGGACATACAGCCTTGACTGTGTCCTTGTTTCTGGACATACAGCCTTGACTGTGTCCTTGTTTCTGGACATACAGCCTTGATTGTGTCCTTGTTTCTGAACCACAGCCTTGACTTTGTCCTTGTTTAAGGACATACAGCCTTGACTGTGTCCTTGTTTCTGGACATACAGCCTTGACTGTGTCCTTGTTTCTGGACCACAGCCTTAACTGTGTCCTTGAACTGAATACAATAAAACAGTTGAGTAATAAATAAAATTAGGGCCCCACGTCTGTACCCACTCCCAGTTTAATTAGGGCCCCAAGTCTGTACTCATACCCAGTTTAATTAGGGCCCCACGTCTGTAATGACACCCAGTTTAATTAGGGCCCCAAGTCTGTAATCGTACCCAGTCCTAGTTTAATTAGGGCCCCAAGTCTGTAATCGTACCCAGTCCCAGTTTAATTAGGGCCCCAAGTCTGTAATCATGCCCAGTTTAATTAGGGCCCCACGTCTGTACTCGTACCCAGTTTAATTAGGGCCCCACGTCTGTACTCACACCCAGTTTAATTAGGGCCCCACGTCTGTACTCACACCCAGTTTAATTAGGGCCCCAAGTCTGTAATCACACCCAGTCCCAGTTTAATTAGGGTCCCAAGTCTCTACTTGTACACAGTTTAATTAGGGTCCCATGTCTGTAATCACACCCAGTTTAATTAGGGCCCCATGTCTGTACTCACACCAGTTTAATTAGGGCCCTAAGTCTGTACTCACACCAGTTTAATTAGGGCCCCATGTCTGTAATCACACCCAGTTTAATTAGGGGCCCATGTCTGTAATCGAACCCTGTACTGTGGTGTTCTGGACATAGAGCCTTGTTTTTGTCCTTGTACCACGTTTGAAAATAATTTGAAAATATCTCAACTCTGATGTCTGGGATATGAGAGTTACTGGTGAAGCTGAGATTGACGTCATGGATGAGATGCTGTGGTACTGAAGTGTGTGATTGCAGTGTGTGTGTGTGTGTGTGTGTGTGTGTGTGTGTGTGTGTGTGTGTGTGTGTGTCTGTGTGTGTGTGTGAAGTGTGTAGTGTGTAGTGTGTGTTTATAGTGTGTGTGTGTGTGTGTGTGTGGTTGAAGTGTGTGTTTGCTGTGTTTTGGTGGGAGTCAGGATGGAACATTTCATTGTGTTTGCAAATCGGTACGTTTCCTAGACGACCTAAAAATACTGGGTGATAGTTTTGAGGGGCTCTTCTCTTTTAATAGGTGTAGCCTCAGTGTTCATACACACACACACACACACACACATACACACACCAGGGCCCTTAGTGTTCTTAATCCGGCCCTGCAATACAGTGTCATATAACCCCCTCCACACACGCACACACACACACTAACACACACACACCAGGTCCTTGGGTCACACCCTCAGACTCATTCACACACACACCCTCAGTCTCAATCACACACTCTCAGTCTCAATCACCTCAGTCTGGAGGAGAGCAGAGAAGATCCCACTCACATATGTACACACTGAACACACACACACACACACACACACACACTGAACACACACACTCATATATGTGCAGACTGAACACACACACATACTTGTACTTTCAAGAGCTATTAACTTTGACATTTACCACTAATCACTGACGCATCTCTTCCTCCCCCTTCCCCTCCCCCTCTCTCTCCATCATCCCTCCCCCTCTCTCTCCATCATTCCTCCTCATCCCTCCCCCTCTCTCTCCTTCATTCCCCCATCCCTCTCTCTCTCTCTCTTCATCACTCCTTTCTCTCTCTCCATCATTCCTCCCTCTCTCTATCTCCATCATTCCACCCTCTCCCCCTCCCCCTCCATCATTCCTCCCCTCCATCTCTCCATCTCTCCATCTCTCCATCTCTCCATCTCTCTCTGCAGGAGTTCTTCTATGAGATCTCTCTGCCTGCGCTGGCCAAGAAGACCCTTGAGGTGACCGTGTGGGACTACGACCTCGGACGCTCCAATGACTTCATAGGTGAGGGGGGGGGGGGGGCGCTCTAACGACTTCATAGGTGAGGGGGGGGGGCGCTCCAACGACTTCATAGGTGAGGGGGGGGAGGCGCTCTAACGACTTCATAGGTGAGGGGGGGGGGGGGGGGGCGCTCCAACGACTTCATAGGTGAGGGGGGGGGGGGGGCTCTAATGACTTCATAGGTGAGGGGGGGGGGGGGCTCTAATGAC
This sequence comes from Sprattus sprattus, assembly GCF_963457725.1. Lineage (NCBI taxonomy): Eukaryota > Metazoa > Chordata > Actinopteri > Clupeiformes > Clupeidae > Sprattus > Sprattus sprattus. The sequence continues at coordinate 57,009,704 of NC_137922.1, read as the reverse complement.
TTCATAGGTGAGGGGGGGGGGGGGGCTCTAATGACTTCATAGGTGAGGGGGGGGGGGGGGGGGGCTCTAATGACTTCATAGGTGAGGGGGGGGGGGGGGGGGCTCTAATGACGTCATAGGTGAGGGGGGGGGGGGGGGCTCTAATGACTTCATAGGTGAGGGGGGGGGGGGGGGGGGGCTCTAATGACTTCATAGGTGAGGGGGGGGGGGCTCTAATGACTTCATAGGTGAGGGGGGGGGGGGGGCTCTAATGACTTCATAGGTGAGGGGGGGGGGGGGGCTCTAATGACTTCATAGGTGAGGGGGGGGGGGGGGCTCTAATGACTTCATAGGTGAGGGGGGGGGGGGGGGCTCTAATGACTTCATAGGTGAGGGGGGGGGGGGGGGCTCTAATGACTTCATAGGTGAGGGGGGGGGGGGGGGGGGGCTCTAATGACTTCATAGGTGAGGGGGGGGGGGGGGGGGGGGCTCTAATGACTTCATAGGTGAGGGGGGGGGGGGGGGGGGGCTCTAATGACGTCATAGGTGAGAGGGGGGGGGGGGGTGAGATAGAGAGGAACTGCCAATAGTAGTATTGATCAGGCAGCCACCGATGTAGTCAATGAGGGCATTGATCAAAGTATTTGGGTACTTAAAGGGCAGTATTAATAAGATCAGGTGATGGGGCATTGATCAGGTAGGGATTATACTGTTCAGGAAGTGATTATACTGATCAGGTAGGGATTATACTGATCAGGAAGTGATTATACTGATCAGGTGATGGGGCATTGATCAGGGCCCTGCATCCAGTCAGACCAAACTCTGCATCTAATTAGATAAATCCATCCAATCACAAGTTGGTCTGAAATGTATCCATCCAATCAGAAATGCCCCCGATATATAAGCATCCAATCAGTTGTCCTCTGAAAAAGATACGCAGCCAATTATAAGCCGCTCTGATATCTAAGCAGCCAATAAGATGTTCCTCCGGTTGCCTGGTGACCCGGTTGTGTGTTCCGTCCTCAGGAGGCGTGTGTCTGAGCTGCTACTCCCAGGGCGACGCCCTCCGCCACTGGATGGACTGCCTGCGGAGCCACGGCCAGAGGGTGGAGCGCTGGCACATCCTGACCAATGAGCTGCCCAAGTCCCTCTGCCCGGACTAGACACGCCCCCTATCCTGACCAATGAGCTGCCCAAGTCCCTCTGCCCGGACTAGACACGCCCCCTATCCTGACCAATGAGCTGCCCAAGTCCCTCTGCCCGGACTAGACCCGCCCCCTATCCTGACCAATGAACTGCCCAAGTCCCTCTGCCCGGACTAGACACGCCCCCTATCCTGACCAATGAGCTGCCCAAGTCCCTCTGCCCGGACTAGACACGCCCCCTATCCTGACCAATGAGCTGCCCAAGTCCCTCTGCCCGGACTAGACACGCCCCCTATCCTGACCAATGAGCTGCCCAAGTCCCTCTGCCCGGACTAGACACGCCCCCTATCCTGACCAATGAGCTGCCCAAGTCCCTCTGCCCGGACTAGACACGCCCCCTATCCTGACCAATGAGCTGCCCAAGTCCCTCTGACCCGGACTAGACACGCCCCCTATCCTGACCAATGAGCTGCCCAAGTCCCTCTGCCCGGACTAGACACGCCCCCTATCCTGACCAATGAGCTGCCCATGTCCCTCTGCCCGGACTAGACACGCCCCCTATCCTGACCAATGAGCTGCCCAAGTCCCTCTGCCCGGACTAGACACGCCCCCTATCCTGACCAATGAGCTGCCCAAGTCCCCCTGCCCTTACTAAACACGCCCCCTGTCCTGGCTAAACCCGCCCCCTATCCTGACTAAACCTGCCTCACACACACTCGCACTCACACTCACACTCACACACACACACACACACACACACACACACACACACACACACACACACACACACACACACACACACACACACACACACTCAATGGCTGCATGTTTTTCTCTCCCAGGTGTTTTATACGTCTGTGAGGGTCCTGATGGCCCTGAGAGCAGCTGACTGGGTCAGCTAGACACACACACTCACACTCACACTCACACACACACACACACTCACACTCACACTCACACCAGGGCTGGACTGGGACAAAAAATCGGCCCGGGCATTTTGAACCAGACCGGCCCACTTAATTCGATAACACACCCTTTGGTCTCTCGAATGTCTACACACCAACCAGGCTTTTAGCTAGCAGGGCGTCTGCCCTATCGTCTACAAAAAAATAAGAAGAAATGGGATGCCCTACTTTTAGGCAGGACGGCCTAAAGACGCCCTATTTTTTTCCCGTTTTACCTGTTAACTTTCGCTGAATGTGATCAAAATTCACTGTTTCAGTCGCTTCAGCGAAGTCTAGAATCATATGCCCTGCCAATTAGAAAAAAAGAAGCATTGCTGTATTCCCGCTACAACAACGTTACATCATGATTCCAACGAAACATTGATTCATGGGCTCGCAGAAGCTACAGAAGACAGCTGTCTCACCGCACGTCACTGAACCTACTACTTTATGAGTTCAACAAGAGTTTGTGTGTTAAGGTGGTGGTCTTAATTAATCTAAATTCAATACAATACAATACAATATACATCATACACTTTAAAGCTTTGTTCAGAATACGGAGGTTTAAGATCGGTCAATATTTTCCGTCCTTTTTTGGAAACAGAAAATAGCGACTGAAGAACCCCCTGTTCTCGTCTACGAGAGGTACAGACTGTATTGCTCCCTTTCCTAGAAGGGAGTCTATTTCCTCCTGTAGGAAACGCGCTTGATGAGGTGGCACTAACGTTTGTACCACGCCCCTGAACTTCGGGGGGCAAACTGGAGCGTATAACGGACTATCATAATTCGCTATCTGGACAAATTGGCATATTTTCATAGGGTTTGGGAATACTGGGCTTTCGGAACATTGACATGGCACCGCGCACCAATAGGCTAAGGGGCTTGCCCACCACTCAAACACACAACATAGAGTGTAGGCTAACGGCTGGCTGTTTCAGAGTAGAGTAGGCTGAGGGCTAGCAACAGCTACAGACTTGTCTTGTATTTACAATGCAAACGAACTTGGCCATAGAACATAGGTCCTAAGTCAAACATATTTTAGAGACGTTTGAATTCATGATCAGTAAGCTTACCGTAGGTCGTTGTATCGTATCTCCCTGGCTGTCGCCACCAGTAGGCCTATCACTTTCATCCACGGTACCTGATGATGGCCCTGCCGTGGCAAACATTTCCGATATTTTGGCACATTTGGCAGTGTAGGCTTGAAAAGCAAGCCTCTTCTTATCTCGCAGTTTCTCCGCACCCTCTTTTCGCTTTCTCTCCATTTTGGACTGGAGGATTCTAAAGAAACGTGCGTTTCTGTGCACCGCCCAAGCCAAAGGTAGAAGGTGTTTGGTGATATGATTGGACGAGCCCCTTGTCACTAAAGAAGACAGCCAATGGGCCGCAGACTAGCATGCGCTTGTCAAGCATGTCAAGGCCATGGGCCACGCTGAGTTTGTTTCCCGTCCTAATGCATTATGTAGGCAGGTCCAAACCGAAAGGGGTTGGTGTTGGGTCAGCCCAGGGGATGTGATTGGGCCAGCCCAGTGTCAATAGGGCCAGCCCAGTGTCAATAGGGCCGCTCATGAACTACATTCGTGGGCCAGCCGGTCAGAAAAAATTCTAAAAAAAAATAATAAATAATAAATTCAGGACTCTCGGCCCATATTGCACCTCGGCCCACCGGGAAAACGCCCGGTATGCCAGATTGCCAGTCCAGCCCTGACTCACACTCACACTCACACTCACATTCACACTCACAGACACACACTAACACTAAGACACACACACACACACACACACACACACACACACACACACTAACACTCACACACTCACACACACACACACTCACACACAGGCTCCAATCTTGACTGGGTCAGCTAGACACACATACACATTCACACACACACACACACTCACACCGCACACACACACACACACACACACACACACACACACACACACACACACACACACACACATACACTCACACACAGGCTCCAATCTGGACTGGGTCAGCTACACACACACACACACACACTCCAATCTGGACTGGGTCAGCTAGACACACACACACACACACACACACACACACACACACACACACACACACACACACACGGACCAGACGTGCCGGATCCGGATGGGATGGCCGAGACAGTCAGCTGCCCTCCACAGCACAACTCACCAATGAGCTGACAGCGCTGCTCTGGCCACGCCCTCGTCTCCTCTGCTGGGCAGGGATTGGCCTGCCAGGAGCCAATCAGGCTTCACTATGGGTCTAGGCACACGCATGCTTCCGTTGCATGCTGAGAACTGCATCTCTGTCTCTCTCCGCCCCCTGGTGGTGAATGTGGGCGGGGTCAAGTGTTTACAGTGGTTCTTCTATGTGGCTGTTTCCATGGTGACTGAGTGCAGGGTTCGAGGGTGGGTCTTCCATGTTGCTGCATGGCGCAGTAAAGCTGCACCTGTTCTACATTCTCCGTTCTCCGCCTTGAGGTCACAGAGGTGTCCGAGTCTATTCCGCGCTAAAGTGATTTTGTATGAAGATTATTAACTGTTAATATCGTCTTTCTCTGGTGATTTTGTATGAAGATTATTAACTGTTAATATCGTCCTTCTCTACTGACGTTTCCTATGTGATGTGGGTGTTGACGGGTGCATGCCTGATTGTGAGGCTGTGTGTTTTTCTATGGCAATGTTCTCTGGGGTTTCTGGGTAATGTAGTTCTTCTGACTAATTTTGTGTAAGTTCTGGAGGGTCTGTGACCAATTCATTTGTATATGGGCTGTTTTGTGTACGAATTTTAAATAAAAAAACATTTGGAGTTCTTCTCTGGGTTGCTTTCGTTCTTTCCTCCACATTTTTTAACTCTTCAGACTTTGAGACTTTAAACTCTCGATCACTTTGAGACTTTAAACTCTCGATTACTTCGAGACTTTACACTCTCGATCACTTTGAGACTTTAAACTCTCAATCACTTTTAGGCTTTAAACTCTCAATCACTTTTAGGCTTTAAACTCTCAATCACTTTAAGGCTTTAAACTCTCAATCACTTTTAGGCTTTAAACTCTTGATCGCTTTTAGGCTTTAAACTCTTGATCACTTTTAAGCTTTAAACTCTCGATCACTTTTAGCCTTTAAACTCTTCACACGTGTAGACTTTAAACTCTTGATCACTTTTATGCTTTAAACTCTCGATCACTTTTAGGATTTAAACTGTCGATCACTTTAAGACTTTAAACTCTCGATCACTTTAAGACTTTAAACTCTCGATTACTTTAAGGCTTTAAACTCTTGATCACTTTTAGGCTTTAAAGTCTTGATCACTTTTATGCTTTAAACTCTCGATCACTTTTAGGATTTAAACTGTCGATCACTTAAGGCGAGACAGGGCAGGCAAAAACATCGTTTTTTTCAGCAGTGGTCAATTTTGAGATTTTGAGCTAGTTCACTGCCTAAACATGTAATCTTTCATACTAGCATAAAGAAAATATCCTTATTATACATTCATGTGTATATTTATTCACATTTTGTCTGTTCGCGGCGTCAGCATTCTCCTATGGTTTCCTGGAAAGTTAGCATTCTAACGTAACGTGCAGTATATCGGCTTTCTGATACCTGACATGTTTGGTATGGTTGAAAAGCTAAGTTTCTCCTTAACAACGCTATGTACTCCAAATAAGGACATTTCCTTTCCAGCAGTAACCAATGATGTTAGCAAAAACTGGGCTTTTAAACCTAAAGACGCAATTTCATTGGTTTGCGGTGGTTTCTGATAACGGGATTCGTTCAGACGCATCACGTGGTATGGCTTGATACTTCCTGGAATCTTTAAATGCGATTTTCTCAAAATGAGTTTTTTGTCATACTCCAAGGATAAAATCTCAACTTCAGTTCAACCTATATATACCAAACTTTCCAGTATTGTACCCAACTATATTATGAAGAAATTTACAGAGGGATTTGTAAATATATTATTCCTAGCCTGAATTATATAACATTATATCCCCAAAAACATGGTGAAAATCCAAGGCTATTGACAGTCTATTCTGATTTACAGGAAAACGAAAGTAGATATCCATAAATCCCTCTGTAATTTTTTCCCATCTAATATGCCAACAAAAGGGGAAAGTAATTTTTAACCTGGCTTTAACCCATGATCAGATTTTTTCTTTTAAACATTATGCAAATTAGCGCATATTTAATGAGATATTGCCTAATTTGCATATTCAAACATCAAAATACAAAAAACTTGTAATACATTTTTTTTCTCATCTAAACATGAGTAATCAACTGAGAAAGTTTCATGGTGATACCTATTATTTAAGATTTTTACCCTATTCACCTGTAGTGTCTCGCCTTAAAGACTTTAAACTCTCGATCACTTTAAGACTTTAAAATCTCGATCACTTTAAGACTTTAAAATCTCGATCACTTTAAGGCTTTAAACTCTCGATCACTTAAAGGTTTTAAACTCCCGATCACTTTAAGGCTTTAAACTTGAAACTCTCTCTACCCAAAATGCCTCAACAGGAGCTGCAACATACAGATGATCGAGCCATAGAAGAGCTGTAACACAACACTGCCCCCCAGTGGTGGAGGAAAGGTAGTACATGGGGCCAGTGCAGGAGCGGAGGCTTGAAGAACGACAGCAGCAGGACCCAGTGTTTACATACACACACACATACACACACACACACACACACACACACACACACACACAGACAAACACAAACAAACAAATATATATATATATTGTAATATATTAAATATATAAAATCAAATATATTATATAAAATACCTTATAAACTGTATATATATAGTATAGAAATATATGGTATTTTAAGACATGGTCATATTAGACAGTTGTATAGAAGAACACAGACAGGTTGAAAGGTCACTAACTTTGTGAATGAGGCACGCATCACCTTGGACACGATCTGGCACTCCGCGCCGATAAACGTTGTTGTGACTCTTATTAAAGATCTTACTCATTCTCGTGTTTGAGATCTTACAGAGACAAATAGCTACACGGTCAAGCAATGTAATTTATTACGTTTTACGAATCCAACTTACATCACCACTGCACACTCACAACCTTACAGATAATGTATAATAGTTGTACTAGCATTTGTATTCAAAGTTTACACTTTAATCTACCAAAGTACTCACCGTTTAACAATACAACTTCCACAACATTGGCGCAACATTGCGCCCACATGCGATTGACAACACTGGCGCACACATGTGACATCACACAGGGGGTTGGCCAAAAATCAAGAGGTCAAAAAATTACATTAGATTAGATTAGATTCAACTTGATTGTCATTGCACAGAGTACAAAATTGACCAAAAATCTAGAGGTCAAAAATTACATTACATTAGATTAGACTTTATTGTCATTGCACAGAGTACAAGTACTGAGACAACGGAATCTAACCAGAAGAACCATAGCAGAAGAGTGCAGAGTATTCTGCATATGTATAGTGGTAATATAAGAATAAATAGATGGGATATATACAGTATGATAGGACAGTACAAGATATATGGGGTATGAGCAGTAGTAACATTGGCAGCAAAAGTTGGTATGTAAGCATGTAAATTTCCCAAGAAGGGAGAAAAACACCCTGGACTTGGTCTATACTTCACACAAAGGAGCATACAAGGCTTCCCCCCTCCCCCACATCGGACTTTCTGACCACCTCACTGTTATGCTAATGGGAGCATATAGGCCCAGAGTGAAAGTGGAAAAAGCGGTTCGGAAAGAGATTACAGTGTGGCCTGATGGATCAAGGTGTGCTCATCAGGACTGTCTAGCGACAACAGACTGGGTCATGTTCAAGCAAGCAGCTACACACAACAACCACAGAGACAATGAGGAGCTTACAGACACTGTTTTCAGAAATAAATGACATTGCTTGACCGTGTAGCTATTTGTTTTGTCTCTGTGAGAATGAGTAAGATCTTTAGTAAGAGTCTCAACAACGTATATAGGCTAGTAGGCTAAGATCTTTAATAAGAGTCTCATGTGCGCCCGCACCCCTGCCTCTATGCAATGCGGAGACGAGTGCCAGATCGCGTCCTAGGTGAGGCGCACCTCATTCACAAAGTGGAGAGTCTCGCCCAGGCGCGGAGGGCCAGATCGCGTCCCGGATCTTAGCTCAGCATTCACCAACACACACACACACACACATACAAACACACCCATCACTATACACACACACACACACCACCAACCAACCACACACTCACAGAAACACACACACACACACACACACACACACAAGCAACCAACCACACACAAAAGGTTGTTAACGCATGTTTGTCGTCAAACATTTTGTTCAAAAAATTAACACTGACGCTAACAAATGCCCAGAGAACATGTTTCAGTTTTATGATTCCCATTTTATGATTCCCAGTTTATGATTCCCAGTTTTATTATTCCCAAGGTTAGACTGGGGAGTTACCTCTGCTCCTCGACACAGCTGGGGCGGTTTAGAAGCACTTCCTGTCAGCCACTTCCTGCTAGCAGTGACCTCCTACATGATGGACAGCTGTAGAGATGTTTCTGCTGAAGGAAACGTGTCAGATTCACAGGGGGCGTGGTCACGGGGTTGGGCGACGCAACCCCCCCCATATCGGCAGATGCCCCCATCCCCCCCCCCCCCCCCCCCATAACCCAATCAATCAATAATGTATTAAGTTACTTATAGCATATTCTCTGGATTCATTATTTATTATTACTATTATTATTATTAATAATAATAAGCATTCTTTCTTTATTGACTATCTTTTGTGATTACTGAGGCACTGTGTCAGTAGATGCTAGGCTCTTAGACAGGGTGAGTCTCACAAACACCTGAAAATCAGCTTTAGTTTCTCCTCAAGAGTGTGTGACTACCACCAAGACAGCTTTCACTGCATGAAATTATAAAAAAAATTATTTTGCTGTCTGCGATCCTGTTCTGGAACTGCTATTGTAGCCTTCACTATGTTGTGTGTGTGTGTGTGTGTGTGAGTAAGTGTGTGTGTGTGTGTGTGTGTGTGTGTGTGTGTGTGTGTGTGTGAGAGTGTGTGTGTATGAGTAAGTTTGTGTGAGTGTGTGTGCCTGTTTCGGGGTGTTGTGTGAGTGTGTGTATGGTGAGTGGAGTGTGTGCGTATGAGTAAGTGTGTGTCTGTGTGTGTGTGTATGAGTAAGTGTGTGTCTGTGTGTGTGACCAATATCAGACACCTTCCTAAACCTCTGCACAGAACACTGAGCACAACACAGAATAAGAAGTGAGAGCGACAGAAATGCAATCAGACAGATTTTATGGAAACTGACAGAAATGACACCTGCTCAGTCTGACACTTCAAGTATCTGCTTCCTCTGAGCAGTCAGTCATTGCCCAGACACAGATGACTGCTTCCTCTAGACAGTCAGTCATTTCCTGGATACAGATGACTGCTTCCTGTAAGTACTCAGTCATTTCAGGTGGACAGGTAGCTACTTCCTCTGGACAGACAGTATTTTCTGTTGTCTGGGGTGTACTTCCTGTGGTCTGGGATGTACTTCCTGTCGCATGGGATGTACAGTACTTCCTGCAGCCTGGGATATACAGTGCCCTCCACAATTATTGGCACCCTTACTGAATATGAGCAAAACAGGCTTTGAAAAATGTCTTTGCTGTTTATCCTCTTGGTCTTTCACTCAAAATATTAACAGAAATCTTACCTTTTTATTGAAGTAAAATTATTGAAAGATAAAAAAAAAACTGTTGACATTATATAAATATTGTGTGCCACAATTATTGGCACCCCTAGAAGTCTAACTGAATTATATTTCCAGTCATGTTTTACATTTTTAAGTTCACCTGTTGATAAGCAACTCTTAAGAGGTCAACCATGACTTCCTGTTCCACTGGCGTACAAATATGAGGTGACAATTCCATTTGTCAATTATCACTATGGGGAAAGACCCAAGAACACGGTGATGATGTAAGACGAAAAGTTGTTGAGCTGCACAAATTAAGAAATGGACACAAGAAAAATGTCTACACAGTTGAACATACCCATTTCGACTATCATGGAAATAATAACAGCCTGGAACAGGACGTGTGTGTACATTGACCCCACGCACCGTGAGGAGGATGGTTCGACTGGCAAAAGAATGTCCAAGGATCACAGCTGGAGAATTGCAGAGGTTAGTTGAGTCTTGGGGTCAGAAAGTCTCCAAAACTGCCATCAGACGCCACCTACATCACCACAGGTTGTTTTGGAGGGTTGCCAGAAAAAAGCCTCTGCTGTCAATTAACAACAAACTAAAGTGCCTACAGTTTGCCAAATGTAAGTCAGACTTTCAATGGGACCAAGTAATATGGTCAGATGAGACCAAAATAAAGCTTTTTGTCAACAAATATCAAAGGTGGGTTTGGCGTTGACAGAATGATAGCCATACAGAAAAGCACCTCATTCCCACAGTGAAGTATGGTGGCGGATCTGTGATGTTGTGGGGCTGTTTTTCTTCCAAAGGCCCTGGACATCTTGTGAGGATACATGGTATCATGGACTCCATCAAATACCAGCAGATGATAAATGAAAACCTCACAGCCCTCTCCAGTAAGCTTAAAATGGGCCATGGTTGGACCTCCCAGCAGGACAATGATCCGAAGCACACCTCAAAATCAACACAAAAATGGTTCACGGACCGCAAAATAAAGGTTTTGCCATGGCCATCACAGTCCCCCGACCTAAACCCCATAGAAAATCTGAAGGATGAGCTAAAGCCGAGTCTACAAACGTTGACCTCAGAATCTGAAGGATCTGGAGAGATACTGACAGTATGAATGGTCTCAGATCCCGTGCCATGTGTTCACTAACCTCATCACGCATTATAGGTGGAGACTCAGAGCTGTTATCTTGGCAAAGGGAGGCTGCACAAAACATAAAATTAAGGGGTGCCAATAATTGTGGCACACATGTTTTGGGGAAAAATATTTATGCAATGTCAACAGTTTTTGTTTTTCTTTCAATAATTTTACTTCAATGAAACGGTAAGATTTTTGCTAATATTTTGAGTGAAAGACAAAGCCAGTAAGCAGCAGACATATTTTTTCATAGCCTGTTTTGCTCATATTCACTAAGGGTGCCAATAATTGTGGAGGGCACTCTTGTGGTCAGGGGTCTACTTCCTGTGGTTTTGGATGTACTTCCTGTAGTCTGGGATGTACTTCCTGTAGTCTGGGATGTACTTTCGGTTGTCTGTCTGAGCAAGATAAGGCATTCAGAGAGCTCTGCTGTGAGTGTAAACGTTTGTGTGAACGTGTGTGTGTGTGTGTGTGTGTGTGTGTGTGTGTGTGTGTGTGTGTGTGTGTGTCTGTGTCTGTGTGTGTGTCTGTGTCTGTGTCTGTGTCTGTGTCTGTGTGTGTGTCTGTGTGTGTGTCTGTGTGTGTGTGTGTGTGTGTGTGTGTGACTGTGTGTGTGTGTGTGTGTGTGAGTGTGTTTGTGTGTGTGGAAAATGTTCAGGGTTAGGGGTTAAGGTGAGAAGGTTTTTCTAATCTCTCTCTCTCTGCTGCAGACACACACACACACACACACACACACACACACACACACACACACACACACACACACACACACACACACACACACACACACACACACACACACACACACACAGTGCAGGAGGCCGAAGGAGGCTAACTCACTTCTGACCTCTGACCCTGGCCCCCTGCTCCTGTCCTCTGCTCCAACCACAGAGCCGTCTTCTGAGCGTGTGTGTGTGTGTGTGACGGCATAACCGCCGCGCGAGTGTGTGTCATGAATGCGTCAGCGTTCAGCGGTTCCTGACGAGTGTGTGAAGCGCCCATCTGTACCTGAGCTCTGGGCGTGTGTGTGTTGTGTGTGTTGTGTGTGTTGTGTGTGTTGTGTGTGTTGTGTGTGTGGGGCATGAGGTCCTGCACCTGTGCGCGGCGCGCGTGTGTGTGTGTGTTGTGCGTGACGTCCTGAGCCTCTGCGCGGCGGCGCGTGTGTGTGGCCATGTGTTTGCGGCAGGTGTAGGCGTCCTTGAAGCGCATGGCGCAGAGCGTGCAGCTGTAGAGGCGCAGCTGCGTGTGCACGCGCTGGTGGTTCTTGAGCGTGCCGTCGTTGTTGAAGCGTTTCCCGCAGCGCTGGCACGCGTACGGCTTCTCCCCCGTGTGGATCAGCATGTGCACCTTCAGACGCGAGCGGTGCACGAACAGCTTGCCGCACTGCGGGCACGGGAACGACATCGCGCACCTCGCCTTCGGGTGGCCCCAGGCGACCACCGCGGCGGAGGAGGAGGGCGCCGTCGTCGTGGCTGCGGGGTTGCCATGGTGACGCTGAGGAGGAAGAAGAGCGCCGGGGTCCCTGCCCTGATGTGTGAAGAGGGGGCGCTGCCTGGCTGCTGGGTTGTGGGACAGCAGAGCGCCACCTGGTGGCGGCAGGTGGGAAGAGCGCTGAGCACCGGCGACAGGGTGGGGGGGGCGAGGTGTGGGGAGGAGGGGGGCAGTGGCACGGTGAGGGGGGGGAACAGCGGGGTAGGGGGGGCGGGGAGTGGGGTGGGGGGGCTGCAGCGCGGCTGAGGCTCGCTGGGAGGCGTGTAGGTGTGAGGCATTCGGTTTGGCGCCCCCTGGAGTCTGGAGGCCAGCGGTGCAGGACGTGACGCGAGGAGAGACCGAGCAGTCCACGCGATGCTGATCAAAGTGCTCCGTTTCCATAGCAACCGAGTCCAGTTCAGCGACTGGAGGCCTTAGTTGGATGTGCACGGACTCCATGGCGACCGGCGGGTGAAGTTCCGCGGACAGACACGCCTCTTCGGATTCTTCTTTGATGGCTCTCGTGAGGAGGAACTCCGCCATGACATCACTCCCTCTGCTTGGCTGTGATTGGTTGTCGGGTCCGGGGGTGGTGTCGTTGGCCCACTCCGTCTTGACGGTGATGCAGGAGGCGAGCGGCTCTGTGGGGAGTTCTGGCGAGGCGGGTTCTGGCAGGGCGTTGAAGTCCACTTCCTGCTCGCTCTGACCCGGGTCCTGGCCGTCGTCCCCGCTCAGGTCCGGCTGGTGGTAGTCCAGGTCCAGGTCATCGGACCCCTGGTTCAGGTTCTGCTGGTTCTGGTGGACCAGAGTAGCGGTCCAGTCGTCCCAGTCTGGGGAGCTCTCTACTGGGACAAGGAGACAGCAGCCCAGTACATCAGCCAACTATCCACCAGCCATTATCCACTCTAACTGCACTGACACACACAAACACACACACACACACACACACACACACACACACATAGATGCGCCCGCACACACGCACACACACATACACAGACACACACACACACACACACATAGATGCGCCCGCACACACGCACACACACATACACAGACACACACACACACACACTCACACATAGATGCGCCCGGCAGACACACACACAGATGCACACAAACACACACACAGATGCGTACACACACACACAAATGCACAAACACACACACAGATGCGTATACACACACACACACACACACACACGCACATAGATGCGCATTCACCTCACCTACCGACACCCACCACCACACACACAAACACACACACACACACAAACACAAACACACACACACACACACACACACACACACACACTTGATGCGCCCACACACACACACACACAGAGATGCACACAGAACTGGCACCTATAGAGTTAAAGCACACTTAAAGTGAGATACAAGGGCAAAATAGTTTACTGTTTGCCAAAATATTGAAGTTAAATTCTCGCTTCTGTACATACAAAGAGAAAACATCCTATCTGTCAGGTGTGCCTCAGGGCTCTAAAGCATCAAACATTAAACACTGAAATTAAACACAAACGGGAGGCGAGCGATCTCTAAACTACATGTAGATTTAGATCACGCGGCCTAGAGGAGAACGTACCGTGCGGCTCCGGGGGGAGTCCGGCGGTGACTTCCCCGAGCTTGCTCCGAAGCAGCTGGTTCTCCCGGCGGATGTGGGTGCTCTCCTGCTCGTACTGGATCACCGTGGCCCTCGCGAGCTCCATGACCTCCTCCACGGCGGCCACGAGCCGCTGGCTGAGGAAGGAGGCGGTAAGCAGCGGCTGACTGCTCATGTTTAACGGCTACGGTACCCAGCCACCAGAACCACACGGACACTTTCAACGCTGCTAGTTTGTTGTTGATGTATTTCTTCTACACCGCCACCACTGAGGAAACGGTAACTGTATAAAAGCCTACCGCCGCCAGGTGGACAACAGCGGAACTACAGCACCCCATTAGCTTGGCAGATAATAAGGATGCGACTCTACGGATAACGTTTAAGGAGTTTGACCTGCTTCCAAAGACTCTGCCTCTATATTTACTACAGATTATCAACTTAGATTGTTAACTTTAATAATAATAGTTATTGTCAGACTCTAATCGCACGAGTGGCAGACAGCAGCACCCACGCGACTACATGGAGGCGACACAGGACACACACACGCACACGTCTCTTTATTTAATTTAGTGCTTTTTTCCCATCCCGGACTGTCATTCCTCCAGAACCCCAGTAGAGTAACGCTAACGTACGGACAGGAGAGGGTTCTGTTTTGCATGTTTTTCTGTTTGGGTTCTTAGTGGAGGAAACCCCTTAATTGTGAATTGTGAATTGTGACCTTCTTGTTGTGAGGCGGCAGTGCAAGCACCTGAGCTACCGACACCAAGATTATTAACTCTACGGTTGGCGGTTAAGGAGTTTGACATGCTTTCAAAGGCTCTGCCTCTAACCTTTATATTTATAAAAGATTATTAACTTAGATTATTAACTCCCATAATTCGAGATGAATGGCCGAAAATTGTGAGTGAGATGTATGTGATGGAACAGCTAACACATAGATAAAGAGTACAGGCAGAACAATGTAAAGAGAAATGGGTGAAATGGACTCTATTTAAATGTCAATGTTTGAAAAATGTAAATGTATAAGGAACACTGTAGAATCAATGCAATCCAGCATGTTCATGATAAAGATTTTTAAAAAAATTGTCAATTTGTTTGTTTGTTTACTTTCCTGTTCTGTTGTGTATCTGTGTGATACAACTTTTAAAAATGAACGGTTAAAAATACCGATTATTAACTCCGGTAAGTTCTTAAGCAGGCTGTTTACTCATTAAAGAGAGCAGCTCCAAAACTCTCCTCACAACTCCTCACATCAACACAAACGCCAACACTTTTCTGTCCTTTATGATCTGAGCTGCTGCTGCTGCCTCCTTCTGGCCAAAGATGATATGTATGAACTCCCCCCCGCCCCCAGGAGTATACTACAAATTAGTCAATTCAATTCGATTCCCTTCGATTTTAGAGATAACAACATTAACAAAAACAAACACACATTATATTGTCTATGTGTGCATTTTTAAGCACCTGCTAAAGCATGTCTAAAAGGAGTATGACAGGATGCTGCACTCGTCTAGTGAGCGTCGTTTGGCACTGCGTGTGTGTGTGTGTGTGTGTGTGTCTGTGCAAGTACGGCAATCCAGGCTATTCTCATTTGTAGTTCCGCGTTGGTGGAACGAGCTGCCTAGTACTACCGGAACAGGGTCGTCCCTCTCTACCTTCAAGAAGCTTTTGTAGACCCAAATCTTCAGAGAGCACCTCCTTGACTAGTGCTTAACGTGCACTTACAGCAGTTACATTCCTGCACTTCTTTTTCTTTTCTATGTGGTTTTTCTATTCTATGTAAAGTAGTAATTAATGTTACACTAGGTCTCTATTGCTCGTAGCTTGACTGTTCTCTCTCTCCTGTACGTTGCTTTGAACCAAAGCGTCTGCTAAATAACTGAATGTAAATGTAAATCCTCATGCAGTGTATTTATTACACACACACACACACACACACACACACACACACACATCATTGTGTATGTTTAAGCACCTACTAAAGCAGGTAGATGCTTCATGGTGTGTATTATGTGTGTGTGTGTGTGTGTGTGTGTGTGTGTGTGTGTATTTATTATTGTGTGACTTAACAGCAGAGGAGTGAGAAATGACGACAGTGAAGCGTGTGAAAGAAGACATCATCCTCCAGGAGTTTATTAGAAACATCAGTAACTTCAGCCTCTTCATGTGTTTCCTGATGACAAGAGAGCACACACACGCACGCACGCACGCACGCACGCACGCACGCACGCACGCACACACGCACACACACACACACACACAGACAGACCAATTCACAGACATACATACACAGACACACACACACACACACACACACACGTCCCCTCAGAACCCACCGCACCTCACACACACACACAAAGACCACTATAACTGTTCACTACCTCGGACCCCACCCCTGTGTGTGTGTGTGTGTGTGTGTGTGTGTGTGTTTGTGTGTGTGTGTGTATTTCTGTGTGTGAGTGTGTCGGGGGTGTGTGCACATGCATTCGTGTATTAAGGGTGTGCATGTTTTAGGCGTGTGTGTATGAGGGGTGTGTGTGTGTGTTTGTGTGTGTGTGTGTATTTCTGTGTGTGTGAGTGTGTCGGGGGTGTGTGCACATGCATTCGTGTATTAAGGGTGTGCATGTTTTAGGCGTGTGTGTATGAGGGGTGTGTGTATGTGTATCCATGTGTGTTACGGTAGTGATACATGCCAGCGACGCGAACTGCTTGCTGCGCTTTGAGTGGGCGTGTGGAAATAGCATAACAGTCTGGAGTAGCGAGCTAGTTAGCAAGTTAGCATCTAGTCACTCGTCTTCATCCGAACTGTCATTCTGTTAAAGTAAGCCCAGGGTTCAATATATAATGTGCCAGGAACAACAACAACACTATACAAGGCCCTCCAAGCCTTTTCCTTTTAGCAAATTAAATGACCGAATGACGCCATATTCCTGCAATTACCAAAGCATCAGCGACAACAGCACAATCTGATTGGCCGCTGCTGGCGAAATTCACTCCTCAATTGCATAGGATGAAACTTTCCCCGACTTTTTTGCTCGCTTGGCCCAATTGGCTCGTCTCCACCAACAGAAATTAATGGGATATAGAATTACGCTTGCGTCGCTTTGCTGGCATGTAAACGGCCCGTAAGGGGTGTGTGTTAGGGGTGTATGTGTGTGTGCGTGTGTTAAGGAAGTGTGTGTGTGTGTGTGTGTGTGTGTGTTAGGGGTGTGTGCATGTATGTGTATGTGTGTGTCCGTGTGTAAAGGAGGTGTGTGTGTGAATGTGTTAGGGGTGTGTATGTGTCTGTGTGTGGCCGTGTGTGTGTGTGTTAGGGGTGTGTGTGTGTGTGTGTTAGGTGTGTATGAGTATGTGTGTCCGTGTGTGTGTGTGTTAGGGGTGTGCAAAAAAATCGATTCAAGTGCTTCCGATTCAGAATCGATTCATAGAATTCGAAAAATCGATTCATATTGAAATTGAATATATATATTTTAATTAACGTTCTTTTTGGCTTCGCAAACTGTGTAGTAGGCTAACGTTACGGTTTGAGTGATGGTGAGCGCGATACGGCGAAATGGTTGATAAAAAGCTTCCGAATAGAAAGTTTACCTTTAAAAGTTGTGATGTGCAAAAGAAGCGAGCTGCACTGTTGTCTGAAAATGTCAACAGTCAGCTGGCTAAAAGCACAGAAGTAGTAGGCTTACCTTTTATTGGTCACCTAACTGTTACGGTTCATTGTTTTTGAAATAAGAGGCCTGACTTCTATGTTCACAGCAAACTTGAAAAAAAGAAAATATTAAGCCATGGTTTAACTGCACTATAGGAGTCTGAAATGTGCACTTTATAATTTTATTTTGTACCGCCCTGTTTGGCAATGTTGTTTTTCAATAAAATAAAACATTGCATAAAGCAAGCCAATCCACTTTTCCATGATATCTCGATTTATTTTGAGATAACTATGACAAAAATGCAATTAATCACGATCGTTTGACAGCGCTAACATTTACATACTGTGAATCAATTTTTTTCAGTCGAGAATCGTTTTTGAATCGAAAATCGATTTTGAATCGAATCGTGAGCCTAAAAATCGGTATCGAATCGAATCATGACATTTTCTGAATCGTGCACCCCTAGTGTGCACCCCTAGTGTGTGTGCGTGTGTGTGTGTGTGTGTGTGTGTGTCAGGGGTGTGTATGGGTATGTGTGTGTCCGTGTGTGTGTGTGTTAGGGGTGTGTGCGTGTGTGTGTGCGCTGGTGGCGTCTCAGGTTTCCGATCTGTGAGAAGCTCTTGTGGCAGAGGTGGCACTGGTGCGGGCGCTCCCCGGTGTGCGTGCGCATGTGCCGTCGCAGGTCCGCCGACTGGGTGAAGCGCCGGCCGCAGCACTCACAGCCGAACGGCCGCCGGTGGGCGCCGCTGCGCTGGTGCTGCAGGAGAGCCTCGCGCCCAACGAACACCTCGCCACACACACCGCACTGGAACGCCGACACGCGCGCTCGCTCCGCCGCCGTCGTCACACACACACGCCCGTCCGTCTGTCCCTCCGCACCACGCCTGCTGCTCTCTGACAGGGCGGGGTCCGTGTGTGTGTGTGTGTGTGTGTGCTGCGTGGTGTGTGTGTTCTGCGTTGTTGTGTGTGTGTGTTGCGTCTGGTGTGTGTGCTGGGCCCAGTGTGCGTGCTGGGGTTGTACTGCGAGGCTGTTGTCGGTGTGAGGGGGCGCTGCAGAGTCTGTTGTCATGGGGATCATGTCCGTTGTTATGGTGACGGTGATGTCTGCCTCCTCAGGCTCAGTTTTGATTTGGGGGTCAAAGGTTATCGGGTCTCCCTGGCGAAGTGCTGGTGAGCTCCCTGGCCCCGCCCACCTCAGGGCCTCTGTGATTGGCTCAGCCTTGGTCGTGACCTCTGACCCCTCCCCTCTGACCCTGGGACCCACACAAGGCGGGGCGGGGCTTAGTCTGGGGTCCTGAGGGACTGCAGGTGTCCACTCCACCTGCCTGACAGCAGGGACCTCGTCAGCATGGGTCGACCCTGGCAAAGACAGAAGAATTCAGTCAGGCTGGAGCACGGTGTGAATGTGTGAGTGTGTGAGTGTGAGTGTGTGGTGTGTGTGTGTGTGTGTGTGTGTGTGTGTGTGCGCGTGTTTGTGTGTGTATATGAGAGACCATGACACTGTTTACAAACTGGACCTCACTACACTGAACTATCCTTGAGGCCTTCAGAGTAGGGAGTAGTGAGCCAACTTAGAGCCAGATCAGGGCCATATCAGGGCCAGATCAGAGCCAGATCAGGGCCAGACTAGAGCCAGACCCATCCTACAGTATACTGCTGCTGTGGTAGCTGCAACTACACTTGACATTACAGATACACACACACACATACCTAACCCTAAACCTGACATTACAGAGGTCACACACACACACATACAGTCATCGACAAAAATGTTGGCACCCCTGCACTTCTGTCAGATAATGCACAACTACTCCCAGAAAAGTGTTGCAATTACAAATGTTTTTGTATTCACATGTTTATTTACTTAGTTTGCATTGGAAAAACACAAAAAATCTGACAAATAATGCCAAATCTGACTTTATTCCACATAAAACTCAAAAAAGGGCCGGACAAAATTATTGGCACCCTTAAGAAATAATTGTATTTTAGCATGTAATTCTCCTTTAATCTTTATTTAAACTCACCTGTGGCGAGCCACAGATAATGGTAATATAGAAATCATATTTGCAACCAGTTAAAATGGAGCAAAGTTGACTCAACCTTTGTGTTGTGTGTCTGTGTATACCGCACTGAGCATTGGGAAAAGAAAGAAGAGCAAAGAATTGTCTGAGGATTTGAGAACCAAAATTGTAGAAAAGCATGGACAATCTCAAGGCTACAAGTCCATCTCCAGAGATCTTAATGTTCCTGTGTCCACTGTGCGCAGTGTCATCAACAAGTTTACAGCCCATGGCATTGTCACTAACCTCCCTGGATGTGGAAGGAAGAGAAAAATGTATGACAGAATGCAACAAAAGATTGTTTGATTGGTGGATAAATAACCTAGAACAACTTCCAAATAAATTCAAGCTACCCTGCAGACAAAGGGTACAACGGTGTCAGCTTGCACTATCTGTCGCCATTTGAATGAAATGGGATGCTATGGTAGGAGACCCAGAGGACCCCACTGCTGACACAGAGACCTAAAAAAGCCAGACTTGAGTTTGACAAAACTTTCTTGGGGAAGCCAAAATCATTCAGGGAGAACGTCCTGTAGATAGATGAGACCAAAGTAGAGCTTTTTGGCTAAGCAGTTTACAGAAAACAAAATGAGGCCTTCAAAGAAAAGAACACCTACAGGCTAATATGGTGGAGCTGGACCGATGTTTTGGGGTTGCTTTGCTGCTTCTGGAACCTGATGCCTTGACTGTGTGCATAGCATCAGGAAATCTGAGGACGACCAAATCATTTTTGGGCGCAATGTAGGGCCCAGTGTCAGAAAGCTGGGTCTCCGTCAGAGGACATGGGTCTTCCAGCAGGACAATGACCCATAGCACACTTCAAAAAGTACCCAGAAATGGTTAAGACAAAGCACTGGAGAGTTCTGAAGTGTCCGAGATGAGTCCAGATCTTAATCTCATAGCACAACTGGGGCATGATCTCAAAAAAGTAGTTGGGAGAAGGCACCCTTCAAATGTGAGAGACCTGGAGCAGTTGGCAAAAGAAGAGTGGTCCGAAATTCCAGTAGAGAGGTGTAAGACACCTCATTAATGGTTACAGGAAGCAATTGATTTCAGATATTTGTATTTCTTTATTTTTAAGGGTGTTCTACCTATTATAAAGTTGAGGGTGCCAATAATTTTGTCCGGCCCTTTTTTGAGTTTTATGTGGAATAAAGTCAGATTTGCCATTATTTCTCAGATTTTTTGTGTTTTTCCAATGCAAACTAAGTAAATAAACATGTGAATACAAAAACATTTGTAATTTCAACACTTTTCTGGGAGTAGTGGTGCATTATCTGACAGAAGTGCAGGGGTGCCAACATTTTTGTCCATGACTGTACACATACACACACACGCACACACGCACACACAAACACACACACACACACACACACACACACACACACACACACACACACACACACACACACACACACACACACACACACACACACACACACCTCACCCTTACCCTGGCTTTACAGTGGTCACCTGGATCCGACAATAAGTCTCCTCAGCTAATCCTTGAGTGACTGACACTCCCCAAACGAGCTTTAGGGTTAATGATATGACTTTAATGCAGTGTAATTATATGATTTAATGCAGTGTAATGATATGCAGTGCAGCTACATCTTAAGAAACCTTCTTTAACACATAAACGAACTTTAATGCAGTGTAATAACGTGCATTGCAGCTCCATCTTTAGACATCTTATTTGACACATAAACGAACTAACAGGTTAATCTGATCAGGCACAGATTCATGGCTGTCATGTTTCGAGCCGGAGGACCGTAATATGATCACAAGGTAAAGAGAAGTAAGTTAAGTAAACAGTCAGTCATTCTAATTGATATCCATGGTTTTAATTGAATTAACAAGTAAATGTATCCCTTCATCTGATCAATAAGCGAGAGAATGTGATCCGTGTGTGTGTGTGAGGCTTTACCGAATAAGTCCGTCTTGGCCAGCAGCACGGCGTCTCGCAGCTGTCTCCGTAGGCTGTCATTCTCCCGTCGGGTGCGAGCGGTTTCCTCCAAGTATTCGGACACCGTGTCTTCCACCACATCCAAAATCTCCCGCACCACTTCCCCCAAGCGTTCCGTCAGATAGGCGTTTAACAGCTGGAGTTTGGTCATTTTGAATATTACTGAGAGGATAATGCGAGAGAAACTGTATCATAGAGACGCCGAGCCAGTCCAGTCCCTATGTTGAAGGACTGTGTTGACAGACGCAGTTTCTGCTTCCGCTTCTTCTTTTCCTCGGTGGTTCATTAACAAGGGGCAAAAAAACAATGTACTGCCACCCTCCGAACAGGAGTGGAACTGCGTCCCACAAGCAGACATCGTGATGTCACTATTGTGTTAGGTGTGGCCATGCAGTAGTACAATTTGTTTAAAAATGCTAAACAAATCAAATTATATACTAAAATGAAATTAACGTCCCAGAAAGAAAGAAAAACCTGAACAGTATCAGTGAATTTTATCAGGTGTTAGATGTTTCCAAATTTCCCTACGGGGATTAATAAGGTTTATCTTATTATGGGATGTGACAACTCAGGTCTGTTGTAGGATAGATAGCTTCGTTAGCTATAGTCAAAAACATCCTTCTAATGCCTGAATATGAGGACGTTAGTGTTAAGCCTATGATTATTTAATATGAGGATGTTACTGTAGCCTAGATGAGTATTTAATATGAGGATGTTAGTGTTTAGCCTATGAGTATTTTATATGAGGATGTAAGTGTTTAGCCTATGAGTATTTTATATGAGGATGTTTGTGTTTAGCCTACGAGTATTAAATATGAGGATGTTAGCGTTTAGCCTATAAGTATTTAATGGGTGACTAGACGTTCTCTTTTGCCTGGACATGTCCTCTTTTCGAGACCTAAAATATGCGTCCGGCAGGGAGGATTCCAAAACTTTCCGTGATTTTTTCCTCGTCGGATATTTGTGTTTCTCAAACTAGTTTTTACGCCCTTACAAGTTTTGGGAAGGGTATCTCCTTCTTGCAAGGGCTGGCCAGTCGTGTATTCCTGTAACGGATTAGCGGCCAATCGGATTGAAGCATTTTCCTGGGTCCGTGCATTTGATTATTTATTTTATATTCCCCAAGATAGAGGGTTCGTATCCCCATTGAGGCGTTATCGAATGTGAAATAAACGAGTAGAAAACATTGGAAATACTTGGGGATTAAAAAACAATTACAACTTTCTATGTAAAGTTCGTTTTTTTTTGTAGTTTATATCAAATGTATAGTAATGCTACTACTTTGAACATAGTACAATTACTACTCCATCAGATTGTCAGTATCTTTGGAGAAATGTAGTAATGTTGTTTAGTTCTTCTCTTGTTTGTCAAAGTGTGTTTATTATTAATATCCCCTGCAGTGCTTAAATCAACCGAACCAGCAGACTTGGATTCATTCTTATGACACAGAGCCTATTGTTGTAGATGGTATAATTACGCTGAGAAAAAGCTATATGGTTTTCATTTAAGCAGGAGTAAAGGCAGTGTGTAATATTTCAAAGAAAGTTCAATTTTTATTAGTCATCATAGTTTTATTGACATTATCTGAAATAATTTGTACTTGTCTCAATATTTACACAAATGGAATAGCGTGGACTGTATGTAAAGATACATGTTTTAGAAATAACATGTATCATTTAAGGCCAACAATTAAATATAACTGCTAACAATGACAAAAGAAAATGACTAACAAATAGCTATTAACAATGACAAACTTCCCTTTAAAAAGATGGAAACTTGATCAAAAGGGAGCATCTGCCTGGCTGGCCTGATGCATTGAGGTCAGTTTAACATACAGTCTTATGTGCACAGATAAAAGAAAGTCAAATATATAACTGACAAAATATACGCATCAAATTATATGTATCAATAGGACTGCATGGTTTTTACAAATGTAGTATGGTAATCATAAGATAAGCATTTCAGAAATGATATGGAACATTTTAAGGCCAGCTTTCAAATATACCTTTTCACAATGACTAAATGAAACTGACAAGCATAGACATACATCCCCTTGCTCCAAATTAGTACTTTATGCGTGTGTTCAATACATGTGAATGTGCACTGTCGTCATGGTGAAGACCTCAGCATCAGGGGCAGAGTATGTGAGATTTCAATAAATACATTAAAGCTCCTTCATCAGTCTCATATTTAGACCTGGGCTGTCCACAGGCAAGACAGGTCTTTGTCTGTCTTCTCTTCTGTTCTGGCTGGTGCTGCTGCTTCTCCTAGATGCCTCCCACAATTTTCTAAATGGAGTCTTGTGTCAGACGTGTGGACAGAGCCACTGTACTGCCCCTGTCAGCCCTGGGCCTGGAACAATTCAGTGGCCATCCACTCTCTTCTTGGCACTGCCAAACTCTTTACACCTGGTTAGGCTGGAGCCTAGGGGACAGTAAAATAAACCAGTTATTATTTTTATGTGACTGAAATGAACACATTTGATTAGCAGGCAGGAAGGCACGCAGACACACGCAGGCAGGCACACACACACACAGACGCACACATCCACACAGATGCACGCACGCACGCATAAACACAGGCATACGCAGGCAGGCACGCACAGATTCAGGCAGACACATACAGACAACATGCACCCATGCACCCACAGACGCACACACAGACAGACGTACGCACGCAGGCAGGCATGGACGCATGCACGCACACACAGAGGTACACACGCAGGCAGGCATGCACAGACACAGGCAAGCACACACAGATGCACGCATGCATACACAGATGCACTCATGCACACACAGACGTACGCACGCAGGCAAGCAGGCAGGCACGCGCGGGCAGACGTAGGCGGGCCGGCACGTACAGACATATTCACTCACAGATGCACGCACGCACACACACACTCACACAGACGTACGCACCCAGGCAGGCAGGGACACACAGACGCATGCACACACGCACAGACGTACGCACGCAGGCACGCACACACAGTGCTTTAAGTAGATACTCGTACTTCTACTCAGAAGAAGTGCTGTGCGTGCAGGCATTAGTGTGTGTGTGTCCTAGCGTGTGTGTCCACATGTGTTTTCTGCGCGACATGTTGTGCAACCCACACATGATGACTGGAGAGAGCTGAGGGGAGATAGGAGGGAGAATAGGCCTCACACACACACACCACAGGGAGATACTCCTATCTAAACACACACACACCATCTCACAGCATACACACACATTCACACAGACACAGAGGTTGTACTCACACTCTGTTCCCTCAGCTTGTCATACAGCAGCTCCTGGCGTTTATTGGCGACATCCAGCTTTCTCTTGGTTTGCTGAAACAGAGGGAGGAGATGAGAGCAGGAAGGAGGTCAGATACTCAACTGAACAGCCACCAAACACTCTCTTCTGTGTGTGCGTGTGTCCTGGCGTGTTTGTGAGTGTATGTGTGTTCTTTCACATTCTGTGAGCCTGGGCAGAAGAAGTGCTGTGTGTGTGTGTGTGTGTGTGTGTGTGTGTGTGTGTGTGTGTGTGTGTGTGTGTGTGTGTGTGTGTGTGTGTGAGAGAGAGAGAGAGCAAGATGGGAGAAGGAAGAGAGGGGGGCAGGAGAGGTGTTGCATAGATCAAAGACTGAGGGGAAATTACATAACATTTGATTAACACTGTAGACAGACTTCAGTTGATTGTTTGAAAGTCTACTGTGGTTCTAGTATAGTATTTACAACGTAATTTGTACATTATATGTAGCCTATGTTATATTGTATATTGTAAAAGAGAGCTCGTATCAATCCCTTAGTAGTCCAGCTGTTAGTTGGTGCAATGCATTAAGCCAATAGCTCTTACCAAGCCAGTGATTCTGACGAGTTATCAACACATTACAAGTCAAATCCATGGTGTAAGGATGAGTTAACATCACAACATGAAAACCGTGCACATAAATATAAAATACAATCATGTTCATTCATTATTACGTTATTTAAACACAAGCCTGTAGCGTCAATCTCTTAGCAAGCTAGCAATGCTGAGGTATAGGTAGCTAACTCATCAACACAACATAACAACCCTGTCAGAAACGAACTGACAAGACTATTTAACGTCACGACATGAAAGCTGGACACATGACTATATAAAACGATCATGTCCATTCATTATTTGACGTGTCATTTCACCACAAGTCTACATCATTACCTAGCTAGCGATGCTAGCCAATTGGTGACACTAAATGAGTGTCAGTACCGTCCTTACAATATAAGATCATGTAACAACAGGAATACCATACACAATTCCAATGATTGTTATTATGTTCATTCATTATTTAACACGATTACTCCAAACTTGTCTAATGTGAGAGAGAAAATCCTGTCATCAACCAAACGAATTAGCAGCGAACACTAATGTTACCACAAAGCAGGAAATATATGGCGTTATAACTTAAATGAATCCTGTATTTTTACATTCCCCCCAAACAACGTAGCTTACCTTAAATGCATGCACATTAGCGTGAATAAAAGTAGCGAATCTCTGGTGACTTGTCCCGTCTCCTGTCAGAAGTTTGCCTGAAGTAAAATTTCAAAGACGGCGCGTCTTTAAAAAACCTCGGAACAGCGCCAAAAAGTCGTTGTGGCCAAAATAATATTACAGCCACACTTTTTAGCAGTAACATTGGAAATGCATGGGACAGCATTTAGGTCCTTTTAGCTAAATTATCCACGGCGGCCGCGCGGGGGCTCTGACTGTAGAGAGAATTGTCATTGGTCGACCGCCCTCTCAGTGTTGCCAGATGCACAATAATTATCCTCCAAAGATCATCATTTTGAGCATTTGGTACGATACTTCGCCATTTCCAATCTGGCAACACTGAGCACCTTGCCGCTACCAGTAGTAACCATAGTAACCATAGACATATAAACAGAGACGACCCACTCGCCTCTGGCTGGCGACAAACTTAATTCAGGTCTATGCTAGTGTCTTTTGCACATGCAGATGTCATGTGCGGTTGTAATCGATGCAACTAGTGACCAGTTGTATTGTTTACCACAGCACATTGCATTGTTTACAACAGCACATGACATCTGCATGTGGAAAAGATGGCAAAACCTCGTGG
>NC_137922.1:56926620-56949120 GCF_963457725.1 Sprattus sprattus | reverse complement strand
ATATGGGGAGGATTGGGATGGAGGGGGGGGGGGGGTAACTTCTGTCATTTGGAAACCTGATTAAACTACATGATAGCACCTCTTGTTTGCTGTGTTCAATAAGGGCAAACAACATACAGTTCAGCATCTGAACAACATTGCTCTCTCTCTCTCTCTGTCCCTCTCTCTCTCTCTGCTCTCCTCCCTCTCTCTCCTGTCTCTCCTCTCCCTCCTCTCTGTCTCTCTCTCTCTCTCTGTCTCTCCCTCTCTCTCTGTCTCTCCCTCTCCCTCTCTCTCTTTCTCTCTCTGTCTCTGTCTCTGTCTCTGTCTCTGTCTCTGTCTCTCCCCCCTGCCTCTCAGTGTGTAATGTTAGGTGTGGGTATTATACAATGCTTGTGCTCGTTTTGCATACGAGTCTTATCAGCATGTTGCTATGGCGACTGCTGTACCTGTGTGGCATCACTATGCTCCCAGCGCACTCCTTCAAAAACACTTTCAATTAACTCATCTAAGCACACATTCAGAAAGCTCATTAGATATTTAATCAGTCATTAGTAACCCGGTGGATCAATCTAACCCTCGTGACATGGGAGAGGATTTGGGATGGTGGGGGGGGGGGGGGGGGGGGGGGGGGGTGGGGGGGGGGGGTAACTTCTATCATTTGGAAATCTGATAAAACGATGATAATAAGATAGTAAGGGCAAACAACATACAGTTCAGCATCTGAACACTATTGTTCTCGCTCTCTCTCTCTGTCTCTTCCTCTCTCTGTCTCCCCCTCTCTCTGTCTCCCCCCCCCTCTCTCTGTCTCCCCCCCCTCTCTCTGTCTCTTCCTCTCTCTGTCTGTCTCTCCCTCTCTCTGTCTCCCCCCCCCTCTCTGTCTCCCTCTCTCTCTGTCTCTCTGTCTGTCTCTCTCTCTCTCTGTCTCCCCCCCTCTCTCTGTCTCCCCCTCTCTCTCTCGCTGTCTCTCCCTCTCTCTGTCTCTCTGTCTGTCTCTCTCTCTCTGTCTCCCCCCCCCCTGCCTCTCAGTGTCATGTTAGGTGTAGGTATTATGTAATGCTGTGCAAGTCAAGCACCCTCTCTATCCAATAAGAAATGTTATGAATGTTGTATTACATACATTTGACAACTCCTGTGTGCCTATATTAACTATACCATATAGCCTATATTACCTATAGCCTACCATTTAGCCTATTATCTTAACCATATAGCTGAGGGCCTATAGTATCTATATCATGAAGCTGATTGAAATGTTGAGCTTGAGTTTCAGTGCCACTTGAGCGAGACTGTGTTTACAGCGCGTTCTGTAAAGTTTCAAGAGTGTTAATATGAGCAGTTTCCGCGTATGATCCAACTCAAAGTCCTCACTTTAAATATCTGCTGTGATTTACGGAATGCGGATATCAAACCGATAATCTTCAGTTCTATTCACTTCGACTCTGCCTGTATTCGCTTGATCAGACCTTACACTGCGCAGCGAGGTGAAAACATGACGGCGCAGAAAGGCGACTCACCCTGAAGCGAAGGAAGAGGTCTTCAAGGCTACTTCAACGACAAGATCAGAGATCACTCAAGTCTACACTCTCCGGCGCAGTGTACGTCTAGTTTTGTTTGCAGGTTGCTTGGTAGTTTGGTTGGGGCGTGGTATTTAACTGCCTGTATGATTGTGTACTTCAAGATATCCCGGAAGACAGCGAACTGTACTGAACATGTGACTTACCGGACTCGGTTGAGCTCGTCACTGCGGAGAGGAGTGGAGTTGAAAACAGACACACCCACTCGCACGGAGCTCCCTATGGATAATCTTTTAAAATTCTGGCAGTTTAATGTACCACTTTCATGCATTTTGTGATTTTTAAACAGTATGCCTAAAGACTGCCCATGACGCGCGCAGGGCCCGTCGTCTGTCTAACATTACCACTACCCCTTATACCACACAGCGTCTCTTTGAAAACACCTTTATGTTAGTTCACACTCAGCTTGACCCATAAACTTTTCATAGACAGAAATGACATACGATCAGCATATTCAGTTTGAAAATCAGGAAACACAATGACAGCCTTTGGTGAACCGAGGTTTGGACGGGTCTAGAGATTTTGAGCTGTGTGCACGTGCGTACGTGTTTGTATGAGTGAGTTGAGCTGGGATAGCTGTCAATGTTATAGGTTACAGGTGACAAGGTGGTGGTGTAGAGGTTTTTATTCTGATGATTTATTCTCATTTGAGAACGTGCGAAAGAAATGGCGAAAGCTCATCCTCAAATTCATTTTGATACCATATGGAAGTGAAGGACAGATAAACACCTGTGTCTTCCCCACTAGCCATCCAGAACTTCCAAGCTGTCACAGCATGACATTGCAAGCTATACTGCCAAGAGACGCCAGTAGCCTACTTCTAGTGTTAGTAGGCTAGTGGTAGTGTTGGCAACCTTCTATCAGTGTCAAGTGGGCTGTTAGTGGTGTTATCAAGGTTTTTGCAGGCCTTTCAGGTAGTAAGCGGGCTAGTTTGGAACAGAGCTCCTTATTGCTGCTTTAAAGACGTGAGTATCTCCCAGTGCCTCAAACCCAAACAATAACCGGATTGAACTAAACGGGGAGGAATGTTTGCAATGTGAAATCGAGCTCTGAAGTAGCCTAATAGTTCAGAGCTGTTTAGCTGAAGTTGTGTTTTTTTCTTGATTATCAAGATAATGAAATCTGTGCAGCAATCCACGACACAGCGTTAAATCAACGGCTGTTTATGAGGCTTGCAGTTCTGAATGAGAGCGGCGGGGCAGCTGGAGTTCAGCGGGCTTCCCCGTATGAGTCTGACGTAAGAAGTGGGTGTGCGTCAGAAAGTTATTAAAAGGCTGTTAACACTGTCTCTTCTCTAGACTTACCAACCTCCATTAATTCCTCGAATTCTCATACAACCCTAATGCAGAGTTTGGAATCTGTCAGAACCTAAGATGAAGTTGCATTTGTGTGGCGCAATCATACTAAGCGTGGTGTAGCCTGGTTTAGACCACGCCTCACGGCAGGGAATTCGGCAGCGAGTTTGTGTTGGTATGTGCGTCTTTGTGGTGTTTAGTCAAGTTTGTTTGGACTGTGTGTGTGTGTGTGTGTTGCTGTTACCTTTGCTCGTTGTGTGGGTTCAGCGTGTGACGTCTGATTGACCTATTTGCTACATTCCAAACCACATGATTCTCACGCAGCATAGTCGGTATTATAAAGAACTGCGTGGGCGTGTGTGTGTGTGGGTGTTTATCAGTCGAAAGCCGCCTTGTTCCAGAGTTGGGGAGAGGTGGGGGGTTACCAGTTTGGCTAGACTAGATCAATCACAGCCGATATCTCAATCACAACTTGCACAATAAAATCCATAGTCTTCACTCTGCAGATAGAGTAGGCTTCACCGACCTTTGCGTCAGTGACGTCGGCCTTCACACAGTCCACAGAAGGCAGACTGCGCCCAGTCACTGTGGAACCCTGAAGATAGGACAGCGACACTATTAGGCTAACGAATCAAACACCGACAGTAATCAGTAAAGCATCTGCAGCGACACTTTTAGGCTTACGAATCAAACACCGACAGTAATCAGTAAAGTATCTGCAGCGACACTTTTAGGCTTACGAATCAAACACCGACAGTAATCAGTAAGGCAGTGTGTGACGATGTGATCGTCCCTACAGGTGAATATGCTCTCTGGCTGCCACCCCATTGAGCCGGGCTCTTTGGTGTGGCGGTCAGACCGCATGTTTGGCGACCCGTTGACCCGGGTTTGAGTCCCGGTGGGGTGACCACGCTCTCCCTTCGCTACAAAGTGGGGGGCGCGAACACTCCAGGGGGGGGCGCAATGTTGCAGACAGAGAAACACAATAAACACAGCAGACCTGTCACTGGTTAGTGAAAGCTCCCTCAGTGGCTCTCTTCCATGAAGCTTTGATTGGTGAAGAACCCAGGCAACAGTTGTTCTAGCAGTCTCTCCAATACCAGCTGCTGAAGCTTGAAACTCCTTCAGAGTAGTCATAGGTGTCTTGGTGGCCTCTCTTACCAGTCTCCTTCTTGCATGGTCACTCAGTTTGTAAGGATGGCCTGATCTAGGCAGATTTACACATGTGCCATATTCCTTGCATTTCTTGATGATGGATTGAATAGAATTTCAGGGGATGTTAAGGGCCTTGGACATTTTTTGTATCCTTCCCCTGACCTATACTTTTCACCGACCTTTTCTCTGAGTTACTTAGGGTGATCTTTGGTCTTCATGGTGTAACAGTAGCCATGAATACTGATTACTGAATGCTGACCAGTGAATGGACCTTCCAGTCACAGGTGTCGTTATACTACAATCACTTGAGACACATTCACTGCACACTGATCCCCATTTCACTAATTGTGAGACTTCTAGCACCAATTGGCTGGACCTCTGTTGAATTAGGTCAGTCTATTTAAAGGGGGTGAATACTTATGCAATCACTTATTTTCATTACATATTTTTATTTGATTTCCATAATTGTGTAGAAATCTGTTTTCACTTTGACATTAAAGAGGGCTATTTTGTGATTTTTTTTCCTCCAAAAAGCCAACTTAAATTGACCATGACTGATTTAGAAAAGCAATAAAAGGGTAAAACATCCAAGGGGGTGAATACTTATGCGAGGTACTGTATTAGTAGCCTATTCTGAGGAGTAATTTGCTACACATTCTTTTTAAAAACCTTGTAGCCCCGACAGCTAGTCTTCTAGCTAGCTAACTTATTCCAACTGCAGCTAGCCCTTTCCTCCTTAACACCTACCTTTACACTTTTTGATCATCCACCGTGTTGCAATAATAGTAATAATAATTTTCTGTATGGGCCTAACAATAACAATAGCCTAACCTTGACATCTCAGGCCTATCAATAACAATATGCTATCTATCCATCTATATGGTGGTGTAGTTGAAGGCCGCGGGCAGCGGGGGGCCCCAACTACCTCTAACTGGCTTTGGGGGGGGCCCAGCTTGCAAAAGTTTGAGAACCCCTGCTCTAAATGACAATATTTTTTATTTGTTTTTATTTAGTAGAAATGTTGTCAGTAGTTTATAGAATAAAACTAAAATGTTAATTTTACTCAAACACATACCAATAAATAGGAAAACCGGAGAAACAGATCATTTTAAAGTGGTCTTATTTCTTTCCGGAGCTATATGTCTTAACCACTGATAACTGATTATATGAATCCGCTTGCTTCCGATTCTATCTGCGCCTGGTACAACGCCAGACCACGAGGTGGCGGTAAGATACAGCTTTCTGAAAAAGTGCCACTTCAGAGTTATTGTCGAGAAGCACAAACTCACATGGGTCGAGTCTTATTGGTCTGTTTGGGGTTTCGGAGCAAAACAGCAATGCGTGCTATATTTAACAACACACTGGCTATGCTAGTTTTGATTACATAATGTATAAAGTCGCTTACATTGTGTGCACAAAACATATGCCTAACTACTGTCTGTAAATTCTTAACTAGTTTACCGTCAGCCTAAACATTAGCTAGCTACGTTCAAATGACATACACATCCAGTGAACAAGCAAATCTTGCTCGGAGGAGAAAATACAGTTGTGGTTTCGGACCCTCAAGTAAGCATTTCATCTAAATAGTAATTGAATGAATTTAATTAATGAACTAATTTAATTTTAATTTAAGATATGTATTATCACTATGAAATACGTTCTCTGATGTCTCTTCCTCTCTACGTTTTGAAGTAAAATGCAGATCAGTTTTAAGTGACACAAAGGTTCAGTGAAGACACGTGTATATCTAAGTTCCTTTACTCACGCTGTTATAGGGGGAAACAACTAATTGAGGTGATCATGACGGAGGCAGAGTTGGTGTTTCAAAAAAAGAAGAAGACCAAAGACAAGAAGCAGCTTTTAGACGCCGTGCCGGAGCCCGGCAATCCTCCCGAGACAGCCACTACTGAAGTCGACTCTCAAAAGAAACATAAACACAAAAAGAAGAAAACAAAGAGTGAGAAAGATGACTGTAGACCCGTCGAGTGTGACACAAGAGAAGGGCGAAACAAAAAGAAAAGAAAAGACGATGCCGAGAACGTAAGTGTGTCACAAGAGGCTGCAGATGCTGCTGCTGCTCAGGAGAGAAAGGTGGAGAGAAAGAAGAAGAAAAGGAGAATTGAAGAGCCAGACCGTCCTGGAGAGACGACAGAAGCAGAGGCGGCACTCACAGCAGTGCAAACCAACCGTGAACCAGTCCCCCAGAAACGAGTGAAGCGCAAGGCGAAGGTCAGAAAGACACACACACAGCCTGCTGCAGACACACACTCTCCCACAGACGCACAGCTTCACCCAGATTATGTGCCTAAAGCGCATGTGCTGGACGTTGACAATGCCATCCGGCAGGAGATCCTAGAGTTCCTGCCTCACTTCACGTTTTGCAGCACCGTCAGGGTTCAGTCTGTCATCAGGTACGACCTGCCCCGCTTCAGGGTATACAAGAAGCAAGGTGAGTAAGCAAGCTTTATTTTAGCCATTGGGAGTATCCAAAGCCTGCAGTGCACTGTGAAACAGGGTGATTAAGTTTATTTTGAGGCGAATGAGATTATCTCCATTCAGGCCATAGGGAATATGTGAGGCCTGCAGCAGTGTTATGTTGCCCAAGATGTTTTCTCAGTGCTCAGTTGCATGATTCTGGTATGGTATGCTATGACATCCTGAGTTAAACATGTCATACTGGGTTCATGTGTTGTCCATCATCATTTTGATTTTTGGGTGGACTGTGTTTGAGAAGTTGAAGGACCACTGACCACTTGAGGGATAACTTCAGTCATGTGATCCAGGGTTTTTGGGTTTACTGCTTTCCCTCTGCCCCCACCATGCTACAGGGATCCCTCTGCGAACGGGGCGGTTCACCGCCGCAGAGAACAAGCAGCTGAAACAGAACGTAAAGGACTTCATGGACGTTTCCGGGATCAATAGTGAGTTCAAGCTTTTTAGACCCCACCGCTTCCCAGATGAGATGGTTACCATCAAAAGGCTGAAGAGGAAGTTTAACTACCTCAGGAGTATAAGTGAGTATAGATATCAGATGTCATGTCATGTATGAGCCGAGTTTGTTGAGTGACTATTTTTTTTAGATTCAAATTGTATCAAGTGACTGGAAGTTAGAGGTGTACAACAGTCCAACCTGCAGTGCAGCAGTGAATGGTTTCCTGTGCCTGAACAGTGGCTGGGATCCCTCGCTCCTGCAATACTATACACAACCGAGCCAGGAAGATGTGCAACAGGGAGAATTACAAGGGGAGGTAAACCTTTCTTCTCAAAAACCGGTTCTCTTTATAAAGAAATGTGCCAAAACAGACATTTTGATGTGGCCTCAGGTGACTTAAAGTTCCTCCACCAGGTGAGCAGCACAGTGGGGTTCAGTGTGTATGTGTGTCTGTTATTTATGAAACTGCAGGGTCATGTTGGGTGTGTTTCATCAGTGTTATGACTGTGTGTGTGTGTGTGTGTGTGTGTGTGTGCGTGTACGTGGACGAGTTTGTGTGAGAGCAGCATCAGCTTGGGGGTGTGTCTCCAGTGTTATGACTGTCCCTCATCTGCAGGTTTACAGAAGATGAGAACAAGAACTTGAAGGAACTGTATAAGCTGCATGGGTCAAACTGGACGACCATATCAGACAAGATGGGCCACGGTTGTTCAGCCGTGCAGAGGCGATTTCATTTGATGTGTGAGTATTAAAGGTTCAGTCCGCGAATCTTATCCCATACACTTTTTGTCAATTTCAGCAAACTGCTCCTCATGGTCCTCTAGATGTTCTTTCAGTGTTTGCTTTTAAAATAAAGAATTCCAGCCATAAATCATATCCAGGCAATCAATACATTCCTTCGGGGTTAGGCTGGAAGGGAGGGGTATAATGTGAGTGGCGGTTGAGCTTAAATATTAATAACCATTTTCCAGAATTGTGGACAGTACCTTTAAGCAGATGGGCAGTACATAAACCCATAGACACAGGGCAGGTGGACATTAAGACTAATGCAGACAAATGAGTAGGGATGGGAACCGAGAACCGGGTCTTGTTTAGAACCGGTTCCCAATGTCAAGTCAAGTCAAGTGTACTTTATTGTCAAAAATCTATGTAACAGGGTTAACACAGAGGTTTGAAATTGCGTTTGACCAGTCTCCAATGTGCAGTTTAAAACATTTAAATAAGACATTGACAATAATCTCTCTCTCTCACACACACACACACCCACACACACACACACACACACACACACACACACACACACACACACACACACACATACACACACATAGCAGCAGAAGTACAATCAGTGGTCAATAGGTGCAACAGTAAAGTAAAGTGCAACAGTAAAGTGCCAGTGGCATGGTGAAGTGACTTTGGAATGTTCATGTGGTTTTCTTCAGTGTGTTGATGAGTCTGATGGCTTGTGGAAAGAAGCTGTTACTCAGTCTGCTTGTGCGGGCCCGCAGGTTGCGGTACCGCTTCCCTGATGGTAGAAGGGAGAACAGACTGTGTGCTGGATGAGTTGTGTCTTTGATGATGTTCAGTGCCCGCTTGGAACAGTGTGAAGTGTACAGTTCCTGAATGGCTGGTAGTGGTGACCTGATGATCTTTTCTGCTGTCCTCACCACCCTCTGCAGTGCCTTCTTGTCAGCAGCTAGACAATGAGCCGAATCTTTGGAATCGTTAGCCAAATTCATAACCGGGTCTGTTAACGGGTCTCTGTGCCGTTTGCGCATGCGCAAACTCTTACAATAAAGTCAGAACGCAGCAGAAATGGCAACTCGACAGAAGCGATCTAAAGTGTGGCTTTATTTCACCAGAATGGATGCGAACACGGTCACTTGTAACCTCTGTAAAAAAATGTATTTCCTCAAAGGGAGGAAGTAAATCTACCATGAATAAGCACTTGAGCACACATGGTATAAAATTACAAGAATGTCATGTTTTCGATGCCAGCAGCAGCTCAACTAACGTCAGCGCTTCATCCCTTACTTGCCAAGGTAAACTCCTCAAAATGTTTTATCATAAGTCATAACGGTGTTACTCGTGTGTTATCAGCAAACGTTTGCGTTTTCGTGTTAACCATAACTAAACTTAGCATTGAATTGCTTAACAGAATGGGCGATGTTGGACATTGTCATATATTATATATAACTTACATAACTAGGCTAGCATAACTGTATAATCTTCTTTTTTCAACCGTTGGCTAGAGGCAGGGGCAGTGCTTGCCTCCCCTCTGTTGGTCCTAGGGTAGGGTTAGGCTGTACAAAAGACTCCGTTAATAAGCAAGCAACGCGTGCAGCTCCCTCAGTTTGACAGTTTGATATGGATAAGTTTCTCGTAGCCAATTCAGTGGCAGCAATAGCTAAGGGTTAAATATACTGAGTGCCTAGTTTGTACATGATACAAGTAATTATGTTTCAGTACGTTATTGTGTTTGTAGTGGACTCTACATTGCTATTAGAAGCATTTAGCATAATAGTTCGCTATTAGCAATACAACCAAGCAACCTACAAGAAAATATACAGTCCTTTACCTCAATAACAAGGGCTGTATGTCAGATCAGAAAATTCAGCGATTTTGTTAGTGCCATTTTTTTCATTGTGCAAACCAGCGTTCGCTCTATAAATAATCTCCATGTCCATCCAATTAAGCTGATGATGACGTTCTAAATCAGACGGGCTCAGAGGCTGCTAGTCTGTCATCGTTACAGGCTGCAGTTAGTACGTCTTCTGTAAGGAAGGCGCATTGTTATTTGTATGAACGTTTATATTAAACAGAACACATTTTATTTAAGTTATGTAAGTTTTATTTAAATGTGTATGTAAACATTCTAGAAATTTATATAAAAGTACATTAATGTAAAAAACCCGTTTGTGCTCTTTTTTCGCCCCTTACCAAATTATAAGAATCGTTAAGAGAATCGATAAGGAATCGGTTCGATAAGCAGGAATCTATAAGGAACCGGAATCGTTAAAATCTTATCGGTTCTCATCCCTACAAATGAGGTCTGTGAATACTGTTGTTGTTTTATGCTTTGACACTTTCTGTCCCTTAGGTGAGAATCATGGGGCATGGTCAGAGCCAGAGTTGAAGGTCCTCCTGACGTGTGTACACCAGCTGCTGCTGAAGAAGGCTGAGCCTGGAGGAGAGGGGGGTGACAGGTCTGCGGTCACCCAGAAAATGGACTTGTATAAGAAACTGCCCTGGTATCGTGTGGCCAAGCAGGTCAAGACCCGCAGCTGGTTGCAATGCAGGGAGAAGTGGTGAGAGCTCATGTGACAGTCACATCACATTGCACACAAAACATGTTCAGTTCAGGTACATTTTACTCTGACCAGCTGAATAATCCATCAGAACATAGACAACACTAGCAGGGAAGAGTTTCAACACAGAGACCATATGCAGATCCTGCTTCTGTTTGTCACAGCTTTGACCTGTGTGTGTGTGTGTGTGTGTGTGTGTGTGTGTGTGTGTGTGTGTGTGTGTGTGTGTGTGTGTGTGTGTGTGTGTGTGTGTGTGTGTGTCCTTGCCTTTGTGAGCTAAGAGAAACCGTGTTGATGCTCTCCGTGCCTGTGTTGTGTAGGTTCACTTACCTTAAGGGTAAAATGAAGACTGGTGGAAAGATCCATGGGAGGAAGACCATAGAAGGGCAGATCCAGCTGATCAAAGCGTATGTTTCATACTGATACTATGGTTACCTGTCTGCCATCTTGTCCTGGTCCTCTGTCTAGCCCTCCTTGCCTTTGTCTGGTAGGCAAAGACAGATAACCACTAACTCTCATCGAAAAGGGCAACTTCACTTCTCAAGCTTCACCTGTCTCTCTCTAACTTCACACTGTTATCAGCAGCTGCTTTAAGTAATACTCAAGATGTGATTTTCTATTGAAATATCTCCGTCTGAACATTCAAGAAATCCCACTTGTGTGTAATCTCCTGTGATCACCTTATTTTACATTTACATTTAGTAATTTAGCAGACACTTTTATCCAAAGTGACTTACAAGGATGTTTACACATTTTTTTTTAACATTAACCCTGCACATCAGGAGCAATTAGGGGTTCAGTGTCTTGCTCAAGGACGCTTGGACAGGGAATCGAAATAGCAACCTTCTGATTACTAACCCACTTCTCTACCACCCAGTATTTCTGAAGTTAACCCAGTTTCTGTGTGCCCCGGCCAGGATCAATGAAATGGCTGTGGAGGAATATTCAGACATTGTCTGGGATGACCTCACTCATCTCTTTGGGTAAGATAGATAGATAGATAGATTAACTTTTATTAATCCTGTGAGGGAAATTCAATTGTCAAAGTAGGAATAGGATCCAAGTATATACATAAACATAAAACAAATTATTAATACAAGTTTGAAAAGGAAATAAAATAAATAGATACAATAAATAGACAATATAGTGCAGCGTACATTACATAAAACTAAATGTTTGGTTGTGTTGGTTGTGGGGCCATGTAAAGGGCTCATGTTAGCAAGTACATGGGAGACTGACAAGTACAACGCTTCTGTTCTTGAGTGCTGTTTACTTCCTGTCCTAATAAGGTCATAATCAATATGAGTTGGCCTATTGGCATTGCAACTACTGTTTGACCTGGCTGTTAGACACAAGAATAGTGTGTTAGTGTGATATTTAAGTGAATTGTGTGTAAGTGTGATATTTGAGTGATTTTGTGTTAGTGTGATATTTGAATGATTGTGTGTTAGTGTGATATTTAAGTCAATTGTGTGTAAGTGTGATATTTGAGTGATTGTGTGTTAGTGTGATATTTAAGTCAATTGTGTGTAAGTGTGATATTTGAGTGATTGTGTGTTAGTGTGATATTTGAGTGATAGTGTGTAAGTGTGATATTTGAGTGATTGTGTGTAAGTGTGATATTTGAGTGATTGTGTGTTATTTGAGTGAGTTGTGTGTTAGTGTGGTATTTGAGTGAGTTGTGTTTTAGTGAAATATTTGAGTGATTGTGTGTTAGTGTGATATTTGAGTGAGTTGTGTGATATTTGAGTGAGTTGTGTGATATTTGAGTGAGTTGCGTGTTAGTGTGATATTTAAGTGAATCGTTTGTTATTTGAGTGAGTTGTGTGTTAGTTAGATATTTGAGTGAGTTGTGTGTTAGTGTGAGGTTGAGTGAAAGTTTCCTGTGATTTCTCTATGAAGCAACACCCCACCTTACTTCTTACAAAGGAAGTTCCACCGGCTGAAGGTGACCAATGTTACAGACTGGAACAGGAAGTCTTTCTGTGGTGAGTACTGACCCCTGCTGGTGATGTTTAATACTGTTGTTTGTTTTCTGGTGGAGTATGCAAAAGTGACCTTGGGTTTGAGAAAAGCACTACATTACAAAAAAAAAAAACCTTCACATTTGTTGTCTTCTTCCCTTGTCCTCTGCTTCTCCATCTTCTCCTTTCTTCTGTCTTGCTCTTCTTCCTCTGCCGCATTGTCTCTCTGTCTGTCCCCTTCTCTAACCTCCCTCTGTCTCTGATGGCAGACATAATTGATTTCCTGTACGAGAAGACCCTGCCAAAGCTGGAGGAGGAGCTGAAGGATTGTGTGGATGATGAAGAGCCCACAGAGCAGCGACAGTCATACAAGCTGTCAGAGATCTTCCCCAACCTCTGAACCACCCCAACACCACCCCCGCTCATCACCACCAGAAAGACCGGTCACTCTTCCATCTTTCAGAGATCTTCTCCGAACTGACAATGCCCCAAACTCTTTTCTCGCCTAAAGAC
Source organism: Sprattus sprattus (assembly GCF_963457725.1). Classification (NCBI taxonomy): domain Eukaryota; kingdom Metazoa; phylum Chordata; class Actinopteri; order Clupeiformes; family Clupeidae; genus Sprattus; species Sprattus sprattus. The sequence goes on along the minus strand of NC_137922.1, from coordinate 56,936,400 downwards.
TATTTGTTTTCTTTTTTCTTGTCATGTTCCGGGTTGTTCGTATCTTATTGTTCCGCACTGTTTTGTGCGTTTATAAGGATTGTGACTGTGATTGATTACTCTGATTTCCCTGATATTCTCAAAGCAGAGCTGTTAGCCACGCCAGGCAATTATATTAGCGGCAACTGTGTATAGATTTGTCATACAAATATAAAAATGGCCCCGAAGCCCAACAGATGGATAAAGAGAAGTTGTTTGAGAAGTTAGTTTTAGTAACATTTATTTGCCTTTTCCAAAGAAGTTTATATGTTATATGTTCAGGAATGTCAAAGAATGAAGAAAATATCAGTTTTATAATATTATACATGTACATTTCCTGAAATTGATTTTGTATTTTTATGCACTTTATAAATTCAATAGTAAATCAAGGAGTTTTTTAACCCAGTGTCTGTTGACCTACTACAAAATGTTTGATACTATTGATATGAGTTACTTTTCTCTCGGTTTAAATATGTATCAAGTCTGGGCCTAGGGATATGTGAGGGGCCTTAGGGGCGACCAAGATAACTCTCTACACTCATGCACGCTGAAGGGGTGACCGAGATAACTCTCTACACTCATGCACACTGAAGGGGTGACAGAGATAACTCTCTACACTCATGCCTGCTGAAGGGGTGACAGAGATAACTATCTACACTCATGCACACTGAAGGAGTGACTGAGATAACTATCTACAATCATGCACACTGAAGGGGTGACCGAGATAACTCTCTACACTCATGCCCGCTGAAGGGGTGACCGAGATAACTCTCTACACTCATGCACGCTGAAGGGGTGACCGAGATAACTCTCTACACTCATGCACGCTGAATGCCGCAAGAACCTCTCCTGATTATTCCAGAACAACAAAAGAACAAAGAGTTTCATTCGGATCTGAAAAGATTAATGTTTTTCTCTTATCACAAACATACAATATTTGGATGACAGTCAATGGTTTAATGCTAAAAATGGGCTTACAGTGAGTTACTCAACATGGTGTGATATCTGCTTTCCAAGGTGTTTCTATTTGAAGTAGCCATAACTGTGGTGTGATTCTGGTGAGGGACCTTATTTTATGTGGATGTTTTTTTTCCCATATATTATTTGTTGAATTCGATTAGATTAGATTCAACTTTATTGTCATTGCAGAGAGTACAAGTACTGAGACAACGAAATGCAGTTTAGCATCTAACCAGACGTGCAAAAAAGCAGTACAAGTGCAGAGTCTGTGCATATGTAAAGTGGATTATGTAAATAAATAAGATATGTACAGTAAGGGTAGCAATGATGCCGGAATACCCTCAGCTTTGTGACATACCATTAAAAATGCTCCTCTTTTTTGCGTCGACATATTTGTGCAAGGCAGGCTTTTTAAGATTGACTGCGCTCAAAACTTAATACCGCAACCGCGCACAGATCGAGGATGACCTGAGGATATGTTTATTAAACATTACCCCAAGATTTGAGGACTTTTGCAAGGCAAAGCAGGCTCATGTCTCACATTGAAAACCTGTAAGATTTGTTTTGTTAAGATCACAAGAGGCCCATAATAATAACAGTATCCTTATTATAGCAATAATAAAACGAATTATTATTATGATAATAATAAATAATATAATAGTAATAATTGGTCGGTAATTGTTAATTATAATATTACTACTATAATGATGATTATTATAATAAGAAAGCATGCAGGCCTAAAAGGCCTACTACTTCTGATAATAATAATAATAATAATACTAATAATAATGATACAAACAATAGTAAAAATAATACTAATAAATAGTAATAATAATTGTCTGTATGGGCCTAACAATAACAATAGCCTAACCTTGACATCTCAGGTCTATCAATAACAATATGTTATCTATCTATCTATATATATATGGTGTAGTTGAAGACCGCGGGCGGCTACTAAATTTAGTAGAAATGTTGTCAGTAGTTTATAGAATAAAGCTAAAATGTTAATTTTACTCAAACAACTACCAATAAATAGGAAAACCAGAGAAACAGATCTATCTGCGCCAGGTACAACTCCAGACCACGAGGTGGCGGTATGATATATCTTTGTGAAAAAGTGCAACTTAGAGTCATCGTCGTGAAACACAAACTCACATGGGTTGAGTCGTATTGGGCTGTTTGGGTTTTCGGGGTCAAAACAACAATGCTTTCTATATTTAACAACACACTGGCTATGCTAGTTTTGATTACATAGTGTATGTTGCTTACATTGTGTGTGAAAAAACATATGGCTAACTACTGTCTGTAAACTCATAACTACCGTAAATCCTCCAATAACGGCCGGGATTCAATTAGAAGCCGGGCTCCAGATAGTAGCCGGGGTCGTGGTTCATACGGACAAATAAAGGCCGGGCCCCGAATACAAGCCGGGGGTAAAATAAAGTAGCCTAGCTTGTTCATGAAGGCGCGTCTGGCAATTTGTTATGGTTTAGCCTAAATGTACATATCCACGTATCGTATAGACGTTTTAGTTGGCTAGGTTACTTTTTCCAGAAGGGATAATAAAGCAGTAGTAGACTTACGTAACTTTGATATTAAATTCAAAGAGATGGTGTATGCTGATTGCTGATGAACATTCGGGAGAAAAAGCAGCAAAGAAATTTGACATTGACCCGAGACGAATGCAATAGGCTACGACTAGCAGGTGGATGTAGAAATAAAGTTAGGCTGGATATCAAACCAGCTCTTTTCAGTCAGCGGTAAGCATAATAGAGTTTCTCAATGATTTAAATCAAGACTTTGGAAATCTTTTCTTCCGTGACTGACAGTAGAGACGTTAACTTCGATGTTTATGTTTACGTTGACACCGCACATAAAGCGCTACACGATGTGCAGGCAGTGTTGAACGCATATGCAATGAATTATATTAGCCTACTGCAATTATGCCCATTATTTAAATAATACAATTCTATAACAGAAGATAAGTAAGAAATAAAGGCCTGCCCCTAATACAAGCCTGCCCCAAATAAAGGCCGGTGCGCTGTGCAGCCTAAGTAAATACAAGCCCCGGCCACAATTGGAGGATTTACGGTAGTTTAACGTCAGCCTAGCTAGCTACGTTGAAATAACATACCCAGCCATTGAACAAGCACATTTTGCTCGGAGGGGTAAAAAAACAGTTGTGGTTTCGGAAGTAAGCATGTCATCTAAATAGTAATTTAATTATTTTAACTAATTTAATTTTCATTTAAGATATGTATTATCACTATGAAATACGTTCTCTGATGTCTCTTCCTCTCTACATTTTGAAGTAAAATGCAGATCAGTTTTAAGTGGCACAAAGGTTAAGTGTGTATTTCCATGTTCCTTTACTCTCGCTGTTATAGGGGGAAACAACTACTTGAGGTGACCATGACGGAGGCAGAGCTGGTGTTTCATAAAAAGAAGAAGAAGAAAGACAAGAAGCAGCTTTTAGACGCCGTGCCGGAGCCCGGCAATCCTCCCGAGACAACCACTACTGAAGTCGACTCTCTTAAGAAACATAAACACAAAAAGAAGAAAACAAAGAGTGAGAAATATGACTGTAGACCCGTCAAGAGCCAGTGTGACACAAGAGAAGGGCGAAACAAAAAGAAAAGAAAACACGATGCCGAGAACGTTAGTGTGTCACAAGAGGCTGCAGTTTCTGCTGCTGCTCAGGAGAGAGAGGTGAAGAAAAGGAGAATTGAAGAGCCAGACCGTCCTGGAGAGACGGCAGAAGCAGAGGCGGCACTCACAGCAGTGCAAACCAACCGTGAACTAGTCCCCCAGAAACGAGTGAAGCGCAAGGCGAAGGTCAGAAAGACAGACACACAGCCTGCTGCAGACACGCACTCTCCCACAGACGCACAGCTTCACCCAGATTATGTGCCTAAAGTGCATGTGCTGGACGTTGACGATGCCATCAGGCAGGAGATCCTAGAGTTCCTGCCTCACTTCACGTTTTGCAACACCAGGCATGTTAAGGCGATCATCAGGTACGACCTGCCCCGCTTCAGGGTATACAAGAAGCAAGGTGAGTAAGCAAGCTTTATTTTAGCCATTGGGAGTATCCAAAGCCTGCAGTGCACTGTGAAACAGGGTGATTAAGTTCATTTTGAGGCGAATGAGTTTATCTCCATTCAGGCCATAGGGAATATGTGAGGCCTGCAGCAGTGTTATGTATATGTTGCCCAGGATGTTTTCTCAGTGCTTAGTTGCATGATTCTGGTATGGTATGTTATGACATCCTGAGTTAAACATGTCATACTCACTGTAAACCCAAACAGTTCTACTAACTCATTAACATTATGTATTCAGTACTTAAAACCTGGTATTTAGTTGACCCAACTTTAAATGTATTAGTTTTCTGAGCAAGTGAAGACGTTTTAATTGTATTGGAATGTATTTGTTAGAGTAAACATTGCCTGATAACTCATATTTTGTTAGTATCTGACGTCATCAACGTAGTTGAGAACACCATTGCAGAGATCTTGTGATTAGAGACAGACACAGCAGACTTAAGGTAGAGGAGTCGTTAAATCGAGAGGTTGGAAGGATGCTAGTTCGATTTCCCACTCCTCCTTACCAAGTGTATAAGTGTGAACTCCTAAACTGCTCCTGATCTAAAAATGCTAAATTCCTTGTAAATCGCTTTGGATAAAAGCGTCTGCTACATCACAAATGTTAATGTAAATGTACAGTAAGAGCTTGCGCAAGAAGTCAGAACGTAAGGGAGATACCCTTTCAAAAACTTGTAAGGGCGTAATAACTTAATAATAACACAAAATAACACAAATATCCGACAAGGCAAAATCCTGGACGATTTTGAAATAATATGAGTTCAGAGAACTTAAAAATTATGAAAATGATAACAAAATAAATCAGTACAGCCGATGCATAAGTTCTAAGTTAAGTTTACTTAAAATATATATATATATGTACTCAAATTGTAATATGTAATCGGTTACATCAAAAGTTTTAAGTTCTCTGAACTTGTTCAGGTTTACAGTGCTGGGTTCATGTGTTGTCCATCATCATTTAGATTTTTGGGTGGACTGTGTTTGAGAAGTTGAAGGACCACTGACCACTTCAGGGATAACTTCAGTCATGTGATCCAGGGTTTTTGAGTTTACTGCTTTCCCTCTGCCCCCATCATGCCACAGGGATCCCTCTGCGAACGGGGCGGTTCACCGCGGCCGAAAACAAGCAGCTAAAACAGAACGTGAAGGACTTCCTGGACGTTTCCGGGATCGACAGCGAGTTCAAGCTTTTTAGACCCCAACGCTTCCCAGATGAGATGGCTACCATCAAAAGGCTGAAGAGGAAGTTCAGCTTCGTCAGGAGTATATGTGAGTATAGATATCAGATGTCATGTCATGTATGAGCATGAGACATGTGAGTGACACAGGCCGAGTTTGTTCGGTGAGTGTGCCCACTGCTGGCATGCCGACATAATTATTTTTTTTGAGATGTGACTTGTAAAATTGTATCAAGTGACTGGAACTTAGACGTGTACAACAGTCCAGCCTGCAGTGCAGCAGTGAATGGTGTCCTGTGCCTGAGCAGGTGCTGGGATCCCTCGTTCCTGGGATCCTATACTCCACAGAGCTGGAAGGTTCTGCAACAGGGAGAATTACAAGGGGAGGTAAACACAAGCTTCTCAACAACTGGTTCTCTTTATAAAGAAATGTGCCAAAACAGACATTTTAATGTGGCCTTAGGTGACTTAAAGTTCCTCCACCAGGTGAGCAGCACAGTGGGGTTCGGTGTGTGTGTGTGTGTGTGTGTGTGTGTGTGTGCCTGTGCGTGTGCGTGCGTGTGTAAGAGCAGCATCATGTTGGGGGTGTTTTCAGTGTTATGACTGCCCCTCATCTGCAGGTTTACAGAAGATGAAAACAAGGACTTGAAGAAACTGTATAGGCAGCATGGGTCAAACTGGACGACCATATCCGACAAGATGGGCCGCAGTTGCGCAGCCGTGAGGTGTCGCTTTGGCGTTATGTGTGAGTGATCATATGCACACCAGAACATCCATAGTGATAAAGGTTCAGTCCGTGAATCAAATCCCATACACCTATTGTCAATTTCAGTTAATTGCTCTTCATGGTCCAATAGCTGTCCTTTCAGTGTTTGCTCTGAAAAGAAATCTAATGTTTGTACAGAGTAATTTGTGGCAAACAGTGAATTCCAGCCATAAAACATTTCCAGGCTATCAATGCATTACTTCAGGGTGAGGCTGAAAGAGAGGGGTGTAATGTGACTTGCGGTTAAGCTTAAATATTAATAACCATTTTCCAGAATTGTGGATTGTACCTTTAGGCTAATTGTGTGATTGGCAGCCAGCTAGATGGACAGTACATAAACTGATAGACACAGGGTAGGTTGACATTAAAACTAATGCAGACGAATGAGGTCTGTGAATACTGACCCAGTCTTGTTTTATGCTTTGACACTTTCTGTTCCTTAGGTGAGAATCATGGGGCATGGTCAGAGCCAGAGTTGAAGGTCCTCCTGACGTGCGTACACCAGCTGCTGCTGAAGAAGGCTGAGCCTGGAGGAGAGGGGGGTGACGGGTCTGCGGTCATCCAGAAAATGGACTTGTATAAGAAACTGCCCTGGCTTCGTGTGGCCAAGCAGGTCAAGACTCGCAGCTGGTTGAAGTGCAAGGAGAAGTGGTGAGAGCTCATGTGACAGTCCCATCACATTGCACACAATCATGTTCAGTTCAGGTACATTTGACTCTGACCAGCTGAATAATCCATCAGAACATAGACAACACTAGCAGGGAAGAGTTTTTTTCAACACAGAGACCATATGCAGATCCTGCTTCTGTTTGTCACAGCTTTGACCTGTGTGTGTGTGTGTGTGTGTGTGTGTGTGTGTGTGTGTGTGTGTGTGTGTGTGTGTGTGTGTGTCTGTATGTATCCTTGCCTTTGTGAGCTAAGAGAAACCGTGTTGATGCTCTCCCTGCCTGTGTTGTGTAGGATGAATTACCTAAAGGGTAAAATGAAGACTGGTGGAAAGATCAACGGGAGAAAGACCATAGAAGGGCAGATCCAGCTGATCAAAGCGTATGTTTCATACTGTAACTCTGGTTATGTGTAGATCCAGCTGATCAAAACATATGTTTTAGAATGTTACTATGGTTACCTGTCTGCCATCTTGTACAGGTCCTCTGTCTCGCCCTCCTTGCCTCTGTCTGGTAGGCAAAGACAGATAACCACTAACTCTCATCCAAATGGAAACTTCCTTAAGCCTCACTTCTCAAGCTTCACCTGTCTCTCTCTAACTTCACTCTGCTACGAAACATCTGCTTTAAGAAATACTCAAGATTTGATTTTCTATTGAAATATCTCCGTCTGAACATTCAAGCAATCCCACTTGTGTGAGAGTCTCCTGTGGTCGCCTTATTTCTGAAGTTAACCCAGTTTCTGTGCCCCCCCGACCAGGATCAATGAAATGGCTGTGGAGGAATCTTCAGACATAGTCTGGGATGACCTCACTCATCTCTTTGGGTAAGATAGATAGATAAAGTTATATTTATCCCGTGAGGGAAATTCAATTGTCAAAGCAGCAAGGTAGTAGGAATAGGATTCAAGTATAAACATAAACATAAAAAAAGAAATTAATACAAATTTGAAAAAGAAATCAAATAAATAAACATAGTGCAGCGTACATTACATAAAACTAAATGTTTGGTTGTGTTGGTTGTGGGGCCATGTAAAGGGGCTCATGTTAGCAAGTACATGGGAGACTGACAAGTACAACGCTTCTGTTCTTGAGTGCTGGTTACTTCCTGTCCTGCTAAGGTCATACGCAATATGAGTTGGCCTATTGGCATTGAAACTACTGTTAGACACAAGAATAGTTTATTAGTTTAAGTAAATTGATATTTAAGTGAATTGTGTGTAAGCGAGACATTTAAGTGAGTCGTGTGATATTTGAGTGATTGTGTGTTAGTGTGATATTTGAGTGAGTTATGTGTTAGTGTGATATTTGAGTGAGTTGTGTGTTAGTGTGAGGTTGAGTGAAAGTTTCCTGTGATTTCTCCATGAAGCAACACCCCACCTTTCTACCTACAAAAGAAGTTCTACCGGCTGAAGGTGACCAATGTACCAGATTGGAACAAAAAGTCTTTCTGTGGTGAGTACTGCCCCCTGCTGGTTCATGTATCTCTCTCGTTCATGTTTAATACTATAGACTGTTTTCTGGTGGAGTTTTTCAAAAGTGACCTTGGGTTTGAGAAAAGCACTACATCACGAAAACAACAATTTCACAATTTCTTCCCTTCTCCTCTGCTTCTCCATCTTCTCCTTTCTTCTGTCTTGCTCTTCTTCCTTTGCCGCATTGTCTCTCTGTCTGTCCCCTTCCCTAACTTCCCTCTGTCTCTGATGGCAGACATCATTGATTTCCTGTATGAGAAGACCCTGCCAAAGCTGGAGGAGGAGCTGAAGGATTGTGTTGATGATGAAGAGCCCACAGAGCAGCGACAGTCGTACAAGCTGTCCGAGATCTTCCCTGACCTCTGAACCACCCCAACACCACCCCCACTCATCACCATAGAGACTCTTCCCTGACCTCTGAACCACCCCAACGCCACCCCTGCTCATCACCAGAGAGACTCTTCCAAGCTGTCAGAGATCTTCCCTGACCTCTGAAGCCTAACGACTATTTGTTTTTTTTCTTGTCATGTTCCGGGTTGTTCGTATCTTATTCTTCAGCACTGTTTTGTGCGTTATAAGGATTGTGACTGTGATTCATAACTCTGATTTCCCCAATATGCTCAAAGCAGATCTGTTAGCCACACAGATTTTCATTATCCAAGTAATTATATTAGTGGCAGCTGTGTATAGATTTGTCATACAAATATAAAAATGGCCCCGCAGCCCAACAGATGGATAGAGAGAAGTTGTTTGAGAAGTTTGAAACGCCAGTGACTCCTTGTGTCTGAATTAACATTTATTTGCCTTTTCCGAAGAAGTTCATATGTAATATTTTCAGGAATGTCAAAGAATGAAGAAAATATCAGTTTTATAATGTTATACATTTCCTGAACTGATTATGTATTTTTATGCACTTTATAAATTCAATAGTAAATCAAGGAGTTTTTAACCCAGTGTCTGTTGACCATTTTGTTTTATGTGGATTTTGCCGTAGTCTCATATTAGTTGATGGAGCTGTAAGGCCTTCTGTGGCTGGACTATATACAATCAGTATAATAACCATTGTGGGTAGAATATTTACAATCAGGCCTGATTGTTAGCATTTCAGAGGAGTGTCAGCAGGGGGCGATGTGTGCATGTTTCTACTCAGGCTTGTGATCTGATGTCCTGAAACTGCAGAGGGAGCACATTTACATTCTGTTCATCCAGACTTGTGTGCCCCCTACCCTCAAAGATGTGTGTGTGTGCTACCCTTACAAACTTGTGTGTGTGCCATCTACCCTCAGACTTGTGTGTGTGTCCTACCCTCACAGACCTGTGTGTGTGTGTCCTACCCTCCAGACTTGTGTGTGTGTGTCCTACTCTCCAGACTTGTGTGTGTGTGTCCTACCCTCACAGACTTGTGTGTGTTTGTGTCCTACCCTTACAGACTTGTGTGTGTCCTACCCGAACAGATTTTGATCCCCTGCTTTTAGGGAACATAATAGAAAATCACAGACATTCAAATGGTTTCCACTTCCACTAAGCTGGTGTGTGTTGTGTGTGTGTGTGATGTGGGACACATTCCTATCAGATTCAGTGGTTTGGATTGGTTTCCATTACTTAATTGTATTGGTTG
>NC_137922.1:56909120-56919120 GCF_963457725.1 Sprattus sprattus | reverse complement strand
TGTATGTGTGTGTGTGTGTGCTGCTGGGGTGCGGGGACACCAAAATAGATTGAGAAAGGATTACCAAGCAGGAGCTTTAGAAGATTATGAGAGAGAGAGGGAGGGGCCAGCAGTATACATCTGTGTTTCTCTGTGAATATGTGTGTGTGTGTGTGTGTGTGTGTGACTGTGTGTGTGAATGTGTGTGTGTGTGTGTGTGAAGAGGACTGCCACTAGAGACAGAAGGGTGGTGTGTAGAAGTGTTTCCACCAGAGGACAAAGGAAGGTACTGTAGGAAAGCCTGTGTGTGTGTGTGTGTGTGTGTGTGTGTGTGTGTGTGTGTGTGTGAGAATAGTGACACGGGAAGGTACTGAAGGAAAGTGTAAGCGTGTGTGTGTGTGTGTGTGTGTGTGTGTGTGAGAAGAGTGACACGGGAAGGTACTGAAGGAAAGTGTAAGCGTGTGTGTGTGTGTGTGTGTGTGTGTGTGTGTGTGTGTGTGTGTGTGTGTGTGTGTGTGTGTGTGTGTGAGAATAGTGACACGGGAAGGTACTGAAGGAAAGCGTAAGTGTGTGTGTGTGTGTGTGTGTGTGTGAGAATAGTGACACGGGAAGGTACTGAAGGAAAGCGTAAGCGTGTGTGTCTGTGTGTGTGTGTGTGTGTGTCCTGTGTGTGTGTGTGTGTGCAGTGACACAGGAAGGTACTGAAGGAAAGTGTAAGCGTGTGTGTGTGTGTGTGTGTGTGTGTGTGTGTGTGTGTGTGTGTGTGTGTGTGTGTGTCCTGTGTGTGTGTGTGTGTGTGTGTGTGTGCAGTGACACAGGAAGGTACTGTAGGAAAGCGTGTGGATTACAATGACAGCCGCAACTCAACACAAAGAAGGGGTGTGTTCGCTCACACACACACACACACACACACACTTCAACTTCTGTCTGCAGAGACAGCGCCATGTCACACTGCCAGCTTCGATGCGTCACTGACGTCAGTGCGAATCCCGTTCTATATACCGACAGACAGACTAACTCTGATATAGATTAGTGTGTGTGTGTGCGTGTGTGTGTGTGTGTACCGACAGACAGACTAACTCTGCTATAGATTAGCAGAGGGCTTTAAGGGTACAGGGCAATGAGCCAGGACTCCAACTGAAGACGGCTCGTTAAGTCTATGAGGCGGAGAGATCCAGCCGGATGCAGGCAGAGAGTCTAATAGGCTAGTGACAGGAATGGCCCCAACATGTCATTTGTGGGAGCGATAGAGATAAAGTATAACATGGTTGGGTTTAGTTCTACCCAGTGGTGTAGTCCAGGGTATACGCAGGTATACGGATTATTATACCCACTTATTTTTCAGTCAGCATTGTATACCCACTTCTCCAGGGACCACTACAACACTGGTTCTACCTTCAGTAGGGGTATCTCAAAAACTAAAGCCCTTTTTGACAGTTTGTCAGTAGCCTAAGAAGGCCGTCTATCCTGCACTTATCCACGAAGAGTCTCATTGGCTAGTGACAGAGGAGTCTGGATGGGCCTCGTTGTGAAACATGAGTTTACAGGAAGACTAGATTACGACAATGAACTCGCCAGATGCACACACAGTAATACGGATCTCAGACAGGCCCGTTACGTGATAAACCACACTGCCAATCAGGCCACAGATCCTCCTCGGTGATGGTTACCGTTACGTCATTACAAAGTGAGATATTCGTGTAGCACCGAATGTGTGAAGGCAGGGCATCGAACACACACACACACACACACACACACACACACACACACACGTACATGGGGTTGTGTAGAGTCCGGTCCGGTCCCGGAAGATAGCGGCCGCGATGAGCTTGGTCACAGCCCGGGCGCGGTGGGTTCGTAGGGTCCGGGAGGCGTCTGTGACTTGGTCCACATGTTGATCGCCCTCACGCGACACGCACCGGTCTCACGCCAGCTAAACAAGACAAACATAATTAGTCGCAAAGCCTCGGACTGGGACCAGGACAGTCTATTCCAGGCACCATCTTCTCCCGGGCCTGACTTTCTGAGTCACAGCATCTGATGTTATCCTTGCGATTCTGTAATAGCTGGATAATTAAATGTTAACTAACGGGTTGACTAGATGATATGCAACATACCAAAAAAACAAACAAAATATCTGTTAACTCAGACGCTTTCATTTATGTGGTGTTTAATTATGTATTAATTTCCTCTGACAATTTTGGCTTTGATTTCATAACCACTGTCGTTAAAGTAAGCTAGCTAGCCAACTAGCTAGAACCGTTATGCTGCCTAACGTTATCGTCCTCCACGAGCCTTCAAAGCACATCATGCAAGTCATCGTTCAGGTATTAATTCCAACATCACCTTTCCGTTATTCGACTTAACGGTCCTGAAATAACGCTTAAATTGACCAGCAAGCGGCAACCCAGCTCAGTATAACGAGAATAGTCTAGCTACACAAGATATCTATAGATAGTAAGCTAACGTTAGACTCGTCGGAGAGTCCAAACAGAACTATCGTTAGCAATATACTAACATCACCACAATATGTTCTATCTAGCTAGGCTGCTAAACAATTTACCGGTTACAATCTACACGGAAGCAGAGGACGGTTAATGTTCAGTAACGTTGACGGCATATGGATACGTTAAATAATGACCGTTAACGTTTAAATACAGTGTGTTAACGTTTAAATACAGTGTATGATACCTGGTCGTTGGCGTTATCTCTAGATACCGAAAGTAGCGGGATGCCTGGACTGTCTAAGCGCACTCCCTCTTCGCAGGACGAGACGGTGATTTATCCCGCAGAAGAGATGGGATTTATCCAAGAAGCGCAGGACTGGACAGGGCGACTGAGGACGTCTGGTACTCGTTTCGGCGAACTCAGTAGACCAATGGATATGCTACTTAATGAAGTTGCTGTTCTTCCATTATCTATCGTTTAACCTTATCTTGCTAACGACATGAGCCAACCAACCTAGAAAAACGTAACAGTGGCATTGAAACCCACCAACCTCGTAAGTAAGGTTACTAAACGAAAGCACTTACAACAATATCAGCGAGTAAACATTCGCTCTTTTAAATTGGACGACCTTGTAACCCGGTGTTGTGTTCGTGGGTAACGCGACAGGCAGTGCACAGAAAACACGCACGCGGCATTCCTCGGTAGTAGCAGGCTAGCTACCGTTGGCTAATTTTACGTCAGCACCCTGGACAGCTAACATATTACATAGCGACATCGTCTATTTAGCTTCACTTTATCAACAAACTACACTGTACAATTAGTAACGTTACAAGATTTGTTTTGGCTATAAACAAATACCACACCCAAGACTTACCGTTCTTTGTTTATTGAAGGAAGGGATGGATTGTTGTTGATATCTGTTAAGATCCAGTTCGTTCTGTTCTGTTGACACTGGCCTGATTTTACTTTTAAATGTGCGCCGCGAATTTTGGTAACCGAATAAGGATTGGCTTAGCGGTCAGCCCTCAGTTTTTTAAATCGCCTCCCATTGGTCCTAAAAGAAGGAGACAGTTCTTGTATCCAATGAAAACACACTTAAGAGTGACCTGATGAAAACCTCGAGAGTTAACCATTTGCGGACTGTTTTTTTTTTTTTCATCCAGCTTAACGATCCAATTGTTCACAAACATATTTTTATTTGCACAAATGGATAAAGCTACACCGAATCTTGTTTGAAGGAAAGAACACCATCCTGTTTATTGTGGACATTATCTAGAATGATAATCCTAGCACGACAACCTTCTGAAATATTAATACCTATTGTTTTAGAACCCAGCCCACTAGGCCTGGCGCTGAACAAAGATGCTTTGCAATGTAAAACTCGGCCAGTGTCTCTACCCTTGTACAATGAAGTATTTACATACGGATTTGCTTTCCAGCTCACAATAATGCGAACCCATCAACTGGTCACCATTGGCTGGCAGTTCGTCTCAAGACAGTCGCTATGATCATCAGTCAACACAAAGAGATGAAATAAACTGCCCGTCCCGTGTCTATCCCTTTATTTTGGCTACTCCATTCAAATTCAACTTTTCTTACGAAATTCAAGTATTAAAGGGAACACAAGTAAACAACTTCTTTTTTTAAATTTCAAGACAAAAAGAAACACATATCCTTATCAAGCTAAAACTGTCGTGTCCAATAACGTATAATCATAGTTATAACACATACCCACTCTTTTTTAAAACTAAAAATGTCTAATCTCTATTTTTCTGGTCTAAAGCTATTTCTGCTGCGAGTTTCTCTGGTTCTCAGCACTCGGTTGATCGCGGCTGGAAGATTGCCCAACTAGGCTCACAGGTGACTACAACCCTACTAACACAACAAGAGTAAGACCAAATCATTTAAAATATAAAACAAAAACACAATTACAACTAACGCATCAGAATCAATGGGTCGATAGATCACGATACAGACATCAAATAAAAAAAAATCATAATGACTTCTTAAATCATATTAAATAATGTTATCACCATGAACACAATTTCAAGAATTATACATTTCCTACACCACTGCATTTTGAGCCCCCAAAACATTCTTTCTGTTGATTAATAAAACACAACACACGGACCGCGCCCTCTGCAGGAGGTAGTGAGTACTGCGCCTCAGGGCTCCGGAAGTCCAGGCTTTAAAAAGTCTTGGCGTACAGCAGGTCAGTGCGCACGAATAATCGGGTCCATTCTCAGTGCTGAGAAGCCTGAGGTCGAAACTGGGTTCCCTCCCGTGGCAAACAAGACGTAACGAAGTTTTAGAAGCTACACGAACAGAAACAGCAGCAGCTCTCCGGTTACATTAGCAGCGTCTGCCCGCAGCTCTCAGTAACATTAGCAGCGTCAGCCCGCAGCCCTCCAGTGACATCAGCAGCGTCTGCCCGCGCCAGTGGACGGCAGCTGCCCGAGAGGTTGGTGGTGTGGCGACTCCCGAGGCAGCTGCGGGCGGCGTTATCTCCCCCAGTTGGGGTAAGGGGGGGGGCGAACACACTAAATAATCTTGTCACATATGCATGGTGGCAAGTCATCACTTAACAGCATACAGTACATTTGATAACAGTGTGGGGTGTGTGTGTGTGTGTGTGTGTGTGTGAGAGAGAGACAGAGAGTGAGAGAGAGACAGGAATAGTCCTTAAACTGTGTTTCTGAGGTAACTGAGGCAAATCCACACACACACACACACACACAAACTTCAGACAAACGGGACACAGCCGGGCTCGTCATACATAGGAAATGATCCCAAGAGGTAGACAAAATAAACAAACACACAAACACACTCACACACACACACACAAATCAAACTCAAGAGAAATGAGAGAACACACACCAAATGGGATAGCTGAAGTAGAAAATCCAGATATACTCTGTCGCTCTCTCCTGCTCTCACTCTCTCACACACACACACACACACTCTCTCTCTATCTCTCACACACACACAGACACATGCATATGTATGTGTGTGTGTGTTTGTGTCAGAGAGAGAGTGGGCGAGTGCGTGTGTGAGTGTGTGTGTGTGTGTGTGAGAGAGAGTGTGACAGCGAGTGTGCATATGTGTATGTGTGTGTGTGTGTGAGTGTGGGTGACAGTATGGGTATTGTGTGTCAGTGAGAGAGAAAGGGTGCATATGTGTGTGACAATATAGCTAATTTGTGTGTCTGCACTCCATTCTTTAAATACTAAAAACTGAGTAAGCAGGATACATTATCTCAAGTTATCATCACTGTGTGTGTGTGTGTGTGTGTGTGTGTGTGTCGTGTGTGTGTGTGTGGAGGAGTGGGAGTGAGTATTTCCTATCTGCACTTCTCTTCAGTTCAGTTCATGATAAATAAGTCCATTCTTCTTTGATAAAACTCCATTTCCCATGAGTCAACTCTTATGAAACTTCATGTCCCACAAGTCCAATCTTCAGGCTTTGATAAACTCCATTTCCCATGAGTCCACTGTGTAGTGTGCTCCTTCATCTTTCCTCCTTCCTGGACACCTTAGAGGAATGCCACGCTGTAGACCTGAGAGGGAGAAAGAAGAAAGGGAACAGAGAGAGAGAGAGATTAAGAGAGACAGAAAGAAGAAAGAGAAGAGAGAGATTAAGAGAGAGGGAAAGAAGAAAGAGAGATTAAGAGAGGGAAAGAAGAAAGAGAACAGAGAGAGAAAGACAAAAAGGGAACAGAGAAAGAGTGGGAAAGAAGAAAGGGAACAGAGAGAGGGAGAGATTAAGAGAGAGGGGAGGAACAAAGGGAACAGAGAGAGAGAGAGATTAAGAGAGAGGGAAAGAAGAAAGAGGAGAGAGAGATTAAGAGAGAGGGAAAGAAGAAAGAACAGAGAGAGGGAAAGATTAAGAGAGAGGGGAGGAAGAAAAGGAAGAGAGAGATTAATAGAGAGGGAAAGAAAAAAGGGAACAGAGAAAGAGAGGGAAAGAAGAAAGAGAACAGAGAGAGATTCAGAGAGGGAGAGAGATCAAGAGAGAGGGAAAGAAGAAAGGGATTAAGACAGGGAAAGAAGAGGGAGAGAAAGAAGAAAAGGAACAGAGAGATTAAGAGAGAGAGAGAGGGAGAGAGATTAAGAGAGAGAAGAAAAGAAAGGGAACAGAGAGATTAAGAGAGAAAGAAGAAAGGGAACAGAGAGAGAGAGAGAGAGTCACGTCACAGTCGGCCTCAGAGGCGTTACCATGACAGCATCAAGCCCGATGATGATTGTTAAGGCCTGTACTAAGGGTAAGGGTCAGGCTGTAATGTTAGGGTTCAAGGGTCAGAGGTCAGACTGTAATGTTACCTGATGAAGGTCAGGGTTAGGGTTAGGGTTCAAGGGTCAGAGGTCAGCGTGTATGTTACCTGATGAAGGTCTTGAAGGCGGCGCTCTGGGGGTTGATGCACAGAGGGACTCTCTTCCCCTGCTGGTGGTCAGTGATGAAGCCATGGATGAGCTCTGGGGGGAGGGAGAGAGACAGTTATGAGTGTGTGTGTGTGTGTGTGTGTACGTGTCTGCACGTGTGCGTATTCATGCAAGTGTGTGTGTGTGTGTGTGTGTGTGTGTGTGTGTGTGTACATGTCTGCACGTTTGCGTATTCATGCAAGTGTGTGTGTACGTCCGTACGTGTACATATACAGCCGCGGAAAAAATTAAGAGACCACTTCAAAATTATCAGTTTCTCTGGTTTTACTATTTATTGGTATGCGTTTAAGTAAAATGTACATTTTAGTTTTATTCTATAACCTACTGGCAACATTCCTACCAAATTTCAAATAAAAATATTGTCATTTAGATCATTTATTTGCAGAAAAATGACAATCAGTCAAAATAGCAAAAAAGATGCAGTGTCTTCAGATCTCGAATAATGCAAAGAAAACAAGCTCATATTCATTTTTAAACTACACAATACTAAAGCTTACACTTAGGAAGAGTTCAGAAATCAATATTTGGTGGAATAACCTTGATTTAAAATCACAACTTTCATGTGTCTTGGCATGCTCTCCACCAGTCTTTCACATTGCCGTTGGGTGACTTTATGCTACTCCTGGCGCAAGAATTCAAGCAGCTCGGCTTCTTTTCATGGCTTGTGACCATCCATCTTCCTCTTGATCACATTTCAGAGGTTTTTTATTGGATTCAGGTCTCGAAATTGGGCTGGCCATGACAGGGTCCTGATCTGGTGGTACTCCATCCACACCTTTACTGGCCTGGCTGTGTGGCATGGAGCATTGCCCTGCTGGAAAAAACATTTCTCAGAGTTGGGGAACATTGTCAGAGCTAAAGGAAGCAAGTTTTTCTTCCGGGACAACGTTGTACTTTGCCTGGCTGAGGTTTGTAAAAGACCATAAGGATTGAAAAAAGCGGACTGGAGGGTCTTCTAGTCCGTCTTCTCTGATGAGTCCAATTTTCAGCTTTGCCCAACACATGGTCGTCTGATGGTTAGACGGAGACCTGGAGAGGCCTACAAGCCAGAGAGTCTTGCACCTACTGTGAAATCGGACTCATCAGAGAAGACGAACTTCGAAGAACCTCCAGTCCGCTTTTTCAATCCTTATGGTCTTTTACAAACCTCAGCCAGGCAAAGTACAACGTTGTCCCGGAAGAAAAACTTGCTTCCTTTTGCTCTGACAATGTTCCCCAACTCTGAGAAGTGTTTTTTCCAGCAGGGCAATGCTCCATGCCACACAGCCAGGCCAGTAAAGGTGTGGATGGAGTATCACCAGATCAGGACCCTGTCATGGCCAGCCCAATTTCGAGACCTGCATCCCATAAAAAACCTATGAAATGTGATCAAGAGGAAGATGGATGGTCACAAGCCATGAAAAGAAGCTGAGCTGCTTGAATTCTTGCGCCAGGAGTAGCATAAAGTCACCCAACGGCAATGTGAAAGACTGGTGGAGAGCATGCCAAGACACATGAAAGTTGTGATTTTAAATCAAGGTTATTCCACCAAATATTGATTTCTGAACTCTTCCTAAGTGTAAGCATTAGTATTGTGTAGTTTAAAAATGAATATGAGCTTGTTTTCTTTGCATTATTCGAGATCTGAAGACACTGCATCATTTTTGCTATTTTGACCAATTGTCATTTTTCTGCAAATAAATGATCTAAATGACAATATTTTTATTTGAAATTTGGTAGGAATGTTGCCAGTAGGTTATAGAATAAAACTAAAATGTACATTTTACTTTAACACATACCAATAAATAGTAAAACCAGAGAAACTGATAATTTTGAAGTGGTCTCTTAATTTTTTCCGCGGCTGTATGTGTACGTGTGCGTGTGTGTGTGTGTGTGTGTGTGTGTGTGTGTACACCTTTCCCCTGTCACACAGACAGCATGCTCTCCTCGTAGCTGTGGCTGAAGGGGCGTGCGGCGGGCGGCTCGAAGTGTGTGTGTGTGTGTGTGTGTGTACGTACCTTTCCCTTGCCACACAGACAGCATGCTCTCCTCGTAGCTGTGGCTGAAGGGGCGTGCGGCGGGCGGCTCGAAGTCCCGGGTGTAGACGCGCCCGCTGGGCAGAGAGTAGCAGCACTGGCACATGCAGGTGTGGTACCGCAGGCGGCCCTCATCCAGGTAGGGGTGAGACAGGGCGTCACTGCCAGAGATGCGCTTCGCCTGGGACAACCACACACACACACACACATTACACACACACACACACACACATATTACACACACATACACACACACACATACACAC
This sequence comes from Sprattus sprattus, assembly GCF_963457725.1. Lineage (NCBI taxonomy): Eukaryota > Metazoa > Chordata > Actinopteri > Clupeiformes > Clupeidae > Sprattus > Sprattus sprattus. Next base: position 56,909,973 of record NC_137922.1, on the reverse strand, counting down.
ATTACACACACATACACACACACACATACACACACACACATTACACACACATATTACACACACACACATAATACACACATATATTACACACACCCACACATTACACACACACACATTACACACACACACATATTACACACACATATTACACACACATATTACACACACACACACACACACACACACACACACACACACACACACACACACACACACACACACACACACACACACACACCCTCATCCAGGTACAGGTAGGAAAACACACCGCTACCAGAGATCGAAGAGAAAGGAAAGAGTTATGGGCATTAGGACCCAGTTTCCATCCTGGGAGAGAAGGAGGAGGAGGAGGGATACAGACATCTGGGAGAGGTGGAGGAGGAAGAGGAGGGCTACAGGCAACTAGGCAGTCTCCATGACGACAGACTGGAGTGAACTCTGTGACTGTGTGTGTGTGTGTGTGTGTGCGCAACAACTCACTGGATCAAACACCAGCATTCGGCACAGCAGGTGAACAGCCTCATGGGTAGCTGCATCTGACAGCATATACAACACTGACAGAGAGGGCTGTGGAGAGAGGGATAGAGAGAGAGAGAGAGAGAGAGAGAGAGAGAGAGAGAGAGAGAGAGAGAGAGAGAGCGAGAGGGGGATAGAGAGAGGTGCAAGATATTAATCATTGCTGTTCTGTTTCATTGTTATTTGATGAGAGTGATGAGTGTGTGAGTGAGTGAGTGTGTGTGTGTGTGGGCGGATGTGATTGATATGTGTGTGTGTGTTTGGATGAGAGTTGTGTGTGTGTGGATGAGTGGTGTGTGTGTGTGTGGATAAGAGTGGTGTGTGGATGAGTGGTGTG
>NC_137922.1:56899120-56901620 GCF_963457725.1 Sprattus sprattus | reverse complement strand
TCACACGACCATTCCATTGAGTTCCGAGTCTTTCTTCGTTGGCCGTTTCCTTGAATCGTGTTTCCCCCTTTCCAAAAATCAGCTGTTGTAATAAGCGAGCGTCCAGGAGGAGGAGTTGGGGGATGGAGAAGAGCCCGATCGCTGGGGGAGGGGAGCCTAGGCGCCGGTGTAAACAATGCCTCTGACGGCCTCACCACTTCACATACGAGTGCTACTTCCAGGAATTATATCAATTAAAGCAGCCTTAACTTTGACTCCGTCTCTCGAGTATTTTGTTAATAACACATACATTTGCGTGTCTTTAATAGAACATGCCAAAATCTGTACCTTTGTGAAATTCCTTGTTACAATAATGTCTTGACATGACATGTTATGGTGAAAAAAAGATACAATACATGATCACTGGGCTAGAAGTCCATACTGTTAAATGCAGAAATACAGAAGTACAGTCATCTAGAGGTACACAAATTAATAACTTAATGTATAATTAACAGAAAAACGCATATATTTAATTTTAAAGCGAAAACATATTCAACATCGCGTTAAAGCAGGATAGCAACATGACAACATAATCTTAAAGCATATTTTAACGTTTTAACATCTGAAAATCTTCCACATTAATATTAATAACGATTTGGGCATTTACAGTACAACAATGACAAATGATGACATCAACGTGGGTTTGAGAAATAGCAGATTCCAGCGGGTGAGCGGATTTGAGAAATACAGTCAAAAGGCCAACGGCAGAGATAGGATTATGGTTCCTGTGTGTGTGGATCCCTAACCCTAAACCTACCCCAAGGACACAGAGTCTAGGGTTAGGGTCCCTGTGAGTGTGGGTGGGTCCCTAACCCTAACTCAACGACAGAGAGATCTAGGGTAAGGGTCCCTGTGAGTGTGGGTCCCTAACCCTAACCCAACGGCAGAGATATCTAGAGTTATGGTTCCTGTGTGTGTGTCAGAGATCTCCAGCAGGGCGAGTGTGGAACCACGTTGGCACAGGAGTCGGCCTCAGTCGTCACCTCAGGTTAAAGAATGGCAGCATCCCACCCAGGTGACACTCAGACACTCCCAAAACCTAACCTCCATTTAAAAATAATATCCCCCGGGTCCGATATTCACTGGCAGGCACCCCTAAAGTGAATCAAACATGGTATCACATGCGGCTTCTCTCTCACTCACACACACACACAGATGACTTAGCCACACCACCCTTTGAATGATCTGCATGCTTAAAGGTGACCTATCAGGAAGGGGTCTGTTGGTATGGCCATAACACAGACAGTACCAGTTCTACTCTAGAATCCGCTCCAGTTCGACTCAAGTTCCGCTGTAATTTCGCTGTAGTTCCAATCAAGTTCCGCTCCAGTTCCACTCAAGTTCCGCTGTAATATCGCTGTAGTTCCAATCAAGTTCCACTCAAGTTCCACTGTAATTCCATTCTTGTTCTGCTGTAGTTCCACTCCAGTTCTGCTTTATGAGTCTCTTTGCATGGGCACGGAAGAAAACTGGTAGATCTCTTGCTCGTATGACAATTACAGTTTCGTTTGTCGGGTCCTAAACAGAACATACCTTTACACAGAACCCTTTTTACACCAAGATCTCAGAACACCAAGAACCCAGAGAATCTGAAGCAGGGCTGGATCAGGGACGTATCATCAACATGTCTACCATCAGAAGCGGGGTTGGATCAATGGACGTATCATCAACATGTCTGCTAAAAGACTAAATGTAAACATCTGGACACATCTGGCCAAAGCAGGGCCATGCCTTTTCCAGACTGTCTGCCAACATGTTTCAGCACCATGTTTGTGTGTGTGTAGCTGGGTACCCCTTAAGTGACTGTTAGTGTGAGTGTGTGTGTGTGTACCCCTTATGTGACAGAGTGTGACTGAGTGTGTGTGCGTCTGTGAGTACCCCTTATGTGATTGTGTGTGTGTGTGTGTGTGATTCAGACCAGAACAACCGGGGATTCCATCTGGGTTGTCATAGCATACAACTGGCAGAGAGAGGGCAATAATGCGTTGTTTACACAGAGTATAGTTTGCCTGAATCCGGAGAGAAATGTCCTCGGATCGACCTTTCGTCTACACCAATCAGGGGCGGAGTGGCCATCGGGAGCACCAGGATTTTTCCCGGTCGGCCGGTAGCCCAATAATCTCTCGAGAACCAGCCTGCAGGCCGGCCTTCGCAGCCGTCGCATCAAATTCATGAGCGGCCCATTTGAATATACGTCAAATCCTGGTCCCGGGAAAATCTCTAAATTCTCCGAGAGTTACAAAATTAGCCAGTCCAACCACTATTTATAGCACTATTTGTCTCTGTACATCACACCTATGGTGTGTGTCAAACTCACTCCCATCAATCCAACCTTCTGATTTTTGTTTAGCCTCCTATATTGATGTAATTATTTTTATTCAGACGCTCCATTACTTTCATGACCACAAATATAAATTGGCCAGCGATTTAATTCGTTTTTTTTTTGTTGAATGTAGAATAG
>NC_137922.1:56876620-56879120 GCF_963457725.1 Sprattus sprattus | reverse complement strand
ACTCGTTTCTCATCCTGACCTTCTGGTCCACTAGCTCCAGCCTGATAACATCACACTCTCTCTCACACACACACACACACACACACACACACACACACACACACACTGATCATCAGACACACGCACACACACACACACACACACACACACACACACACACACACTGATCATCAGACACACGCACGCACACACACACAACCTGAACCAGACTCTCTCTAGGATCATGAGGGCGTTTACTCTCCTCAGATCTCTACGGTTCAACTTCACATCAGCACACCATCTCTCTCTTTCTTTCTCTCTCTCTCTCTTTCTTTCTTTCTTACTTACTTACTTACTTTCTCTCCCTCTCTTTCTTTTATCACATTTCCCATTTAAACTTTAACCCCACCTCCCCCCCCCCCCCCCCCCCCCAGTCTAATAAGTGAAAGCCCCTCCCCTTAGACAGGTGTGACCTGTTGGGGAAGTGGGCGGAGCTAAGTGAGACCCCGCCTGTAAAGGTAGGCAGGTGAGGCTCCGCCCCTTATGAGTATGACAGGTGGGACACGTTGGAGATGTGGGAGGTGACCGAGGTGCTGCGGCTCAACCCCCCGTCCCCTGACCCCGCCCCCGGCCCGCCCCCGGAGGCGGTCCTTCGCAGGGGCTGGGGGCTGTTCCTCAGAGCCATGAGGGCGGGGCCTCGGACCGCCAGCCCCGGGACGTAGGAGGAGCCAGAGGAGTGAGAGGGCGGAGAGGAGGCGCGGGAGGGCGGGGCCAGCGACTGGGCGGAGGAGTGAGAGGCCAGGTGGAGGGGGTGAGGGGCGTGGTTGCCGTGGTGATCGCGGTAGAGGTGTGGCGTGCTCTGGTGATGCATCTGCGGCAGGTAGAGCTGCTGCTGCTGGAGGTGGGAGGAGCCAGAGGAGGAGGAAGAGGAGGAGCCAGAGGAGTGGGATGAGGAGGCCACACCCCTGCTGCCACTCATCATCTCCGAATCCCTCTCTCTCTCCCTCTCCCTCTCTCGTTCCCTCTCCCTCTCCCTCCCGGCGAGGGGGTCCCCTCGGATGAAGGTGGCTGAACTGTGCTGGCTCCTCCAGGAGGGCGGCGCTGCCGAGCTGTGCACGCTGTGGCTCCAGTGGCTGCCGGAGCGGGGCACGGGGCGGGAGGGCCAGGCCCCCAGGGCGGGGGGAGGGTTGGGGTACCCCTGGCTGAAGGCCTGGGCGGGGATCCCCGACAGCGCCATGTTGCTGAAGCCCAGCCGCATGCTCTCCGAGTCGAACGCCTCGATCTCACGAGCCTGCCGCTCCAGCAGAGAGCGGATCCTCTCCGAGCGCTCCGTGTCCAGAGAGAGCATCTCCTCCTCGATCTACACACACACACACACACACACACACACACACGCACACACACACACACACACACACAATCACATGTTAGCGTCTCCTCTATCTACACATGAGCACAATCACTAGGGAGGCACAAATACTGATGCCAGTAACGGGTATTGGGCTGATACTTCGTTAAAATACTCATACTCGTTTTTGAATTGCCGATACCAAGCACCGATACCCAGTGTTGCATCTGAACGCGTTCATTGTATTATTTCTTCTACGTTCTATGCCTGGCAGGTGTGAGAGCGCCAAAGTTGTGTAAAGGCCGAGAGCGGTATTGCATATAGATAGAGATTTTAGAAAAATTATAGCTCGCAAAATATTGAAAAAAAAAATAACTGAACTAGTTCATTTCTTGGAGCTGTGAACTTGTGAACTATGAACTGAACTACACCGCGTTCCACATTATTACGCAAATTACACTTTGCTCAGATTTTCCTTAATAGTAATGCACATTCAGTCAGTATAATTTTCAAGTCATCAACTGTTAGAGTATAATTCAAATTTTATTGAACAAACCTTCCAATGATAACAGTATTTAAAAAAAAAAAAAAAAAAACTCAAAATGCAGTGTTCCAAATTATTATGCAGAGTTTCAAAGTCTCAGAGTTTCAAGATATTTTATAGGTTGTAAAGAATTCAAAATTGTCATTTGTTAAATTTGCAGCATTAGGAGGCCATATTTACTGAAATCAAAAAAAAGTTTTAATCAAAAACATCTTAACAGGTCAAGTTACATGTTAACATAGGACCCCATCTTTGATATCAACTTCACAATTCTGGCATCAATTGAACTCATGAGTTCTTTGATTGTTTTCTGCTTCAATGTCTTATCAGGATGCCATAATAGCCTCCCAGAGCACCAGATTGGGTGTGAACTGCCTTCCAACCACATAGATCTTTTGCTTGATGATGCTCCAAAGGTTCTCAATAGGGTTAAGGTCAGGGTAAGATGGGGGATTATTTGCAGCATGAGGGGGTGCATTGTCATGCATAAATATGACTTTGCTATGGAAGGCGCGGCTCTTCTTTTTGTACCACGGAAGAAAGTGGTCAGTCAGAAACTCTACATACTTTGCCGAGGTCATTTTCACACCGTTGGGGACCCTGAAGGGGCCTACCAGCTCTCTCCCCAT
>NC_137922.1:56861620-56866620 GCF_963457725.1 Sprattus sprattus | reverse complement strand
ACAAGTCTTCTTCCCTACTTATTAAGATATTTTAAATAAGGAGTGAATATTCTGGAATGTTCAATGCCTTATCACGCTGATGTGTCCGAGCCCGACCAAAGCCTGAGTATAATTTCTAAATATCTGGTATCCAATCTCTAGGGTGTAAGGTGTGTGTGTGCGTGTGCGTGTGTGTGTGTGTGTGTGTGTGTGTGTGTGTGTGTGTGTAGGTGTGTGTGTGCGTGTGTGTGTAGGTGTGTGTGTGCGTGTGTGTGTCCTACATTGAGCAGCACATCTGAGGTTGGCCTGTGCTGAGGAATCTTCTGCAGACACAAGTCGACGAAATTACGGAAATAATCAGACCTGAAAAACAGAAAGAGAGAGAGAGAGAGAGAGAGAGAGAGAGAAAGAGAGGGAGGGGGAGAGAGAGAGAGGAGGAGAGATATAGGGAGAAAGAGAGAGAGAGAGAGGGAGGAGAAGAGAGAGTGAGAGTAGACAAAGGCAGAGGTAAACACAACAGTGATATAATTATAGCAAACAGAGAGATGAGGAGAGGAGAAGAGGATGAGGAGGAGAAGAGGAGGAAAAGATGAGAGGAGAAGAGGAAAGGAGAGGAGGACAGAAGGAGGGGAGGAGAAGAGGAGAGGAGAGGACAAGGAGAAGAGAAAAGAAGTTGTAAGAGGAGAGGAAGAGAAGAGGATGAGAGGAGAGGATGAGAAGACGACAGGATTAGAAGAGGAGGAGGAGAGGAGAGTAGAGGAGCAGAGGAGAGAATAGGATGAGAACAGAAGAGGAGGAGGAGAGGATAAGAGAAGAGGAGAGGATGAGAAGAGAAGAGGGGGAGGAGAGGATGAGAGAAGAGGAGAGGATAGGGAGGAGAAGGGGAGGAGAGGACAGGATGAGAGAAGAGGAAGAAGAGAGGATGAGAGGAGTAGGGGAGGAAAAGAGAAGTGCGGCGTTACCAGTGGTTGGACATCAGGACGGGACTCTCGTTCTGGGCGATGTGATATAAGGCACTCATGGCATTCATGTTGAACAGGGGAGGTTTCCTCTCAGCTAGAGAGAGAGAGAGAGAGAGAGAGAGAGAGAGAGAGAGAGAGAGGTGAAGAGAGAGATGGAAAGGGAGAGAAAGAGAGAGGGAGGGAGAGAGAGAAAAACAGAGGGAGGAAGAGAGAGATGGAGAGGGAGATACAGAGAGAAAGAGAGAGGGAGGCAGAAAGAGATGGAGGAAGAGGGAGAGAGAAAGGGATAGGGAGAGGGTGAGAGAAAGAGAGAGAGAGAGAGAGAGAGCATAGAAGAGGTATAAATAAAGGTGAGTCAGTAGTAAGTTCCTGCAGAACAAACTGAGCAATCTGATCTCATTAGCTTAGCATTAGCCTAGCATTAGCCTAGCACCACCGGGACCAGCCCTGGGAGTGGCAGTGTTGATATTGCAGGGCTCTACAGTGCGAGTATTTCACTCGCACATGCGCCTAAAAATAGGTACGTGCGAACTTGAAAAATTATTTACGAGCACAGTGTGCGAGTGACAGACAGTTGTCAATACAGCGCCAAAAAGTGAAGCATTCCATTGATTTCACATGGAAACAAGTGACAGGGTTGCGACTGATGTGAACATATCAAGATGACGCGCTGAACTTCCTGCAAATGAGAACGACGATTCGCAACCAATGGGCCAGAGCCATATAAAAAGAGAGTACCGTAAATCCTCAAATAGTGGCTGGGGCTTGTATTTACTTAGGCTGCACAGCGCACCGGCCTTTATTTGGGGCAGGACTTTATTTCTTACTTATCTTCTGTTATAGAATTGAATTATTTAAATAATGGGCATAATTGCAGTAGGCTATGGAATTCATTGCATATGCGTTCAACACTTCCTGCACATCGCGTAACGCTTTAGGTCGGGGTGTCAACGTAAAAAATAAACATCGGAGTTATGGTCTCCACTGTCAGTCACGGAGGAAAAGATTTCCAAAGCCTTGAATTAAATCATTTTTCTAGACACTATTATGCTTATCGCGGACTGAAAACATTTATTCAACGAGCTGGTTTGATATCCAGCCTAGTTTTCTTTCTACCTCCACCTGCTAGTCGTAGCCTATCGCATTCCTCTCGGGTCAATGTCAAACTTCTTTGCTGCTTTTTCTCCCGAATGTTCTTCAGCAATCAGCATACACCATCTCTTTGAATTTAATATAAAAGTTACGTAAGTCTACTACTGCTTTATGATCCCTTCTGGAAAAAGTAACCTAGCCAACTAAAACGTTACAGATTACAACAGTAGGCTATACGATACGTGCATTTAGGCTAAACATTCGCCTAGTAGTCCTACGTGGGGAAATTTCTTTTTTTTTTATTGCAAACAGCCCATGAGATTAGCCAACAATATTATATAATATAAATATTAAACATGAGGAGAACATGTATTCTCATATATTTGAATGATAATTCTGTTAATCAAGTATTGCCTTAAATTATTATTTACATTGATTTAATTGGAATTCAGCTGTAGGCATGAGATCTGTATCTTGGAGACTAATTGCATCCACAATTTGGTACTGCAAGCTAGACTACTATGCAGTTGACACAACACAGGAGGTCCCTTGGCCTGAGAAGGGAAGGAGTTTAATGTGGCTATAATATGGAATTTTAAATGTGCCTAAAACTAGACAAAATTGTAATGAGTTTTCGAAAACTAGACTGAAACTAAGAAGGATAACTATGACTAAATGTGACTAAAACTAATATGCATTTTTGTCTTAAGACTGAATCTAAAATATATGCCAAAATGAACACGGAGATAGGGGACCCCATCATCTGCAATTAATTGTTGCTAGCTCTAATCAGATGTACTAACTAGGCTTATAAGAGAAGACTAACTTTGTATGCCAACGAACACCAATAACTAGAACTAATTTGACAGACTATAAACCAATGTGATACACGTGCTCTCTAGCTATACAGTAAAAGTGTTGCTTACGTTAGATACTGAATAATTTGATCAATTTACCAGCTAAATTGCTTTGGAATAACTGAACATGAATGGGGTTAAAAGTTGGAAAATACAATGTTTGGAACTATAGGTCGCAAATGAGTATGACATGCTTTGCTTCCGTGTAAAAAAAACCTGCTGTGCTCCTAAATTTCTTTGTGTGCTCCTACATTTTTTCATTTAGGAGCACATGTGCTCCTTGGGAAAAACCTTAGCGTAGAGCCCTGTATTGCCATGGCAACCCTCACCGAGCTCGATGGCGGTTATGCCGATGGACCAGACGTCCACCTTCCCGTCATACTGACCCTCGTCCATCGCCAGAATCACCTCTGGAGCCATCCTGCACACAGGACTCAAGAGTCAGTCTGTGTGTGTGTGTGTGTGTGTGTGTCTGTGTGTGTCTGTGAGTGTCTGTGAGTGTCTGTGAGTGTCTGTGAGTGTCTGTGAGTGTCTGTGAGTGTCTGTGAGTGAGAGTATGTTTGTGTACCAGTGAGTGTAAGTGTATGTCTAAGTAAGTGTATCTGAATCTCTGTGTGAGTGTGTGAGTGTGTAAGTGTGTAAGTGTGTGAGGTTGTGTCTGTGTGTCTGTGTGTCTGTGTGTCTGTGTGTCTGTGTGTCTGTGTGTCTGTGTGTCTGTGAGTATGTTTGTGTACCAGTGAGTGTAAGTGTATGTCTGAGTAAGTGTATCTGTATCTCTGTGAGTGTGTCTGTGTGTCTGTGTGTCTGTGTGTCTGTGTGTCTGTGTGTCTGTGTGTCTGTGTGTCTGTGTGTCTGTGTGTCTGTGTGTCTGTGTGTCTGAGTATGTTTGTGTACCAGTGAGTGTAAGTGTATGTCTAAGTAAGTCAATCTGTGTGTGTGAAAGTGTGTGCGTGTGTGAGAGAGAGAGTGTGTGTGTAAGTGTATCTGTGTGTAAGTGTATCTGTGTGTGTGTGTGTGTGTGTGAGAGAGTGTGTGTGTGTCTCACCAGTAGGGCGTGCCCACGAAGGAGTTGGCGGGAGAGAGAATGGAGGCGGAGCCAAAATCCCCCAGCTTCACCTGACCAGGTTCAGTTAGGAGGATATTACCAGCTTTGACATCCCTACACACACACACACACACACACACACACACACACACACAGAGTTATTACCATATTACAAGCTTTTCACATACAAACAGGTACACACACAGACACACACATAAACATTCAGGAGGAAATTACCAGTCATCAGCCCCCCCCCCCCCCCCCCCCCCCTTACACACACACACACACACTATATTTCCATATTTATGTGCCATCACATCTGTACAATTAAACATTTAATCAGCCTTAATCAAATTCAATGAGTCTCCATGGTAACAGCCTTCCCAACATCGTACCAGCTTTTCTCCCTTGTCGTGTGTGTGTGTGTGTGTGTTTGTGTGTGTGTGTGTGTGTGTGTGTGTGCATAAGACTGTACGTACCTGTGGATCATATTGTGTGAGTGAAGGTATGCGAGGCCCAGCAGTGCACCATGGGTAATAGCAGCTATTTCCACTTCCTGTAATGGCTTCTTGTGCACTGAGAGAAGAGAGACAAACACAAAAATATATGCGTTTATGCACACACACACACACACACACACACACACACACAGATATACACACACACACATATACACAAAAACACACAAATAGAGAGACACATACACGCGCACACACACACACACACACACACACAGACACACACATATACACAAGCGCACAGACAAAAAAAGAGACACACACACAGAGACACATACACACACACGCCCACGCGCACAGACAATAAGAGAGACACACACACCAGCGTTTCCGTTGTCCGGTAATTACCGGACTTTGTCCGAAAAAAAAATGAAATGACCGAAAGTATTACATCTCACCGGTCAAAATGTCTGATTGGAATCTCTTAAAAATCCCGTCCCTCAAACACAATCTGAATTTGACAACAATCCTAATATTTAGGCCTATAAAGCAAACGTGCACTGCCCTTATTATGTTTTAAAGCAGTCATTCTCAAAGTGTGGTCCGC
>NC_137922.1:56851620-56856620 GCF_963457725.1 Sprattus sprattus | reverse complement strand
TCGCACACACGAGCTGGCTGTGCCCTTCAAACGGCAGCTTTATTCTTAACAATACTGTCATGTTTATGATTTTAACATTTCGTGCCAGGACTGTTAGCTAAGTTACTTCGACTGTACATAACTGGCACCAGACTGGCACAGTTAGCTGGCTAGCGAAGTCAGATACAACAATGTAAACAAAATCAAGTTGCACAGAAACCTGTAAAATGCCACCAAGGGCAAAGCTTTCTAATACGACGTTACATTAGCGCCCCTTGATAACATTGTCAGGTTATTAATGTGGTTGCTTACCTTCGTATCTAGGGTACTCCAAGATGGTTAGCTATTGGCTACCTAGCTAATTATCTAGCGTTAGCCAGCTATCAGATAGAATTGGCAACTTAGATGAGTATCAGTTAACGTTATGTTAAGACATGAACTGACACCACAATACGTCAATAAGCATAACCGTGTAGTCTGAGCATCTGCAGACGGAACATCACAACAGCCACTTCACAAAGGAATTAGGGTTTCTCTTGGCTCGGTGACTTACCAGGGCTTACGGTTATCCCTTTAGCTAGCTACGAATTAAGCGTTCCCAGTGATGGAGAGGACCCGTAGCTTTGCAGCACGCTGTGTTGTTATTCTCACGCTTCAGATCAGAGGGCTTGCTCAGTTTCCCATTTTTTCCGATGTCACCCACTTCACCGTCCAGACTCCCTTCCTGAAACGTTGGCCAACCAATTCCTCCAAGATTCCCTACGCCCTGGCTAGCTAGCTAAGGGAATAACAGCAGCCAAAGATAGCTAACGTTATCCCTTGGTAGCAGCTAAAGCTACTTGTTAGTGAGCTAGCTCACCAGCTAGCTGTTTTCAGTTTGAATGTGGTGCGCGGCTGCAGATCCTCCTCGCCTGGTCCACCGTCTGTCATATTGGACCGTTACATTTGTCCAGTCGTTGCCTAACGTTATGCTAGTTTATATTTAAATCTGTTGTTTGCACTGACGTCTATGTGTTTCACCCTTTATGTTCAGAAAATATAAGATGGCTACATGGGGCGGGAGCCAACCGGAAGAGGGAAAGAGGTCAAAGCTATAAAAATCTTTTTCCTGTGCAAACAGCGACAGGGCGCATTATTCTAAGGTCTTACGTTTGCAGACAGAAAAATATTTGGAATATGTAATGTACTTCGACTAGTCCCAGTTTGAGCAAAACTCTGCTAATGAGTGCCCCATAATCCTAATGTGGAAAAGATTAGGTTACAGCAAAGACGTTACAGTCACTAAAGAGTTGTGTTGTGTTCTTACTAGACTTCGCCAGAGGGTGGCGCTATTTTACTGTTCTACGTTTAGACTGTAATACCAGAATGTTGTGATGGATGGTGGTAGATCTAGCAAAGCCCACCTGGTGAGTCTTGCTGATACACCTGGCTCAGGGTCAGTGATACACCTGGCTCAGGGTCAAAGGTCAGTGATACACCTGGCTCAGGGTCAAAGGTCAGTGATACACCTGGCTCAGGGTCACTGATACACCTGGCTCAGGGTCATTGATACACCTGGCTCAGGGTCACTGATACACCTGGCTCAGGGTCATTGATACACCTGGCTCAGGGTCACTGATACAGGTGTCAGAGGAGGCCACCAGGTCAGGGGTCAAAGGTGAGACTCTTTGGGATGTGGGCTGCTTTTGGTTTCGTTTATTAGAATCCCCATCAGCTCGGGTGGGGAGGAGCAAGGGCAGACACAGACACACACAGACACACACACACACATATACACATACACACTAAAACACTCACACACACACACACACACACACACACACACACACACACACACACACACATATACACATACACACACCCACACACACTTACACTAAAACACTCACACACACACACACACCCACACACCCACACCCACTCACACTAAAACACTCACACACACACACACACACACAAACATACAAACACACACACACACACATACATACATAAAGACACACCCACATACACACACACACACTCATTCACATATACACACACACACACACACATACATACATACATACACCCACACACACACAAACACTCATACACACACACACACAAACACACACACACACACACAAACAAACAAACACTCCCTAAGTAAATATTAGAGGACCTGGAAACCTGAACAGTAGATGAGGAGATGAAAGAGAGAGGGAGGAAGAGAAGGAGACAAAAAGAGAGAGATGGAGAGAGGAAGGAAAAGAGTGAGACAAAGAGAGAGAGGAAGAGAGAAAGAGAGGGAGACAAAGAGAGAGAGATATCATTTCATTTCCTTAGGTTAATCTTAGAAATTCCAAGGTAAATAGCGCCCCCCCCCCCCTTCACCCTTCTAAAACAATGTTAAAACTGTGGCCAGGCAGTGAACTGCAACCATACTGAGTTACAAAGGACGTTGAGAAAGAGGCCCTGTTCGAAAAGGGTAGAATGCTGTTTAACGAATTATGTTCTGACTATGATTCTGACCGGAGCGCGGGCCAAAACAAATTAAGCGCGGGTCCCAAATTGGGCAGCCTTAGTCTAATGCTATTTCAAGAAAACAACATGAAATCTGAGAGACAATTGTAATAATTGTCTTGATTATTACCATGAACAATACATCCAAGCAAGCACAGTAGTGCTTGGCCAAAATTACACTGAAATGAATAGGTTTATGGTATGGCTAATGAAACCTTGATTTCCATTTTTGTTGGTCAGCTGTTGGCTTGGCACGCGCACCTGGAAGAAAGTGTCCCTCATCTGGGGTTGAGGAAGTTGGCATCCATAGGTGCAAGCTAAATTGAGATTTTACTGTTAAACATTATGCATTTCAAGTAGGCCTAACTGACGCCAGCTAGATGTTTCTTTACGTTCTATTATTTTATATTAGATTAGATCAGTCAAATAGTTGATAAATAAAGGGGGAGAGCAACTTGGCTGCATGTTTTCAGTTTTAAATGTTTATAATTTTTTCGGTATAAGATTTTTTTGTTACCCTAACCCTAGATTTTTTGGTGAATATTTTGTCTCTTTCTATACTGATCCTTTTTCGTCGTATGTCTAAATGAATGCAAGGTCTATTCTGAGATATGTATAAGGAGAAGCATCATGTGACTAAGACGAGGAAAATGGCTAGCATGACAGACAAACACTCACACACACTCATGAAGATGACAAACTCAAACACACTCACACTCATGAAGATGACGGACTCAAACACACACACACTCACACACTCACACACTCATGAAGATGACGGACTCAAACACACACACACTCACACACCCATGAAGATGGCGGATTCAAACAAACAAACACACAAACACACACACACTCACTCATGAAGATGACGGACTCAAACACACACACACACTCACACACTCACACACTCATGAAGATGACGGACTCAAACACACACACACTCACACACTCACACACTCATGAAGATGACGGACTCAAACACACACACACACACACACTCACACACTCATGAAGATGACGGACTCAAACACACACACACACACACACTCACACACTCATGAAGATGACGGACTCAAACACACACACACTCACACACTCATGAAGATGACGGACTCAAACACTCACAGACTCATGAAGATGACGGACTCAAACACACACACACTCACACACTCTTGAAGATGACGGACTCAAACACACACACACTCACACACTCATGAAGATGACGGACTCAAACACACACACACTCATGAAGATGACGGACTCAAACACACACACACTCATGAAGATGACGGACTCAAACACACACACACTCACTCATGAAGATGACGGACTCAAACACACACACACTCATGAAGATGGCGGATTCAAACACACACACACTAACACACTCACACACTCATGAAGATGACGGACTCAAACACACACACACTAATGAAGATGACGGACTCAAACACACACACACTCACACACTCATGATGATGACAGACTCAAACACACACACACTCACACACTCATGAAGATGACGGACTCAAACACACACACACTCATGAAGATGACGGACTCAAACACACACACACTCACACACTCACACACTCACACACTCATGAAGATGACGGATTCAAACACTCACACACTCACACACTCATGAAGATGACGGACTCAAACACACACACACACACACACTAATGAAGATGACGGACTCAAACACACTCACACACTCACACACTCATGAAGATGACGGACTCAAACACACTCACACACTCATGAAGATGAAGGACTCAAACACTCAGACACACACACACACACACACACACACACTCACACACTCATGAAGATGAAGGACTCAAACACTCAGACACACACACACACACACACACACACACACACACACACACTCAGTCTCCCTAAACAACTGTCTTCTTCTGAACTTCTTAAGACCAACCCTAAGAAAGATCCCCGCTGGATTCATGAACGCGTGGAAACGTGTTCTTAACCGCCAAAGTGTTCTCAGCTGTGCTGCCACGAATGAGGAATGCCACTGATTCTTAAATTGAAAGCTCTTTCTCAGACACTTGAATTTGCATACATAAAAGCCCCGCCAGCTCCTTATAAGGGCATGCAACCACAGGACCGTGTGCACACAGAATCCATAGGCAGCATGAAAGCAACTTGAGACCGATCAAAATCATGATCATCACCAGTGGTGCACCTGCCAGTAAACACAGACCTAACTTCACCGGTGCAGAGTTGGAGGTACTGTTGCAAGGAGTAGAACATAAGTGTGACATCTTATTTAGTTTTGTCAATACGGGGTACAAGGCCACCAAAGAGGCACGGGACGAGATAACAGGTGAGGTCACCGTGGTGTCAGGAGAGGGGTGCACAGCGGCTGAAGTGAAAAAGAAATGGGCTGATGTGAAGTTGAGTTAAATACACGAGTAGGCTTCTTGTGGATCTTGATAGGCCCTATCTATATTATGTAGGCCCATATGATATATATTAGTCATGTATAT
>NC_137922.1:56844120-56846620 GCF_963457725.1 Sprattus sprattus | reverse complement strand
ACGGCCTCCTGCAGCTGCACCAGGGAGATGTGGTTTTTCCCCCCATTGTTGTCTGGATGCACCACCCACCTCTTCAGCTTGATCACCTTTCCAGAAGGTTCCTTCAGGCTCAGCTCCCCGACCCGAGCAAAGCAACGCTCCAGGAATATATACTCTCTGGGACTGGACAGGAACAGGAGGAGGGACATTTGAATTACACACACACACACACACACTCACACAACAACATGCAAACACACAAACAAAACACACACACACACACACACACACACACACACACACACACACACACACACACACACACACACACAAACATACACACACACACAAACACACACACACAAACCACAAACACACACACACACACACACACACACACACACACAGACCATACAAACAAACACACATGATCTCTCTCCCTCTCTCTGTCTCTCTCCCTCTCTCTGTCTCTCTCTCTCTCTCTCTCTCTCTCTCTCTCTAGATCTCTCTCTCTCCCTCTCTGTCTCTCTCTCTCTCCCTCTCTCTCTCTCCCTCTCTCTCCCTCCCTCTCTCTCTCTCTCTCTCTCTCTCTCTCTCTCTCTCCCTATCTCTCTCTCTCTCTCTCTCTCTCTCTCTCTGTCTCTCTCTCTTTGAGAATGGGCCCGTGCCTCTCTCAGGCCTGCCAGGACATGGATGAGGAGCTGAAGCTTGTTGTTGTTGTTCAAAAAATATACTACAGTTTTTTACAATTGCTAAAACACTAAAACCCACTGGCTGAACAAAGTTCTCAGTTGCCTGAACTCATGAAGCTAATTATGCAATTTGTGGTCAATACCTTAAACTATTTCTCATGGTAAAACACAATTTGCAGGTCTCACTTAGACTTTTCAGCAAAACTCTAAACACATTCTCAGTCTTAAAGCACATTCTGCACTCTAATTCACATGTCATCCATACTGGTAAACACAAGTGGCAACAATCAAATACAAATAGAGAACAAATGTCATTGATTGAACACAACCACTCAAAATTGATTTAACTTATCAAATGATGTGACACAACCAATATGAGCCAGTTTAGGGAGCAAACAGGTTGTTGAAGGTGGTAAGGAGAAAGTCTGAGAATGAATAGAAGAAACAATGTGAGGGGAGGAGGACAAGTAGCCTAAACACCATGTTGACTCCTTTGATTTGTGTCCCTTTTACTGTGGTAGTGTATACTGTAGTAGGCCTACAGTGCATTGTAGGCTGTATAAGGACAAAACGTAAACAAACATTGTGCTTTCCATTTGGTACAGTAACAGTACTGATTGCTCAATAGATTGTGACTGGTTGCAGGTTCACATCAACAAAGAACAAGAGTGAGTTGTGAGAAGAGAGATAGAGGGTACAGTACTATAGGGGTACAAGAAGGAGAAAGAACCAACACAAATTAGAGCAAAGCAAAGTAGTAATTTCTGATACATTTGTATAGCTACTATGAGATAACATGTTTTCATTCATCAAAAGTCAATGATAGATAAATATGAAATTTGTTTTGAGGTAAAACAAATTTTACTTCTCCCTGAGAACTATATGTTTTGAACAGTGTGTTTTCTATTTTTTTGGTGTATTGTTTACTGACTGCTTGAAAGTGTATATCATTTTGAACACTTTGTTTCTGATTTGACAGCAGTGTTTGATTTTGAGCACAGGTAAAACTGTTTTGAGGCGAAAGTTTCTTTTTGCAAGAGGATTCAGAGGTTTTGCAAATAGTGCTTGAAGATGAGGTTTTGTGTTTAGAGTTTAGAGAAAATTAGTGACTGTTTCAAGAATGTGTTTTAGCAATTGTAAAAAACTGTAATATGCAACTCTGGAGTCCTGAGGTAAATTGAGTGAATTTTCAGCAAACAACAAACACACACAGGCATACACACAAAGAGCTACAAACTCACAGAGCTACACACATACAGGCATACACACACAGCTACACACCGACACAGCTACATATACACAGGCGTGCACACACAGACACAGACACACACAATGGAATACACATACAGAGCTACACACACAGGCACACACACACACACGGTGCCACAGAAACACAGAGCTAAACACACACAGTGATACACACACACAGAGCTACACACACACATTCATACACACACACATGCACACACACACACACAGGCACACACACACACACACACACACACACACAACACTACCACACTGAGCTACACACACACAGAGCTACAAACACACATCACTACACACAAACACACAAAGCTGCACACACACACTGCTACACACACACTGTACTACACACACACAGTGCTACACACACAGTGCTACACATTCACATTGCTACACTCACACACACACACTAAGCTATAAACACATAGGTTTGCACAAACACACACACACACACGCATCACTACCACACTGAGTTACACACACACACACACACACACACAAACACACACACACACACACACACACACACACACACACACACACACACACACACACAAACACAC
>NC_137922.1:56831620-56836620 GCF_963457725.1 Sprattus sprattus | reverse complement strand
GAAGAAGCAACATTCCAAATTCTACCAGATTTCGCCATGACTAACGGCGGATACCAGGCCTTCCTCTACAGACTGACCCAAAAAGGAGCCGTCTTAGTGCAGAACTCATCCGACCCGGCACAGAGCTTGAGAACTTGTTTAAACCTTCACGTCCACTTTGCATAGCAGTCCATGAGGATCTGGGGGGCCGAGTGAACTTCTCTCAGTCCTCTCTCACCATATCACGCCTCTCTGCAGAAGACAGCGGGGCCTACTGGTGTCGGGGGTGGGAAGGACACCATAGTGGAAACGTATCTTGCTTTGAAAGAAGAATTCAACTCCTTAAAATAGACTTCTACAATGTGTACGCTTCTGTTATGGGCTTTGGCCTGCTGCTGATGACCTGTGCTGTGGTCTCAGTGTATGTGTGTGTGTGTGTGTGTGTGTGTGTGTGTGTGTGTGTGTGTGTGTGTGTGTGTGTGTGTCTCTCCATTGTCTTTTAATGATGAAAAGAATCAAGACTACATTCCAACTCTGACTATTCACTTCCAGTTCTGGCCCCTAAAACTCTGGAACAGCAGACTTGAAGAGTGGTTTTCCAATCTCATGTCGCCCTCTGGTGGTCAAAGTAGGTAATGTCATGTGAGAACACAAGACATCAAGAGCAAATCTACATGCTTCATCTCTAGAACAGCCTTCCCCTCAATGTCTCCTCTTCCACTTCTTTCATATCACTTTTAAAAACACATTTCCATGAATGGTCTTTCATTTTTAGTTAATGTTAGTTCATACATTTGTTTATAATTATTCTATTTTAATATTCTTATAGTGTTTATTACTGTATATCTGCTACAGTTTTTGCCACACATGTGTAGACTATTGAGGTCTTTGAACATCATGCAACAGAGAAACTGCAAGGACTCAAACTGATTTCAAGTTTTATTACATCTGGACATGGAGAGAAAAGTGTGCGTGTACATAAGTGTGTGTGTGTGTGTGTGTGTGTGTGTGTGTGTGTGTGTGTGTGTGTGTGTGTGTGTGTGCACATGAGTGTGTGTGTGTTTGAGTGTATGTATGAGTGTGTGTGCATGTGTGTGTGCGTGTATGAGTGTGTGTTTGTATGATTGTGTGTGGGATTGTGTGTGTTTGTGTGTGTGTGTGGCATCAGTATGGAGTGTTGGTCAAAAACACTCATTCATACACAAAACAAACTACAGAAAAGGCAAAAACTTTACAAACACACATCACAGCTGGCACTGATTAAAGGTTTGCTTACATGCTAACATTCTAACTCATCTCTTTTGGTGATATAGCTGGTGATGTGCTTTTGTTTACATTTTTGGCAGGTGGACAGGTATATTTATCTGTCCTTCACATCAATACCATGACAATACATTTTGAAGATGATACTCGTACTAGTTGTCTATCCAAAACATGTTTCAAATTGAGTCCATTTCTGGCATTCTGACTCCATAATGGTGTCCTCGATGAACTGCAGGTAGTCGTAGACGCGTGTGTAGATCCAAGGCTCTCTCTTATGGTCACACCTCCTCCAAGAGATGATGATGCCAACCTGCACAAACCTCCTCTCAACCTCTCCTGTTGGACAACACACCAGGGGTCCGCCATAGTCACTCTGCACACACACACACACACACACACACACACACACACACACACACACACACACACACACACAAACACACACACATATGTAATACTCTCTCAAATAGTCCCCCTGCACACCCACACACACACATATATGTAATACTTACACACACACACATATGGGGGAGAGAGAGGGAAGGAAAGAAAGAGAGATAGAAGGAGAGAGGGAAGGAGGAAGCGAGAGAGGGGAAGAGATGGAGGGAGAGAGGGAGGGATGGAAATAGGGAGACAAAGAGGGAGAGAGGGAATGAGACAGAGAGAGGGGGAGAGAGAGGGAAGGAAAGAAAAAGAGATAGAGGGAGAGAGGGAAGGAGGAAGAGAGAGAGGGGAAGAGATGGAGGGAGAGAGGGAGGGATGGAAATAGGGAGACAAAGAGGGAGAGAGGGAATGAGACAGAGAGAGGGGGAGAGAGAGGGAAGGAAAGAAAAAGAGATAGAGGGAGAGAGGGAAGGAGGAAGAGAGAGAGGGGAAGAGATGGAGGGAGAGAGGGAGGGATGGAAATAGGGAGACAAAGAGGGAGAGAGGGAACAAGACAGAGAGAGGGGGAGAGAGAGGGAAGGAAAGAAAAAGAGATAGAGGGAGAGAGGGAAGGAGGAAGAGAGAGAGGGAGAGAGGGAGGGAGATAGAGAGAGGGAGAAAGAGATGGAAGGAGACAGAGAGGGAAGGAGACAGAGAGAGGGGGAGAGAGATGGGGAGAGGGAGAGAGGCAGAAGGGGGGCAGAGAAGAGAGAGAAAAGAGAAGTAAAGAGGAAGAGAGAAAGATAAATCACACACAACATGTGAAAATAGAGCACACACACACACAAACACACACACACACACACACAAACACACACACACACACACACACACACACATATGTAATACTCTCTCAAATAGTCCCCCTGCACACCCACACACACACATATATGTAATACTTACACACACACACATATGGGGGAGAGAGAGGGAAGGAAAGAAAGAGAGATAGAAGGAGAGAGGGAAGGAGGAAGCGAGAGAGGGGAAGAGATGGAGGGAGAGAGGGAGGGATGGAAATAGGGAGACAAAGAGGGAGAGAGGGAATGAGACAGAGAGAGGGGGAGAGAGAGGGAAGGAAAGAAAAAGAGATAGAGGGAGAGAGGGAAGGAGGAAGAGAGAGAAGGAGAGAGGGAGAGAGATAGAGAGAGGGAGAAAGAGATGGAAGGAGACAGAGAGGGAAGGAGACAGAGAGAGGGAGAGAGAGATGGGGAGAGGGAGAGAGGCAGAAGGGGGGCAGAGAAGAGAGAGAAAAGAGAAGTAAAGAGGAAGAGAGAAAGAGAAATCACACACAACATGTGAAAATAGAGCACACACACACACACACACACACACACACACACACACACACACACACACACACACACACACACACACACACACACACACACTCATACACAGACTGACCCAGCAGGGGCCTTTTCCTCCCTCCAGGTCACCGGCACACAGCACGCTGGGAGTCTTATTGGGGTAGCTCTGAAGACATGTGGCCTCATCAACCAGAGACACCTGCAGCTCCTGTAGAGTCTGTTTCCCAACCAGATACCCTGACAGAGGGACACAGAGAGAGAGAGAGAGAGATAGAGAGAGAGAGAGAGAGAGAGGGAAGGAAAGAAAGCGAGATAGAAGTAGAGAAGGAAGGAAGGAGGGAGAGAGAGAGAGGAAGAGCTGGAGGGAGAGAGGGAGGACGATAGGGAGACAGAGGGAGAGAGGGACGGGAGGGAGATAGGGGGACAGAGAGGGAGAGAGGGAGGGAGAGACGGAACAAGTTAGAGAAGGGGGGAGAGAGAGGAAAGGAAAGAAAAAGAGATATAAGGAGAGAGGGAAGGAGAGAGAAAGGGAGGGAGGGAGAGAGGGAGGGAGAGACGGAACGAGACAGAGACGGGGGAGAGAGAGAGAAGGAAAGAGAGTGAGATAGAAGGAGAGAAGGAGGGAGAGAGAGAGAGGAAGAGATGGAGGGAGAGAGGGAGGGAGAGACGGAACGAGACAGAGAGAGGGGGAGAGAGAGGAAAGGAAAGATAGTGAGATAGAAAGATAGAGGGAAGGAGGGAGAGAGGGAGGGAGACAGAGAGAGAGAGGGAAGAAAAGAAAAATAGATAGAGAGAGAGAGGGAGGGGGAGAGGGAAGAAGACAGAGAGAGAGGGAGGGATAGAGGTAGAGAGAGAGGGAGGGAGGGAGGGAGACAGAGAGAGAGGGAGAAAGGGAGGGAGAGAGAGAGGGAGACAGAGAGGGAGAGAGGGGTAAGGAAAGAAAGAGAGATAGAAGGAGAGCGGGAAGGAGGGAGAGTGAGAGTGAGACAGAGAGGGAAGGAGAGAGGGAGGGAGGAAGAGAGAGAGGGGAAGAGATGGAGGGAGAGAGGGAGGGATGGAAATAGGGAGACAAAGAGGGAGAGAGGGAATGAGACAGAGAGAGGGGGAGAGAGAGGGAAGGAAAGAAAAAGAGATAGAGGGAGAGAGGGAAGGAGGAAGAGAGAGAGGGAGAGAGGGAGGGAGATAGAGAGAGGGAGAAAGAGATGGAAGGAGACAGAGAGGGAGAGAGGGAAGGAAAGAAAGAGAGATAGAAGGAGAGCGGGAAGGAGGGAGAGTGAGAGTGAGACAGAGAGGGAAGGAGAGAGGGAGGGAGGGATAGAGGTAGAGAGAGAGGGAGAGAGGGAGGGAGGGAGAGAGGGCGACAGAGAGGGAGAGAGGGAGTGAGAGAGGGGCACAGAGAGGGAGACAAGGAGGCAGAGAGGGAAGGAGACAGAGAGAGGGGGAGAGAGAGGGAGGGAGGGAGGGATAGAGGTAGAGTGAGAGAGAGAGGGGGGGGAGGGAGGGAGACAGAGAGAGAGGGAGAGAGGGAGGGAGGGAGAGAGGGAGACAGAGAGGGAGAGAGGGGTAAGGAAAAAAAGAGAGATAGAAGGAGAGAGGGAAGGAGGAAGAGAGAGAGGGGAAGAGATGGAGGGAGAGAGGGAGGGATGGAAATAGGGAGACAAAGAGGGAGAGAGGGAATGAGACAGAGAGAGGGGGAGAGAGAGGGAAGGAAAGAAAAAGAGATAGAGGGAGAGAGGGAAGGAGGAAGAGAGAGAGGGAGAGAGGGAGGGAGATAGAGAGAGGGAGAAAGAGATGGAAGGAGACAGAGAGGGAAGGAGACAGAGCGAGAGAGAGAGAGAGAGATGGGGAAAGGGAGAGAGGCAGAAGAGGGGCAGAGAAGAGAGAGAAAAGAGAAGTAAAGAGGAAGCGAGAAAGAGAAATCACACACAACATGTGAAAATAGAGCACACACAAACACACACACACACACACACACACACACACACACAAACACACACACACTTACGGTTCGGAGTCACCCTGCCCCAG
>NC_137922.1:56801620-56816620 GCF_963457725.1 Sprattus sprattus | reverse complement strand
TAAGCTGACGGTTTGTGCAGGAAGAATGAAAGTTAGAAAAGAAGAGTTTTCTGGAGCCGTAGAATGGACTATGAATTATGTCAACCGGAGTCAGGGAGACACTCTGCAGGTGTACGTTGAGAACTTTTTTAAACCTTCATGTCCACCCAAGAAAGGCATGAATACGAAAATCCTGGACACAAAGCGGTCCTTTGAGAGTCTTGTTTCTGACCTGAGGGGTAAAGTTGACTTGCCAAGCAATGGTTCCTCAGTACGAATTTGGAATATTTCAAGTGTTGGAGCGTGTTACCATATAATGGCTTGGAAAGGTGAGGAATGCCAACTGTACACTGAGAGAAAGTGTTCATTTTTGTTTGGACGCACATCATCGTATTTCCACTTGGTGAAGCCAGGAGACAGATTGACTCTCGACTGCTCTCCGCACGTGAGCGGCCCTGTGCGCTGGCTCCCTGTCAATCATTCCCTCCCTAATCCGGTCCAAAGTCTGCCTGTCAGCACGTCTTCTGAAGACAAAGAGCAAGATGTGGACACTGACATGAGAAACTCCTCTCTGGTCCTTCCAGCCGCCTCACCAGCCCATGCTGGGAGATACTGCTGCGTTCCAGAAGCTCGTCCCACGGAAAGAACACCACACTGGGTAGTAGTTTGCTCTGAGCTGAGCTCCAAATATCTGATGTCTTTATGGGGTGACAGCGTTGAACTCAGCTGTGATGTAGAATCAGATTCCTTCTCTGTCATCCAGTGGTTTCGTCAGAGAGGTCTGGAACCGGAGGCTCTGATTGTAGAAGTGGATTACTTCTCTACAGGACGCATCTATGAGGATCTGGGGGGCCGAGTGAACTTCTCTCAGTCCTCTCTCACCATATCACGCCTCTCTCCAGAAGACAGCGGGGCCTACTGGTGTCGGGGCTGGGAAGGACTTCATAGTGGAAACGTATCTTGCTTTGAAAGAAGAATTCAACTCCTAAAAATTGACTTCTACAATGTGTACGCTTCTGTGATGGGCTTTGGCCTTCTGCTGATGACCTGTGCTGTGGTCTCAGTGAACCTGCGCCTCAGAGGAGGAGCCCCCCCACCCCCCCAGAAGAGCCTGAGGAGCACAGCAGAGGCTCCTGGACATCTGACCAGACGGGGGAGGCAGAGAGAGGAGCAGGATGAAGATGTGGACACTGATCAACACGCCGTCTGAACACAGAGGGGGGGAAGGGGGTCAGAGAGAGGAGCAGGATGAAGATGTTGACACTGAACACAGACTCCTTCCAGCTCACTTCACCACCTTTCCCATCTCAGGGGACATGACTTACTTTCACCACCAGGGGACCCACGCAATTGGATAATCCCTCTCAAGTCAACGGACTCATTTCCTAATATGAACATCTGTATTCTGCATCACATCATGCTCTTGATGTCCTATGTTCTAACAGGTATGAGAGGAATATTTATGTCTCTGGAATCATTTTCTGTATAGTTGTGACAGTTCAATAGGAGTCAATGTTCAGATATAGCAGAATCCCTATAGCTGATACCTCCCCCATCACTGATATATCCCCGTAGCTGATACCTCCCATAGCTAATTTATCCCCATAGCGTATTTAGTTTAACTTGGGAAGGTGGAGCATCTAGAAGAGGTTGAAGTTTATGCTGTGTTTTATCTGATGTAATGTGTGATGCATATTCATTTACATTTCAGAAATGAATTACATGATGCTTTATAAATAATGCTTTATCCTTTATCATAATCTATTGGGTTTATTTTCAACATTGACTGAATATTTCCATGATTCAGTTTTTTTTTTCATGAATTCATATTTCTGGAACTTTTCCATAAAACCTTTTTTTTAAATGTTTATTCAAATGCATTTACCCTCCTTCAAAGTCCAAACTGTTATTTCTCCAGTCATACAGTATATGGGCATATTTTCCTTGTGCTATGTGTTCTACTTAATTTCCCTCTGGATAAATAAAGATCTATCTGTATATCTATCTATCTTTGTTTTGACTGGATAAAGCCTGGGAACCCACACATTGTGTTACAGAGCCTGAGGAATGATTGCAGGGAGAACACACTTTCCTACACAGAAGAGTACATCAATTACAGTTTTATATTTTACTCTAATCTTAGACTGACATGTGGGGCTTTAGACTGACATGTGGGGCATTAGACTGATATGTGAGGCATTAGACTGACATGTGGGGCTTTAGACTGACATGTGGGGCTTTAGACTGATATGTGGGGCTTTAGACTGACATGTGGGGCATTAGACTGACATGTGGGGCATTACACTGACATGTGGGGCTTTAGACTGACATGTGGGGCATTAGACTGGCATGTGGGGCTTTAGACTGACATGTGGGGCTTTAGACTGACATGTGGGGCATTAGACTGACATGTGGGGCATTAGACTGACATGTGGGGCTTTAGACTGATATGTGGGGCATTAGACTGACATATGGGGCATTAGACTGACATGTGGGGCATTAGACTGACATGTGGGGCTTTAGACTGACATGTGGGGCTTTAGACTGATATGTGGGGCTTTAGACTGACATGTGGGGCATTAGACTGACATGTGGGGCTTTAGACTGACATGTGGGGCTTCAGACTGATATGTGGGGCTTTAGGGGCTTTAGACTGACATGTGGGGCTTTAGACTGATATGTGGGAATTTAGACTGACAGTTGGGGTATTAGGGGCATTAGACTAACATGCTGACACACTGATAAATGTGAGTGTACCCATTCTTACACACTCTCACACACACGCTGATAAATGTGAGTGTACCCATTCTTACACACACACTCACACACACACACACACTGATAAATGTGAGTGTACCCATTCTTACACACACACTCACACACACACACACTGATAATTGTGAGTGTACCCATTCTTACACACATACTCACACACACACTGATAATTGTGAGTGTACCCATTCTTACACACTCTCACACACACGCTGATAAATGTGAGTGTACCCATTCTTACACACACACTCACACACACACACACTGATAAATGTGAGTGTACCCATTCTTACACACACACTCACACACACACACACTGATAATTGTGAGTGTACCCATTCTTACACACATACTCACACACACACTGATAATTGTGAGTGTACCCATTCTTACACACTCTCACACACACACTGATAAATGTGAGTGTACCCATTCTTACACACACACTCACACACACACACACTGATAAATGTGAGTGTACCCATTCATACACACACACTCACACACACGCTGATAAATGTGAGTGTACCTATTCTTACACACACACTCACACACACACTGATAAATGTGAGTGTACCCATTCTTACACACACACTCACACACACACTGATAAATGTGAGTGTACCCATTCTTACACACACACTCACACACACACTGATAAATGTGAGTGTACCCATTCTTACACACACACAATCAGGTAAAAGTCAACCCACACATCACCTAATCTAAAGAGTTGCGGACCTCTCTGGCAGCATCTGGGGTAAATATACATGCGTCTACAACCAGACGGAAATGTAATAGACATGACATTCATGGTCGGGTTGCTAGAAGGAAGCCTCTGCTCTCAAGAAAGAACAAAGCTGCCCAGTTCAACTTTGCCAGAGAGTACTTGGACAAACCAAAGGCCTTCTGGAAGTCCCTTCTTTGGACAGATGAGTCCAAGATAGAATGATTTGGTCACGATCAAAACCAACAATTTCGGTCTGATTGTAGACCCATGTACATTTACCCCAGATGCTGCCAGAGAGGTCCGAAACTCTTTAGAGGTGATGTGTGGGTTGACTTTTACCTGATTTGTTCTTCTTCTGGTGCTTCTCGGTGATGGTCTTGATGGGTGTCCACATCTAGGCAAAGATGCGGTCATGTTGAATGCCCTCCATTTCTAGATTATTAGTCATGAATGGATGGATGGAGCTGGAATCTTTTGGAGATGGTCTTATAGCTTTCCCAAGACTGATGGGCTGTCAGTACCTTCTTCCTGATTTCCTCAGATATCTCCTTTCCTCTTAGTATTGTTGATCTGTGTGGGTACACCTTGGCAGTACAGTAGTTTGGTTGGTTTCCTCTCTCTTTTAATCTGTGTTGCCCAACCATTTTTCTAACCATGTCTCATTTGATTGTTTTTTTAATTGACTAATTAAGCACCAACATGTAATTCACAGAATATGTTACCTACTTGACTTCACAAATGCAGCTGGGGGTTCACTTACGTTTGCACATACACTAATTCCATGTTTCATGTAGTTTTTTGGCTACTCACACAATTCACTCTAAACAAGGGCATGCAATTGATAAACATAAACCTGACATTTCATGTATGGAAAATTGGTCTTGAAAAAAAATGCAAAAACATGATAAAACAACTCCTAACTGCTCAAGGGGTTCACATACTTTCTAGCGGAACTGTGCAGTATATGTGTCCCTGGTGAGGCTGAGGCCGTTGTTCCCTCACCAGTCTGGGCCTACTGGCACAGGCATGACTAGAATATGGGATGCAAAGCTGCTCTTTGGACATGTGGCTCTACTTAATTTACCACTCAGTCCTTTATTCACTATTCTCATACTGTAAACACAGCTGTTTAATGTCTAACGTCATGTCACGTTTTCATTACAGGAGATTGGAGGCTTGGTTCCTGTGTGGATCGTTTTGATTCTTGTAGCCCTGGTTGATGATCCATGCTGTAAGTGTGTTGACATCGCCAGTTGCCATGACACCCTTGCCTTGAAGCGGGATCAACCATAACTGTACCATCTTACTGTAATCAAATTTTGCTCTTGTTTTTCAAAACTGGCAAACTCTTTGGGTTGTTGTGAATCTCTTCGGAGTTCTTGGCACCATTTAACCTGAATCGGACCATTGCACCAAGGATGGTCAGTTTTGTTCGATTTAAAAAAAAAATGTGTTTAATTGTTGTTTTTCTGAAATGAGCTTTACTGAAAATAAACATGACTGTTTCCCTGAACAGGAGACTTGACTTCAGATGACGCTGGAGTAAAAGCTTGGAATCATTTATTGGCTGATTAAAATGATTAAAATGATAAAATGATTAAAATGATGATGAAAATGACACAAAGTTACACAGGCTACATAATAACTGTGAAGCTAACATCAGTCTCTAAGTCTTCTTGTGCCATCAGGTGTCCATGTTGGCTGGAGAGTCTCTGTGTCTTTCCAGATGTTCCCGCTCATCACTTCAAGGTGTCTTTGCGATGTCTGTTTGCAATGTTGTAAATCAAGCCACAGTGACAATATACAAGAAAACTCCCTCACATTGAAACTAAGTCAAACTAAGAAGTAGAATTGCCTTCACTCAAACCCTTACATTACATTGCAGATATTCACTTAAAACTTTACACTAACTCACCAAAGACCCTCATTCCTTTCCCCTGATCATCAAAAATATGCATTATTATAACATTAAACATGGGGTTAACATATCATACAAAAAACATGATCCGTCTTTCAAAACAATATCTCATAATCAATATCACACTAATAATAATTGGAATTAATGATGATGGCAGCAACATTTAGATATCTTTTACAAACAGACCCATCCCGAGACCACAGCCAGGAATCCATAGACCAATCAACCCATCCCACCCCCCCCCCCCCCCCCCGCCCCGCCCCCCTCCCTTATTGGCTAGGACTATGTCCATGTCATTGTTGATTTCAATTTCTGCAAATCTTAAAATCTCAAATGTATCATTAGCAATCTTATCTATGACATCACCAGATCTCAGACCAGTTTCTGCTAAATTCACTGACCATTTGTGTCTCATGCTGCTCTTGAGCTAGCTGGTGTGGTTCTCTGGTGTCCTTAACAAAGTTGCTTGTCAAAGCAGTGCTTACACATCCAGTCGTAATTTTCTCCAACTGGTCTAAAGTATTCTCCCCCTAAGAAAGCATAATACTCCCGCCCCTTGATAGTAACTTTGTTGAAATCTGAGTAATTAACAAAAGAGTTTAGGGGTGTACAACATTTAGAGCATCGCAGATTTTTGCCCATCTGAGCTTCTAATGTTTGTCCCATTTTCAACAAATCCTTCAGTATCTAAGCAGTGTTGAAGTGCAACCAGTTTTCTCCTAAAAGATGAAAAAGACAGACAAAAATTGATAACATTTCATGAACATGAAATGACATGACACATCCTACATTGACCCACATTGAGGAGAGACTCTGAAATTATAAATATGTAGTAGTGAAACCAAACCACACACACTTTCTGAATTTGTATAGCTAACACCTATGTTTACAATGTTCAGAGTTAAAAAGCCTTGCTCCAAAATGTGTACAATATGTCTCAGCACCTGTAAAAGTTTGTTTTTTTAAGGGTTTGTTTAGATTTTATTTACAATGTTTTACTACATTCCTTTCTCTCTCATGTTATTATTGCTCAGGTCTTCTAGAACAAAATCATACATTCCACTTCTGCCTCAATGCCTCACAAATATCAGGGCATGGTAGACTACCTTAGAGAGTGACAAATAGGCTGGGACTTTGAAGTGTTAAATCAGGGAGAACGACAGAAGTCTAAATTCTAAATTCCAAAGTCAGGATGACGTGTGATGGGATAAGCCAAAGAAGAGTAAGGCAACAGTTCAGCTGAGGTGCTTTTCTCTTAATCACAACAAGATACAAAAAAGGGTTTATCAGCAAAAAGGGGTTATGACACACACCATCACACACACACAGCCTCTCTCTCACACACACACACACACACACACACCCTCACACAAACACACACACAACTCACACACTCACACTCACACTCACACACACACACACACACACCCTCACACAAACACACACACAACTCACACACTCACACTCACACACACACACACACACACACACACACACACACACACACATACACACACACATACACACACACACACACACACACACACACACACACACACACACCCTCTCTAAGACACACACACACACACACACACACACACACACACATACCCTCACACAAACACACACACAACTCACACACTCACACACACATACACACACACACACACACACTTTTATTTAGAAATGGAAAGTGTTAGAGCAGTAGAACAGTGATGAAAGGACAAGAGAGGAATGGACAGTGTGAGATAAAAACAAATAAAAAAAAAACACTTCCATTTCGGTGAAACCTCGGTGAAACCTGATGTCCAGCAGGTTTCGATTACGCAATGTAAACAGTCAAAACAGTGTTCAGGAATTATATTTATACACCAAAAGATTACTTGAGAACCTTGTAAAAAAAGTGAGTAAACCGGAAATGTAAGTAGCCTATGTATATAACTCTTTTGAAAAAGTTTCACACAATTACAGAGTACCAGTGTTGCCTTGTTTCATCTCATTAGACACATGCTGAAGTCTGTAAGTCAACCAACAATCCAAACAACATCTCTATGAACCCACAACTCATCAACACCCATCAACATGCCATGATCCACCTTACCTCAATGTCCAAAGGAGTCGTCCCTTAGCCACTCCTCAACTGTCCCTGAGGACACAAGAATGTATCTGATGAATATGTGAGAACAGCAATTGAACATGAAGTAAAAGGACTGAGACACACGTCTCATGTATAGGAAGAGTGACTGGACTAACAGTCTGATGAAAAACAGGAAGGCTGTGGTTTTGACTACGCTTGCTTTAATTTTTAATGTTTTTTTTTTTTTTACCATATTCTGTGCATACTGTCACGTAGTCAGCCCCATCAGTGTGGGCTATAACAATCTCCACACGTAGACTGTATATATTCTATTATAAATTCTGTGAAATGTAATTTCATGGTAGATTTGATAATAAGTGCACTCCAAAGCCATGGCCTAGACCCAGAGAGAGGCTGATTTAGGACCGGGACTGGCCCTGAGGGGGTCCAGAGCTGGCAGATTCCCCTCTCAGGACTGCTATTAGTTCCCAACAATTCAGCAATAAAACACCAAACATGAAACTGACAACTGATACCATTTTTTGGGAAAAATGTTCGCAATTCATCAGTACTGAATAAATGAACTCTTTCCTAACCTCCTTATCATCATTTTGCATAGAGAAAATGTCCACAACAATTAAATACTATGATTTTGAAGGCAAAACTGCCTTCATTATAGAATGAGTAAAAATGTACGTGGACATGCTGTAGGGCATGGGTTGGCAACGAGCGGCCCCGGGACAATTCTGCTCAAAGCTTTTTCTTTTGGCCCGACAGGAATGAGAGAGAACACCAGAGCACCATGATTTGCATTCTTAATTTCATCAAAATAAAAAAACATAGGTTTATGTTTTGCAAACTGCGACAACTTCGTTTCATATGAGACACGTGGGCTTTCCATTAGTGAAACCGGATAAGATAAACGCTAAATTGTCTTTCCATTCCCCTTGATAGGCTCTGTTTGGGTTGTCAACTTTCCTCTTCAGACATTTTGACAAAGACATCGTTCCCCGCTTATTCTTTGCTAACTTCTCTCTGCACGCTATTTCCCCCAAACCAATTATTCCGAAATAAAAGTAGCCTAAGATAGACTCCAAGTAGTAGCCTAGGTCTAATTAGGAGGGTCAAGGTTGAAAGAAGTCCATCATTGCTATTATTGAATAGGATTGAATCTTGAATCTTTATTCAAAATAATGAAATTATTCAAACAGACCACCAATGAGCTAATTCACATGGTTTATTATCATAAGTTATTTTAGTAGACCTATCCATTCTCAATGTTGACCTAGTTGTTGCGAGGTCACATAAGGGGCACCTATTGCAGCGTCTTAATAGATAGTAACCCAGACTCTGGCCCGCAAACTTGTGGCAAGAACAAAAAATACTGTCCCGCGGCCCAAGTTACTTGCCTACCCCTGCTATAGGGTAATCAAAAGGAAATATGTTCTTATTTCAGTTAAACTTTTGAATATGTTCTTAGCCACAAACACCCAGCACCTTCAGATATACGGACCTCAATATGTGAGGTCAGGCTTTTATTCTGTAACTGTCAGTTTCACTTCCTGTCAGTAGAAGGCATTTGTGTTTCTGCAGCACTGAGTGGGTCTCTGTCTCATGTGCTTTGAGGGGAAACTATTTCACTTCCATTTCTGTCAAACCTGAAGTCCAGCAGGTTTTGATTAATGTCACGGTCAAACAGTCTGTAGAAAAACAGGAAGGCTGTGGTTTTGACTACACTTGCTTTGGTTTTAAATGTTTTGATTTTTTTCGTATTCTGTGCATAGTCACGTAGTCAGCCCCATCAGTGTGGGCTATTACAAATGTTACGCATAGATAATAAGTGCAGTCCAATGCCATAGCCTAGACCCAGAGAGAGGCTGATTTAGGACCGGAACTGGCCCTGAGGGGGTCCAGAGCTGGCAGACTCCCCTCACTCACAATTCAGCAATAAAACACCAAACACTAAACTGACAGTTCTGGCATATTCATCTCACTTTCTGTGCCCCACCCAGCTGTCCTCCATTGGCCGCCATCTCGGGGGACGTGGACCGACCCACTCCGGTCCTCAGAGGCGTGGCGCGGATTCCTGCTTCAGTCCTGGAGATGAAGCCCCAACTGTATCCCACCCAAAGAGCCAAAGTGGCTCTCCAGTGGGCAGAGTCTGTGTGGGCGCCAGGGAGGATCAGTCACGGAGTCCTTCAACGCTTTTGCTAACCACCTCAAGAGGGTGTTTGATCTGCCTGTGGGTGTGTGATCGCCAAATCAGCCTCTCTCTCTGGGTCTGGGCCATGGCTTTGGACTGCACTTATGGTCAAATCCACATGGAAATAAAATGTTCACACCACTGACAATACAAATATCATAATTACATCAATCTATAGTCTATGTGTGAAGATTTTAATAGCCCACCGTGATGGGGCTGACTACGTGACTGTATGCACAGAAAACGGTCAAAAACATTCAAAACGAAAGCAAATGTAGTCAAAACCACAGCCTTCCTGTTTTTATACAGACTCTTAGTCCGTGACATTAATCGAAACATGCTGCACTTCATGTTTCACAGACATTTTAGTGATTTTTCCCCCCCTCAAATGCACATGAGCCCAGATAGCAGGGAGAGGTTGGCCCAACGTCGGCAATGGTTGGCAACGTCGGCGTTGGAATTCCAACCTTGGGCCAACGTTGAACCAACGTCGGCAGCTCAACCAATAACGTCAAAATGCAACGGTTGGGCAGTTGACGTTGGTTTAACGTTGGCCCGAGGTCGGAATTCCAACTCTGTGTTTTTTACAGTTAAAAGAATTTTGACGTTATTGGTTGAGCTGCCGACGTTGGTTCAACTTGAATGAGGCATGTAAACAGTACAGTGTGCTCGCTTTCTTCTGTCGAGAAGAGAGGAGACCACACCCTCTTAGAACCTCCACTTTGACTGGCAGAGGTAACCCTGGTACTCTGTAATAGTGTGAAACCTTTTCAGAATAGTTATATCGATTGGCTACATACATTTTCTGTTGGCCCACTTTTTTTACAAGCTTCTCAAGTAATCTTTAGGTGTACAAATATGAGTCCTGAACACTGTTTTGACTCTTCACATTAATAGAAACATGCTGGACTTCAGGTTTCACAGACATGGAAGTGAAATTGTTAAATTTGTAAATATGAGTCCTGAACACTGTTTTGATAGGCCACTTAGCCAGTCAGCCCCATGGTCCCAGAATGCACTGTGGACAGAATGTGGACGTCACGTTTGTCACCAAACCATTTTGTGGCCAACATTTGTCCATTGTTAAAATGCTCCAGGTCACCAATGGACATCTTTTCCCTGAATTTTGCCATCCCTTTTCTGTTAGGCAGTCCCACAGGCACCAGTTTTGTGATTTAGTAAATGATGAAAAAGGGTGGGACTGCTATACCAGTTGTCTGTGTACAAAACATGACCCTTGCCAATGAAAGGCTGCATTAATGTGGTCACGACTGATCCTGACATCCCCAGGTCTGTGACCAGAGTAATGTCTGTTGACTTTCCAGTATACACAATTATGTCTTGGACGTACCCAATCAGGACAACACATAGCACAAAGAGCTTGATGCCAAAACAGGGGATAAACTGTTTGATGGACAGCCTTCCTTTCAACTTTTACATGGACTCGTCAAAGCAAAAATCTTGGTTGGGGTAAAAAAAATCTGATTTAAAGACTTAATTATTTATAAATAGACAAGCCTTCATAACCCTTGACACATCAATAACAGCTTTAGTATGTAGTAGCATCCAGCTAGTGCACACATTGATTTCCCAAATTTTAACAAGATGTTGAGTTGGCAACTAACTCTTTGACCATTAATCAACAAAAATTATCTCACATCTTTCGCATAGCAATTAAAAATTACAAATAAAACATTTATACAAATTAAAAATAACAAAAAGCTATTTTTTGGGTTTGACACACACACACCCACACACACACGCTCACACACACACACACACACACACACACACACACACACACACACACACACACACACACACACACACACACACACACACACACAGTTCTGTCTCCTCGAGAGGCTACTGAGAGAAAATAGTTGGTGGCAACCTGACCAAAAAATTGAGAATCCACTCTCAACACTGGCCTGTCCATGAGACAGGACAAGCAGTACCATCACCACATCCCACACTCTCGTACAGGAGGGTGTCCACCCGGTCAGTCTTGGGGTCAAACTCCCTGAAGTTGGCCTGAAGAGCAGCTGAGTCCAAAAACTCACTAAACCCTCTGAGGATGTCATGGCACACCGACTCGTCTACATGTTTGGCCTCAACAAGTGTGTGCAACATTCTTCTCCTTTGAGGCACGCACAGCTCCTTGGACATGGCCATGCGTCCTGGGTCGCATAAACGCAATTTGATTGGCTAGCGCCTGTGCTGTCAGTTATACATAAAAGGCTATTTGATTGGCTGATGCATGTGTTGCCTCTCAAAGCCAAACATTTTTCAACTCTTGAAACTCTCAATTCATTCCAACGAGTACATGTGAGTCCAGAATACCTAAGAATGGCTCGCTTTGATCTCGCTTAGCACTCACTTCAACATTTATCTGTTTACTTACCCTTGGACAAATATGTGGCTTTGCAAGTGTTTGTAAGCCGCCCCACATGTCAGTCTAATGCCCCACATGTCAGTCAAATGCCCCAAATGTCAGTCTAATGCCCCACATGTCAGTCTAAAGCCCCACATGTCAGTCTAATGCCCCAAATGTCAGTCTAATGCCCCACATGTCAGTCTAAAGCTCACGTTGCTGCCTACTTGCCTGAGATTGTCTCTTATTAGTTGAGTGCTTCTAAGATTAGAGTAAATAATAATAATGAATTTACTCTTCTGTGTAGGAAAGTTTGTTCTCCCTGCAGTCATTCCTCAGGCTCTGTAACACAATGTGTGGGTTTCCCCCCCAGGCTTTATTCAGTCAAAACATGAATGAATAACACCAGGAAAATATACCCATGCTGTTTGATTGGAGAAATAGTTTTGGAATTTGAAGGAGGGTAAATGCCTTTGAATAAGCACAAGTTTTTAAATTCAAGAGATATGAATCCAAATCCAAATAAATCCATTAGATTACAGAATATAGCATAATGTAATTAATTTCTGACCTGTAAAAGAGAACAAAGGACATCAAAAGCATGATGCGTTTCTACAGGATAAAGAGCTGATGGTTTTCCACTCTCATGTCGCCCTCTGGTGGTCAAAGTAGGAACAAATAATG
The DNA here is from genome assembly GCF_963457725.1 of Sprattus sprattus. Taxonomy (NCBI): domain Eukaryota; kingdom Metazoa; phylum Chordata; class Actinopteri; order Clupeiformes; family Clupeidae; genus Sprattus; species Sprattus sprattus. The sequence continues at coordinate 56,803,883 of NC_137922.1, read as the reverse complement.
TTTCCCCTCTGGAACAGCCTTCCCCTCAACATCAGACGTGCATTTTCCTCAACTTCTATCATATTAAAAACATGCTTTCATGAACTGGCCTTTCAAGACCTCTGATGATTAACCGATCTTGTGACTGCATTTTTGGCTTATTTGAATTAGTATATTCTTTTATACTACTATTAAAGTCTAAAAGTCTTTAATACAGCATATCCAACATGTATTTTATTCTAATTGTTAAAGTGTTTGTGTGTGTGGTCTAGTGAGGTCTTTCTACATCAGACGGACACAGAAAACGCAAGGACTGAAACTGATTTCAAGTTTTATTACATATGGACATTGAGATAAAAGTGTGTGCACATGCTTACATATGTGTGTGTGTGTGTGTGCATGTGTGTGCCTGTGTATGAGTGTTTGTGTGTGTGTGTGTGTGTGTAGGTGTGAGTGTGTGTGTGTGCGTGAGTGGTTACTGATTCTCAGTTTGCTAACATGCTAACTCGTCTCTTCTGGTGATGTAGCTGGTGATGTGCTGTGACAGCTTTTGTTTACATTTTTGCAGGGTGGACAGGTATGTTTATCTGTCCTTCACATCAATATGACAGTACATTTTGAAGATGATACCATTACTAGTTGTCTATCCAAAACATGTTTCAAACTGAGGCCATTTCTGGCATTCTGACTCCATAATGGTGTCCTCGATGAACTGCAGGTGGTCGTAGACGTGTGTGTAGAGCTCAGCGTCTCCCTGCTGGCCACACCCCCACCAGATGAGGATGCCAACCTGCACAAACCTCCTCTCAACCTCTCCTGTTGGACAACACACCAGGGGCACGCCATTGTCCCCCTGCACACACACACACACACACACACACACACACACATATGTAATACTCTCTCAAATAGTCCCCCTGCACACCCACACACACACATATATGAAATACTTACACACACACACACACACACACACACATACACACACACACACACACACACATAACACACACACACACACATACTGTATGTGTGTAATACACCAGGGGTCTTTCAGAGTCTCGCTGCGCACACACACACACACACACACACACGTTATACTCACACACACAAACCTTTTTAATGCATTATAGGTAATACTCACACATACACATACACACACACACACACACACACACTCACACACACTCATACACAGACTGACCCAGCAGGGGCCTTTTCCTCCCTCCAGGTCAACGGCACACAGCGTGCTGGGAGTCTTATAGGGGTAGAGCTGAAGACATGTGTCACATAGTCCCTCTGCACACACACACACACACACACACACACACACACACACACACACACATATGTAATACTCTCTCAAATAGTCCCCCTGCACACCCACACACACACATATATGTAATACTTACACACACACACATATGGCGGAGAGAGAGGGAAGGAAAGAAAGAGAGATAGAAGGAGAGAGGGAAGGAGGAAGCGAGAGAGGTGAAGAGATGGAGGGAGAGAGGGAGGGATGGAAATAGGGAGACAAAGAGGGAGAGAGGGAATGAGACAGAGAGAGGGGGAGAGAGAGGGAAGGAAAGAAAAAGAGATAGAGGGAGAGAGGGAAGGAGGAAGAGAGAGAGGGAGGGAGATAGAGAGAGGGAGAAAGAGATGGAAGGAGACAGAGAGGGAAGGAGACAGAGAGAGGGGGAGAGAGATGGGGAGAGGGAGAGAGGCAGAAGGGGGGCAGAGAAGAGAGAGAAAAGAGAAGTAAAGAGGAAGAGAGAAAGAGAAATCACACACAACATGTGAAAATAGAGCACACACACACACACACACACACACACACACAAACACACACACACACACACACACACACACACACACACACACACACACACACACACACACACACTCACACACAGACTGACCCAGCAGGTGCCTTTTCCTCCCTCCAGGTCACCGGCACACAGCTGGCTGGGAGTCTTATCGGGGTTGAGCTGAAGACATGTGGCCTCATCAACCAGAGACACCTGCACCTCCTGTAGAGTCTGTTTCCCACCCAGCTCCTCTGATAGAGGGAGACAGAGAGAGAGAGAGAGGGAGAGAGAGAGAGAGAGAGAGGGAGAGAGGGAAGGAAAGAAAGCGAGATAGAAGTAGAGAAGGAAGGAAGGAGGGAGAGAGAGAGAGGAAGAGCTGGAGGGAGAGAGGGAGGAAGATAGGGAGACAGAGGGAGAGAGGGAGGGAGGGAGAGAGAGGAAGAGATGGAGGGAGAGAGGGAGGGAGAGACGGAACG
>NC_137922.1:56792984-56795484 GCF_963457725.1 Sprattus sprattus | reverse complement strand
TATTACACACACAACACACAGTAGGCTACTCTCTCTCTCACACACACACACACACACACACACACATACTCTTCATATCACACACACAACACACAGTAGGCTACTCTCTCCCACACACACACACTCTTCATATCACACAGACAACACATGTTAGGCTACTCTCTCACACACACTGTTACGACCCCCTGTGCCCCTGCGCACCCTGCCTGCAGTCCCTATACTGGCCATATGGAGGCAGCAGGCTGTGGACCTACAACCAGCATGATGAGCAGTGATTATCCACACCTGGCGCCAGGAGTGGATATAAAAGCACTGCTACGTCTGATGGAAGGCCCCTTCTCAGCTTCCGCTACTCTCACACACACTTTTGACAAACGCTCTTACTCATCTACTACACGCATCCACACATCTTTGAGAACCCCTAGACTTTTATCTTGGGATCAACCTTTATCATTAATTAATTGTCTTTCTGTTAAAAGTAACACTGTTGTCTGTCTCTACCGTTTTATGTTGCGACCAACGAGCCGATCGTAACACACACACACACACACACACACACAAACACACACACACACACACACGCAAACACACAGAGTAGGCTACTCTCCCAAACACACACACACACACACTCACACACTCTTAATATCACACACACAACATATAGCAGGCTACTCTCTTGCTCATATATATATACTCACACACAAACACACAAACACTGGGCTACTCTCACACACACCCTACATACTCACACACAAACACACACACACTTCATATCACACACATAACACATAGTAGGCTACTCTCTCAAACACACACAACACGTTAGGCTACTCACACACACAAACAGTATACACATACACAAACACACTCACGCACACACTCTTCATATCACACAGACAGCACATGTTAGGCTTCTCTCCCTCTCACACACACACACACACACAGACACACACACACACACACACACACACAACATATAGTAAGCTACTCTCTCGCTCACATACATGTACTCGAAACACAAAAACACACACTTCTTATCACACACACATTAGGCTACTTGTTCAAACACACACACAAACACACACACACACTCACAAACACTTCATATCACGCACAATACACAGTAGGTTACTCTCTCATACACACACACACATACTCACACACAAAATCACACACTTCATATCACACACACAACACACAGTAGGCTACTCTCTCAAACACACACAACACATGTTAGGCTACTCACACACACACACACATACACACACAAACAAGCATCTCACCTGTAATGGTGCATATAAGGACTGTCACAAAAAGCAAACTTCTGAACCCCATGTCTGCAGCCTGGCGTCTTCTAGAGTCAGCACACACAGACACACACACACCCTACACCAAGATCTTATACCTCCAGAGAACTCCAACTCTCACGCATGCGCTCACCTGTATGCACGCACTCAGACGCACACACACACACACACACACACTCACATGCAAAGGATGGATTTGGACAGATATGGGTAGGCGCACACGCACACTGAGATGCAACAGATATGGATTTGGGCAAATATGGGTAGGCAGACCACATGTACCACACGCACACACACACACACACACACACACACACACACACACACACACACACACACACACACACACACACACACACACACACACACACACACACACACACACACACACACACACACACACTCACAGGTGCCAAGGAGATTCTGAATGGGGAGACAGAATGGGGAAACCTTGCTCCCCACACTTGCGTATTGTTAATAAATTAAAACCGTTTTGGCTTTTATTTGTCATGTCTGAGAGCAGGACATGACAAATTGGGGGATCTTCCGTTTTTGAATTGGGAGTTGTTATTGATTATATTATGGTGTTATTGATTGTCGGGGTTTCCCGGGCGGTTCTGAGTGCAGGGACCGATCAGTGACCGGGATGCATGGATTTGTAAAACAGCTTGACCAAGGGAAGGTAAGTTAACATGCTGGTTTAATGGTGCTTGAGCTAATTCTAGTTCTCTCTGTTAGGCAAAACAGTGTGGCTCCTTTGAGTTTCGCTGTTTTTTTTGTGTTTTTTTGTGTGTAGTGTTGGGGTGAAAGCGGTTGGAGCTTTTGTCTCGGGAGCATGTCCGTGGTTATGGGGTTGTTGCCAGTAACTGGTCGCTTCCTCATGCCAGCGGTCACTAGTGCATAAATACCCACCGCAAGTAACATCATGAAGACAAGGGATTCAGTTACGGAGTATTTTGTAAAGAAGATAGTTTGTTTGCTGTGTTCCAGCCAGCGTGTTGACTACTGTGTTACATTGGTCTTGGGGTTTTAAGAAAAATATGGGGGGGGGGGGGGGGGGAGTGTGCATCGCGGTGCACCCCCTGTTGCCGGTGGGAGGAGTTCGCCCCCTCAGTCAGTGGCAGTGACGGAGAGGGAAGAGCCTTACGTTTGTGACTCAGGAATGTTAGTGTGTAAGTGAATGTCTGTGCATC
>NC_137922.1:56777984-56780484 GCF_963457725.1 Sprattus sprattus | reverse complement strand
TACATTTTGAAGATGATACTCGTACTAGTTGTCTATCCAAAACATGTTTCAAATTGAGTCCATTTCTGGCATTCTGACTCCATAATGGTGTCCTCGATGAACTGCAGGTAGTCGTAGACGCGTGTGTAGATCCAAGGCTCTCCCTTACGGCCACACCTCCTCCAAGAGATGATGATGCCAACCTGCACAAACCTCCTCTCAACCTCTCCTGTTGGACAACACACCAGGGGCCCGCCATAGTCATACTGCACACACACACACACACACACACACACACACACACACACACACACACACACACACACACACATGTGTAATACTCTCTCAAATAGTCCCCCTGCACACCCACACACACACATATATGTAATACTTACACACACACACATATGGGGGAGAGAGAGGGAAGGAAAGAAAGAGAGATAGAAGAAGAGAGGGAAGGAGGAAGCGAGAGAGGGGAAGAGATGGAGGGAGAGAGGGAGGGATGGAAATAGGGAGACAAAGAGGGAGAGAGGGAATGAGACAGAGAGAGGGGGAGAGAGAGGGAAGGAAAGAAAAAGAGATAGAGGGAGAGAGGGAAGGAGGAAGAGAGAGAGGGAGAGAGGGAGGGAGATAGAGAGAGGGAGAAAGAGATGGAAGGAGACAGAGAGGGAAGGAGACAGAGAGAGGGGGAGAGAGATGGGGAGAGGGAGAGAGGCAGAAGGGGGGCAGAGAAGAGAGAGAAAAGAGAAGTAAAGAGGAAGAGAGAAAGAGAAATCACACACAACATGTGAAAATAGAGCACACACACACACACACACACACACACACACACACACACACACACACACACACACACTCATACACAGACTGACCCAGCAGGGGCCTTTTCCTCCCTCCAGGTCACCGGCACACAGAATGCTGGGAGTCTTATCGGGGTGGAGCTGAAGACATGTGGCCTCATCAACCAGAGACACCTGCAGCTCCTGTAGAGTCTGTTTCCCACCCAGATACTCTGATAGAGAGAGAGAGAGAGAGAGAGAGAGGGAGAGAAAGCGAGATAGAAGTAGAGAAGGAAGGAAGGAGGGAGAGAGAGAGAGGAAGAGCTGGAGGGAGAGAGGGAGGAAGATAGGGAGACAGAGGGAGAGAGGGAGGGAGGGAGATAGGGGGACAGAGAGGGAGAGACGGAACAAGTTAGAGAAGGGGGGAGAGAGAAGAAAGGAAAGAAAAAGAGATATAAGGAGAGAGGGAAGGACAGAGAAAGGGAGGGAGGGAGAGAGGGAGAGAGGGGGAAGGAAAGAAAGAGAGATAGAAGGAGATAGGGAAGGAGGGAGAGAGAGAGAGGAAGAGATGGAGGGAGAGAGGGAGGGAGACAGAGAGGGAGGGAGAGACGGAACGAGACAGAGAGAGAGAGATAGGGAATGAGACAGAGAGGGAAGGAAAGAAAGAGAGATAGAAGGAAGGAGGGAGAGAGAGAGGGAGACAGAGAGGGTGAGAGAGAGGAAAAGATGGAGGGAGAGAGGGAGGGAGGGATGGAAATAGGGAGTCAGAGAGGGAGAGAGGGAACGAGGAGAGCGGGAAGGAGGGAGAGGGAGACAGAGAGGGAGGGAGGGAGGGATAGAGGTAGAGAGAGAGGGAGAGAGGGAGGGAGAGACGGAACGAGACAGAGAGAGGGGGAGAGAGAGGAAAGGAAAGATAGTGAGATAGAAAGATAGAGGGAAGGAGGGAGAGAGGGAGGGAGACAGAGAGAGAGAGGGAAGAAAAGAAAAATAGATAGAGGGAGAGAGGGAGGGGGAGAGGGAAGGTGACAGAGAGAGGGGGAGAGAGGGAGGGAGGGAGGGATAGAGGTAGAGTGAGAGAGAGAGGGGGGGAGGGAGGGAGACAGAGAGAGAGGGAGAGAGGGAGGGAGGGAGAGAGGGAGACAGAGAGGGAGAGAGGGGTAAGGAAAGAAAGAGAGATAGAAGGAGAGCGGGAAGGAGGGAGAGTGAGAGTGAGACAGAGAGGGAAGGAGAGAGGGAGGGAGGGATAGAGGTAGAGAGAGAGGGAGAGAGGGAGGGAGGGAGAGAGGGCGACAGAGAGGGAGAGAGGGAGTGAGAGAGGGGGACAGAGAGGGAGAGAAGGAGTGAGAGAGGGGGACAGAGAGGGAAACAAGGAGGCAGAGAGGGAAGGAGACAGAGAGAGGGGGAGAGAGAGGGAAGGAAAGAAAGAGAGATATAAGGAGAGAGGGAAGGAGGAAGAGAGAGAGGGGAAGAGATGGAGGGAGAGAGGGAGGGATGGAAATAGGGAGACAAAGAGGGAGAGAGGGAATGAGACAGAGAGAGGGGGAGAGAGAGGGAAGGAAAGAAAAAGAGATAGAGGGAAGGAGGAAGAGAGAGAGGGAGGGAGATAGAGAGAGGGAGAAAGAGATGGAAGGAGACAGAGAGGGAAGGAGACAGAGAGAGGGGGAGAGAGATGGGGAGAGGGAGAGAGGCAGAAGGGGGGCAGAGAAGAGAGAGAAAAGAGAAGTAAAGAGGAAGCGAGAAAG
>NC_137922.1:56757984-56762984 GCF_963457725.1 Sprattus sprattus | reverse complement strand
TCCTAATTCTTAAAGGGAAAGTGTAAACTTTGTAAATTTGAAGGGGGAGAAAACATACAAACAAGAACGCACGCACATATGTAGATTGTTAGAGATTTGAATAATTTGTCCGTGTGAGAAACAATAGTTTAATTTAATGTCATCACCAAAAAAATATTATTATTATTTTCTTTAAAAGCCAATAATGCCAAATCATTTTGAGAGGGCTGGAGAATATTTTAGGGGGGCTTCAGCCTAAAGACGCCCCTGGTAACGTTTAATGGCTTAAAGGGGTGACAGGTGTAAACTTCTACCCGCCTTACTTTACTCAGATAATGAGAGGTGGTTATGAATTACCAGCTGGTTCAGTTTAGCACACTACTTTTTCTTGTGATAAGTTACCTTTAACCAGTTTAACTATAGTTTCCTATCTCGACAATCTTAGATCCTTCGGTGCGAATAGGCTGCTTCTTAGCGACTTTGCAGGCTGTGTTGATAGCAGCTGGTCTTTGAGATAAGTCACATGATCAGTCACGTGGAGTGTTTCCGGCCCCATGACCATTTCCCACGTCTGCACTGTTATTATGGGCTGTGTTAAACTTAACTCCTGTTTGTTTTGACAGAGTACGAAAATAGATGGACATGGAGTTCATGGTCGTCAGCCAAGTGTGTACGCCGGTTCATTAAATGTGGTGTCCTTTTTGTTTGAATATAGTATAGTGTATACAGTGAAAAGTAACTTGCTAGCGGGCTAGCTTGCTGGTGAACGTTCCTGACAGCTTGGTCAGGTAAGTGCCTTTATTGACGTTTGTTTTTGTATTGAGCTATTAGAACATGGCATAAATGTTTTTGATGAACATCAAGGAATAAATGCAAACTCGGCGTACTAAAAGCTTCCACCCGCCTTAACACCGCATTCTCTCAAATCGACCCTGTCCCAAAATGAAGTTTACGAGGGAAACTGTGCTGTGTTTTAAACAAACGCTAACTCGAAACATATGTTATTGCAGATGCACATTTAAGAACGGTTGTGTAGTCTTTATCTTTTGAGCCTGTTGTCCCAGACATTAGTAAAGAGGCTATTTAATAAAACATGAAAGTCTGTAGCAGACGCTCTTATCCAAAGCCATGTTATGCGGTATTATGTACGCCGTAAAGTGAATAATTATGTTTACAGTTTATTGATTATTCCTCGTGGGAAATAAGTTAAGTCACACAAAAGATTCACGAATAGCCTTGGGAATATAACGTCAACCAGAAAGCAGCATCTTGGCTGCCATTAAACCTATAAAATACATGTGTGAGTTGCTCACTTGTTCGTGTGTGTATGGTAACGTGCTGGCCTTGTGCTCACGAGACTGCTTGCTGTATGTTAACGCATAGGTGCTGCATTGTTGACATTCGGAGAGGTACGAGACGACATGGCGGGAGGAATCACGGAAACCGGGGAACTCTATTCCCCTTATGTGAGTACTAACCCTACCCTGCTCTCCTCCCCTCTCCCTATGTGAGTACTAACCCTACCCTACCCTGCTCTCCTCTTCTCTACTCCCCTTCTGTGAGTAGCCTACTAACCCTACTCTACCTTGTTCTCCTCTCCTCTACTCCCCTTATGTGAGTACTAACCCTACCCTACCCTGCTCTCCTCTTCTCTACTCCCCTTCTGTGAGTAGCCTACCCTTCCCCACTCTACCCTGCTCTCCTCTCCTCTACTCCCCTTATGTGAGTACTAACCCTACCCTACCCTACCCTACCCTTCTGTGAGTACTAACCCTACTCTACCCTACCCTACCCTCCTCCCCTCTCCTCTCCCTATGTGAGTACTAACCCTACCCTACCCTACTCCCCTTCTGTGAGTACTAACCCTACTCTAACCTGCTCTCCTCTCCTCTACTCCCCTTTTGTGGGTACTTGCTCTCCTCAACTCCTCTCCTCTTCTCTCTTCTCCTCTCCCAATGTGAGTACTAACTATCCTCTCCTCTCCCCTCCCTATGTGAGGAGGACTCAAAACCGAGCTTTTGCAGTAATAGTCAGTTTAAAGTCTCTAACTCACAGCTGTTGCAGTAATAGTCAGTTTAAAGTCTCTAACTCACAGCTGTTGCAGTAATAGTCAGTTTAAAGTCTCAAACCCACAGCTGTTGCAGTAATAGTCAGTTTAAAGTTTCTATCCCAAAGCTGTTGCAGTAATAGTCAGTTTAAAGTCTCAAACCCACAGCTGTTGCAGTTATAGTCAGTTTAAAGTTTCTATCCCAGAGCTGTTGCAGTAATAGTCAGTTTAAAGTCTCAAACCCACAGCTGTTGCAGTTATAGTCAGTTTAAAGTCTCTATCCCAGAGCTGTTGCAGTAATAGTCAGTTTAAAGTCTCTAACTCACAGCTGTTGCAGTAATAGTCAGTTTAAAGTCTCTAACTCACAGCTGTTGCAGTAATAGTCAGTTTAAAGTCTCAAACCCACAGCTGTTGCAGTAATAGTCAGTTTAAAGTCTCTATCCCAGAGTTTGGGCTGGTGGTCAAGGAGACGGGATTCTCATCTAGGTTCTGTTGATTGTTGACTCTAGGTGCGTACTGTAAATACTAGAACTCTTAGAACTTAGAACAGAAACGAGGGGCTCCGGCTACAGGTCAGATAGAGACTGCTTCTGGAAGGGAGGGGTCTGTGTGAGATAGTGGACTTGTGTGGTGGCGCCATGGCAACCGTGCAGTGATGAGACTATGACCTGTGACCTCATCTCCTGTGAGGTCACGAGGCTGCTGCTGGAGCAAGGTATCAGATGCAGCACGTGAGCTCGTCTCCGCCATGCTGACATCGTAAACGCTACACACACACACACACACACACACACACACACACACACACACACGCGCAAGCAGACAGGAGAAGGGGGAAGTCATACGTTTTGGAGGCTTTTTCATTTACATATAAACTTACATTTACATTGAATTACGTGTGTGTGTGTGTGTGTCTCTGTGTTTTACCCATGACAGGGGTGCTGTTACACACAGGAGAAAGGAGAGAGAGGAACAGAGGGAACATAGAGAGTGTCTGTGTGTGTGTGTGTGTGTGTGTGTGTGTGTGTGTGTGTGTGTGTGTGTGTGTGTGTGTGTGTGTGTGTGTGTGTGTGTGTCTGGGTGTGCAGGTGGTTGTGAAATGTGGAGCGTGCCCCAGTGGTGAGTTCTGATTTCAGGAACAGAAACTTGTGCGGCCTCTGCTCACGTGCTATGGAGTGGGTCAGGGTGGTTTTGGGGGTCTGAGCGCACAGACAGACAGACAGACAGACAGACACTCAGACACACACAGACGTGTGTGACGGGCCTGGTGTAAATATGCTGCTAGATGTGGGTCACAAACACAGGCAGCCTGTTTGACCTTGTGACCTCCGAGACCTCCCTCTTCCTGGAGCCTGTAGTTGGTTCCTGAAGCCCAATTGACAACGGGAGCTTGCACACAGACACACTTAACACAGACACACACACAGACACACTTGAACACAGACAGAGACACAGACACAGACACACTTGCACACAGACACACACACAGACACACTTGAACACAGACAGAGACACAGACACAGACACACTTGCACACAGACACACTTGCACACAGACACACTTAACACAGACACACACACAGACACACTCTAACACAGACAGAGACACAGACACAGACACACTTGCACACAGACACACTTAACACAGACACACACACAGACACACTTGAACACAGACAGAGACACAGACACAGACACACTTGCACACAGACACACTTGCACACAGACACACTTGCACACAGACACACACACAGACACACTTGAACACAGACACAGACACAGACACAGACACAGACACAGACACAGACACAGACACAGACACAGACACAGACACAGACACAGACAGAGACAGAGACAGAGACAGAGACACAGACACAGACACAGACACAGACAGAGACAGAGACAGAGACAGAGACACACTTGCACACTTGCACACTTGCACACTTGCACACTTGCACACTTGCACACTTGCACACTTGCACACAGACACACAGACACACAGACACACAGAATCAGATTTTATTAGCCAAGTAAGTTTGTATGGAGCTTTATTCCTATCTTTATTCGTAAGCGTGTTCTTTCAGTTTGCAAGCATGAAACCCTGCCCTCGCACTCAAAAACCCAGTCTTTGCACGCAAAATGTGCTCTTCTTACGCTCAAATGTGTGCTCGCACTCAAAAACCTAGTCTTTGCGAGCAAAATGTGCTGTGCTTACGTTCAAACTGTGTGCTCGCACTCAGATACACCGTTGTGCGCACACATTTCCTGCTCGCACTCAAATTTTTCGCGTGCTTGCGAAAAGTCTCCTTGCAGATTTTTCCTGCTTGCGGATTTTTTCGTGGGCAACCAATAGAATGCCAGATGTAGTGTTGACCAATGAAATGCTCGCTCGCCTGGTTGATGGTGCGTTCGCTTTAGTTCAGGACTTACTCTGTAACCCATAGACATGCATTGACATCGCCAATGTGACGTATAGTTGTGTTCCGAAGCAAAGCATCATGGCTAAATTGGACAGAGCAGGGCAGAGGCTTAGCCATGGGTTTAGCAACGTAGTTTTTAATTTTGACGATCGCATTAAAAGGAAGATGGGTGGATAAGGAAGATGGCACAGATGTTACAAAGAGGCAACGGATGGCATGGTGCTTTTCAGTTGGCCTATTAGCTGCATTGAGAAATCATTAAGCTAACTAGCAGCTATTAGGCCAACTGAAAAGCACCATGCCAATCTCTTGGTATGGTGAAGGATATGGGATGATATGGGGCTACTTTAATTCCAAAGGCCTAGGTGACTTCATCAGGATGGATTGTATTCTTAATCCATTAAATAAATGGCCTTAAAAAATGGGAATTGGGAATTTGACCCGTTCATTAACATAGGTGTCCAACTACTTATGGACCTAGCATTTTAATGAAGAACATTTATTTATTCACAATGCATTATTCATTCGCCACAAAAATTGGTGACGTTAAAGGTT
>NC_137922.1:56740484-56742984 GCF_963457725.1 Sprattus sprattus | reverse complement strand
AGTACAGACATAAACTATTTATATTTCAGACAAACACTTAGTTCAGTACAGACATAAACTATTTCTATTTCAGACAAACACTTAGTTAAGTACAGAGATTGAACTATTTATATTTCAGACAAACACTTAGTTCAGTACACAGATGAAACGTTTTATAATTTATTGAAGCAGAACTTATCTTCAGGAGATATCATCATGGTCGGACCGGCAAGATGAATGAGTATCCTATTAGAAATGTGGTTTTGTAAAAGGAACCTTGTACACACTCCAGATGGTGTGTGTGTGTGTGTTTGTGTGTGTGTGTGTCTGTCTGTCTGTGCTGTCTGTGTTGGGGGCAGGGTATTATTCAAATTTGTCAGATACTCCGTGTTGTGTTTAAAGTGTGTGTGTGTGTGTGTGTTTGTGTGTGTGTGTGTGTGTGTGTGTGTGTGTCTGCAGTGGGAACCACTCGTGTAGTGCTGGGAGTGTGACGTACAACGACACAGACTCCTGCTGGGGTCCGGTCAGGAGGAAAGACGCCTACAGAATATTCCTGGTGAGTCACACACACGCACACGCACACGCACTCGGACGCACACACACTCACACACACACAAACAATGTCCCTCTCTCTCTCACTCTCTCATATACTCATCCTAGCACACAGTGCACGCATTGGACCTCTGCACTCAGTCCCAGAGTGTTTCAGTGTGTGTGTGTGTGTGTGTGTGGCGTGTGTGTGTGTGTGTGTGTGTGTGTGTGTGTGTGTGTGTGTGTGTGTGTGTGTGTGTGTGTGTGTGTGTGTGTGTGTGTGTGTGTGTGTGCGTAACCCAGGCTGAGCTGTACAGTCAGACGGGCAGTCAGTGCCTAGCAGTGCCCCCCCCCTTTTTTTGTGCGTTTGGAGTGTGTGTGTGTGTGTGTGTGTGTGTGTGTGTGTGTGTGTGTGTGTTTGTAAAAGCATGGAGAGAAAGGAAACTAGTTTTCGCCTTTGCTTGAACTTTCTGTGATGGATGATTTGATCTCCTCCCACACACACACACACACACACATACACACACACACACACACACACACACACACACGCCTGTGTACTCAGACTCTCCTGTCTCTCCTATTGGCTGTGTCCTCTGTGGATAAGCTTCTTATAGTGTGTTATCCAGCATAAATTACGCTGATTTATAATCTGCAACTGAAACCCCCCACCTAAACACACAACACACAACACATACTGATGTACACACACACACACACACACACACACACACACTAACGTACACACACACACACTAACGTACACACACACACACACACAGTCTAACGTACACACACACACACACACACACACACACACACACACACACACACACACACACACACACACAAACACACATGGTCACACTGACTTCCCTGTTTTGTGTGTGTTTGTACGTTTGTGTGTTTGTGTTTTACCAACCCCACCCACTCAGTCAATGTCTTTTGCCCCCCCCCCCCCCCCCCGAGCACTTATTAGATTTCTGTGTGTGTGTGTGTGTGTGTGTGTGTGTGTGTGTGTGTGTGTGTGTGTGTGTGTGTGTGTTTTATTTACACACACAATCACCTCCTGATGAAAGATTTATCATGTCGCCAAGGGAGCAGAGGAGATTGCCACAGACAGACAGACAGACAGACAGACAGACAGACAGACAGACAGACAGACAGACAGACAGACAGACAGACAGACAGACAGACAGACAGACAGACAGACAGACAGACAGACAGACAGACAGACAGACAGACAGACAGACAGACAGACAGACAGACAGACAGACAGACAGACCCTCGTTAGTGGAGCACAGCCTCGTTAAGAGCTCCTTCATTACTGGGGAATTAAAAGAAATTAAACATTTTTCTTTCAGTGATTTCAGGCGTTTTTGGGAGTTTTCCCACACAGCAGAAAAGCCCTGTAATTAGAGATTCTTCTCTCTGAAGAATGAAACAGTCTGATTCTGATTCGTTTTTTAATCAGTCTGATTTACTGGACCGCACTAAGAGCATAGCAATCAACACACTTCCCACGCTCACTATTTAGCATCAGCCCATGACCGTGTTAAACAGCTTACCCACCAACCTGGCTCACTATTTGGCATGAGCCCAGCACCGTGTTAAACAGCTAATCCACAAACCTGGCTCACTATTTAGTGTGTGTGTGTGTGTGTGTGTGTGTGTGTGTGTGTGTGTGTGTGTGTGTGTGTGTGTGTGTGTGTGTGTGTGTGTGTGTGTGTGTGTGTGTGTGTGTGTGTGTGTGTGTGTGTGTGTGTGTGTGTGTGTGTGTGTGTGTGTCTTTATACGTTGCGTTTCGCATCACCTCTGGCAGGTGGGAGTAACATGGTTATTTTTAGGACCCAGGGGCAACAGCTGTCTGTCGGGCTGCCACAGGAGGCCAGAGCAGTACGAGCCGAAGAGAAGGAGAGAGAGAGAGAGAGAGAGAGAGAGAGAAGGAAAGAGTGCGAGAGAGAGGGTGTGTGTCAGACAGAGGAGGTGT
>NC_137922.1:56715484-56717984 GCF_963457725.1 Sprattus sprattus | reverse complement strand
CGCGGCAAAATGGTCTCTATCGTTTGTGCCAGGTTTGTGCTGGTTTGTGCTGTTAAAATAAATGTTTGCGATACTATTGTCAGGTCTGTGCTCTGCCCTTTTTCTGTTTTATAACTTTGTCTCCCTTGTGTTGTCACGTGTTCTTTCTTCCTGTGTTTGTTTACCTTTGTCTCCTCGTGTCTGACTCCTCACGCCCTTTCCCCTGTGATGAGGTACAATGTGCCCTCGTAGGCTACTCCTAGCGCAAAACGTTCAAGCAGCACTAAGGAGTTTTTGGCTCCCCTAGTCATTTCCCTACCGACACCCATGGCAAGGCCGGAGATGCCATTCTCCGTATTAAAAGTAATTGTAGCGGCACAATTGTAATGTTGGGTGCTATATCTTACCTTTTATTGTGGTGTTCAGTAATCCTGTCGCTCATTACTCCTCTTCAAAAACCTGCTCTCTACCAGCGGCTTCCAGCTGTACACCCCGTTGTGCAGGTCAAAAGGGATTGGTGGGGAACGATAGAGAGGTCACCCAATCACTTGATCCCAGAGTTCCATAGAGACCCTGACCTTCACTGGCTATCCCAAGTCCAGTTTCATGGTCCCCCGCACCCCCCCTGACTGACCCACCTGTCCAGTTGTTGTCAATACAGAAGCTGGAGGAGAGCGTCATCATTAGCGTGTTCATCAGTCAAATCACGTTCATCCTGCCATCCATATCTTGAGAGTGTGCGTTTGAAATACATAGGCCTACCGTTCTTATTTTGTTATTAGGACTTTGACATCATCTGTTCTTACCGGACAATCAGTGGCCTTCATACAAATCCTTTTGGGATTCATTCATTCACATATCCCTATTATTTTATCACTTCACAATAGTTTATAAACATTTACTAATTGGTACAAATATAGCAGAAAAAAATCACAAACTTAGGACAAACAATTGAGACTATTTGTATGACATTTTGACGTTGACAGAGGGCTGTTACATAACAAAACAACATAGCAAAATCAAGTTTTAATAATGATTTAAAAAGTATAGTATCAAAAACATTTATTTTAACAGCACAAAAGAGCACTAACGAAGCACTAACGATAGAGACCATATTGACGCGATTTGAAGGTGGTTGAGGGGTTGAGTGACG
The DNA here is from genome assembly GCF_963457725.1 of Sprattus sprattus. Taxonomy (NCBI): domain Eukaryota; kingdom Metazoa; phylum Chordata; class Actinopteri; order Clupeiformes; family Clupeidae; genus Sprattus; species Sprattus sprattus. Next base: position 56,716,852 of record NC_137922.1, on the reverse strand, counting down.
TCACATGAGAGAATTCAAACGGGAATATATTTTAAACTATAGTGGCACAAACATTTCTTTTGACTGCACAAACCAGCACAAACGTAGCACTAACGATAGAGACCATTTTGACACGATTTGAACGTTCTAGGGGTGCTGGTTGCATAACAAGTGGTCTGTTTACATAACAAGAAGGGAAAATAAAGTTTTATTAATCACTTAAAAAGTAAAGTATCAAAAACATTTCTTTTAACAGCACAAACCAGCACTAACGTAGCACTAACGATAGAGACCATTTTGACGCGATTTGAAGATGGACGGGGGGCTGAGTGACGTCACGTGAGAAAAATCAAACTGGAATACCTTTTAAACTATAGTTGCACAAATATTTCTTTTGACTGCACAAACCAGCACAAACGTAGCACTAACGATAGAGACCATTTTGACGCGATTTGAAGGTGGACGGGGGGCTGAGTGACGTCATGTGTGAAAAATCAAACGGGAATGTCTATGAAACCATAATAGCAAAACAATTTCTTTTGATGGCACAAACCAGCACAAACGTAGCACTAACGATTGGGACTATTTTGATGAGATTTGGGCGTGAACGGGGGGCTGGGTGACGTCACATGCCAGAAAATGCAATTTTGAATTACTCAAAATCCTTACCAGCACAAACGATAATTTTTACGGCACAAACCAGCACAAACCTAGCACAAACGAACAGCAGTGTTATTTTAATATTTTGAATGAGACGGGGGGCCAACTTCACACAGGTCTCATACCTGGGGCCAGTAGGGCTTCATGTCAGGTGTATTCCCAAGTGTGTGGGCCCCATGGCGCAGCTCATCCTAGGGGCCTGTAGGGCTCCATGTCAGGTGTATTCCCAAGTGCGTGGGCCCCATGGCGCAGCTCATCCTAGGGGCCTGTAGGGCTCCATGTCAGGTGTATTCCCAAGTGTGTGGGCCCCATGGCGCAGCTCATCCTAGGGGCCTGTAGGGCTCCATGTCAGGTGTATTCCTAAAGTGTTTGGGCCTCCTGATGCAGCTCATCCGTGGGGCCTGCTCTGATATTTCCCCTCCCAGGCACTCCTCACGCGTGTCACCACTGAGGCGGAACACCAGAGTGATGTGTCAATCATCCTTAGCCCTCAGTGACAGCGCTGACACACACAGGAGATGGACCGGTGATAGGGAGAGAGAGAGAAAGAGGAGGGGGAGGAGAGAGAGAGAGATGGATGGATGGAGGGAGGGAGGGAGGGAAGGAGGGAGAGGGATAAGAGACAGATGAGTGTTCAGTGTTTTTTGGCAGGGTGCGCTGGTGGAATGTTTTGTTTGTAGAATGTCATTGCTATTTTAGAACTTCTATGTAGTTTGAGAATTGTGTGTG
>NC_137922.1:56690484-56692984 GCF_963457725.1 Sprattus sprattus | reverse complement strand
ACAGATTTATTGTCATGCAGGTTTACACCAAGAAATTGCTCTGGTGTATGGGTACAGTAAACATATAAACAAACCCAACACAATAAGTACTACACATAACATAAGTACTACAGATAGACCACAGTATGAATACAGATATATAAAAAGAGTGTATATAAAAAAGTTAACTAAGCAAGTAAGTGAATATATATAAAAAAAGAGTGTATATAAAAACATCCACTAAACGAAGAGGGGATGTGGACATCTCGGACCATGGAGCTGCCGATGAATCAGCACAAACGAACACACAGATGAAACATTTCACCAACCATGTGGACTGGCTTATATGGGTGAAAAGGGCGATTACTGAGTGCTCCTCGCCACGGCATGACCCAATAGCGTTCGCCGAATAACCATTTCTTACCATATGAATAGCCACCAAGTGCTAATGGGTGGCGCATTAGGAGCTGAATTCTGGCTCAGACAGTGAAATGTGCAAGTTTTCGTTCGATTCTCCTGACAAAGTGCCTATTTATTTTTTAGTTTTGAACTTTATATATTTTAAAAGAAAAGGGTTCAATGATTATGTGGGTGTTATTTGTATGTCTGTAGGTCAAAAACTCGCGGAGCTTTAAACATTTTTTGACAAAAAAAAAAAAATATCCCTGACAAGGGATATCGACCTTAGACCGTTAAGGAACAAGGTCAGTGTGACGCACAGAAAGCCCTGCTTCAGTATGATGGTCACACTGTGTGTGTGTGTGTGTGTGTGTGTGTGTGTGTGTGTGTGTGTGTGTGTGTGTGTGTGTGTGTGTGTGTGTGTGTGATAATCCCTGAGATCTGTAATGAGATCATGCAACTAATTAAGCTGCAGGAAGGACATGACACACACAGGTGGACACAGACCTCCAGCAGTGGGAAGAACAGAGATAATTATGTCTCGGATGGGTGTGTGTGTGTGTGTGTGTGTGGCGGTAGGGATGCTGTGAGGTGTCCCACACACACACACACACACACACACAGAGACACTCTCTCTCCTCCCACTGTAGCTGAAACCTGTGTACAGGTTCCTGTTCCTACATGTGTAGAAGCTACATTGGGAAGACAGTGTGAGGGTGAATGTGTGTGTGTGTGTGTCTGTCATGTTTGTGATGGAGCTATCCAATAACACAACAACAGTCTTCTACCCTGCGGAGGATGTGTGTGTGTGTGTGTGCGCGTGTGTGTGTGTCTACCCTGCGGAGGATGTCTGGAGATATGTCCCTCCCAGGCTTCTGTAATCATGCCGTCTCCTCTCATGACACATTGCTGGCATGACGATGCCCGGGGGGCAGGGGTGTGTGTGTGTGTGTGTGTGTGTGTGTACATGCAGGCATGGGACATTTCTGAGCACGCTCAGTTTGGATGTACACATTGGAAACAAAGCTGTGCTCTCAGATGTGCAGCGTGTGTGTGTGTGTGTGTGTGTGTGTGTGTGTGTGTGTGTGTGTGTGTGTGTGTGTGTGTGTGTGTTTTTGTGCACAATTTGCAGTTCTGTGATGGGATGAGGCTCTTGGGAGGGGAGCTAAATAGACCAGACACACACACACACACACAGTCTATACTCTCTACACACACTCACACACAGTATACACTTCAACCCCACTATTCACTGGAAACACACAAAACACACTCCGTGCAAACTACAGACACACACACTATATACACACACACTATATACACACACACACACTATATACACACACACACACTATATACACACACACTATACACACACACACACTATATACACACACACACACTATATACACACACACACACTATATACACACACACACACTATATACACACACACACACTATATACACACACACTATATACACACACACACACTATATACACACACACACACTATATACACACACACACACTATATACACACACACACACTATATACACACACACACACACACATACACACCACACTCTGCACACTCTACTTCAATCAGAATGCAGGAGGTGTTTTCTGTATGGAAATGATTATATTTACATCTAACACTGTTCTCTCTTTCCCTCTCCCCAACTTCCCTTTTCTTCTCTTCTCTTCCTTACCCATCTCCCTCTCCCTCCCTCCATCCCCCTCTCTGTCCCCCCTTCCATCTCTCTCTCCCTCCTTCCATCCATCCTTCTCTCTCCCTCCCTCCTTCCATCTCTCTCTCTCTCTCTCTCTCTCTCTCTCACTCCTTCCATCCCTCTCTCTCTCTCTCTCCCTCCTTCTCCCTCCTTCCATCCATCTCTCTCTCTCTCTCCCTCTCTCCATCCCTCTCTTTTTCTCTCTCTCTCCCTCTCTCCATCCCTCCATCTCTCTGTAGCGTTCTCCATGATGATCATCCTGGCTCTGATCCGGATCGCCAAAGGTCACGGCGAGGGCCACCCCCCGGCGGCGGACTTCCGCGGCGTTCCCAACCTGTTCGGTGTGTGCGTCTACTCCTTCATGTGCCAGCACTCCCTGCCCTCGCTG
>NC_137922.1:56617155-56639655 GCF_963457725.1 Sprattus sprattus | reverse complement strand
CGGCGACAGCAAAGGCCCTGTCTCCTTTCTGATTGAGCCGTGAGCATGGCACATGCAGAAACCCTTTGGTAGAGGATCTGAGGGACCTTTGGACTGAATGTGGCTGTACAAGGTCAGTGATGTAGGCTGGGGCCAGCCCATTGAGTGCCTTAAAAACAAATAATAAAACTTTAAACTGTATCCTAAAATGAATGGGGAGCCAGTGCAAGGAGGCCAGAATGGGGGTGATGTGCTCACGCCTCTTGGTGCCAGTTAAAAGACGTGCAGCTGCATTTTGGACCAGCTGTAGACGTCTGAGTGAGGAGTGGGGGAGGCCGAGGTAGAGGGAATTGCAATAATCCAGCCGTGATGTTATAAAGGCATGAATTACTATCTCCAGGTCTTTATGAGATAGGAAGGTTTAGAGGCGGGAAATTACTCTAAGTTGGTAAAAACTAGTTTTGACCACATTACTAATCTGTTTGTCAAGACAGAGTTCAGAGTCAAGGATGACACCCAGGTTTCTGGCAAAGGGTGTGACAAATGTAGTGAGGTAACCTAAATTATTTAGAGTAGTGCATCTTGCCTTGGGGGGGCCAAAAATGATGACTTCTGTCTTGTCACCATTTAACTGGAGGAAGTTGTTGGCCATCCAGTTTCTAATGTCTTCAAGACAGACCAGGAGAGATTGGATGGAGTCCCTAGATTTTAATGGCAGGTAAAGCTGTGAATCATCTGCATAGAGGTGAAAAGAGATGTTATGCTTTCTTATAATGTCACCCAGTGGGAGCATATACAGGCTGAATAGTATGGGACCCAGTATGGACCCCTGAGGGACCCCATAAGAGACAGGGGCAGATGATGAAGAGAACTGGCCTATAGAGACAGAGAAAGTCCTATGTTGACGGTAAGAACTAAACCAAAGTAATGCAGTCTCCCTGATACCCACCTGCTGGTCCAGGCGGGTGAGGAGGATGTTGTGCTCTACAGTGTCGAAAGCAGCACTAAGGTCAAGTAATATCAAGATGGCATTATCACCAGAATCCAAAGTGAGGAGCAGATCATTAGTTACTTTAAGCAGGGCAGTTTCTGTGCTGTGAAGGGATCTAAAACCTGATTGAAAGGGTTCTAGTATGTGGTGGGTGGTCAGAAAGGGAGTCAACTGTGACAAAACAGCTTTCTCTAAAACTTTAGAAAAAAAAGGAAGCTTAGAGATGGGGCGGTCATTTTTAAGGCATTCAGCATCAAGGTTGTGTTTTTTAAGCAAGGGTTGGACAACCGCATGCTTAAAACATGTAGGGACAGTGCCGGATGTGAGGCATGAGTTTAGAATTACCTGAATAGAGGGGCCAACTGCATCAAAAACATCCTCTATGATAGAAGAGGGAATGGCATCATGGGGGGATGCAGTGGGTTTCATGTGCAATACTAAATCCTGCAGTTCAATGAGAGAAATGGCCTTAAATTGGTTAAAAATAGCTGGTGCACCAGAATTATCTGGTGGTCTGGGTGATTGGGGGGGGGTAAACAATGATGTAATGTTCTCTATTTTATCGGTGAAAAACGTAAGGAATTTCTCGCAGGTATCAGTAGATACATCAGCAACTGGGGAGTTAAAAGGGTTGATAAAAGAATTAATAGTGCTAAATAAAATGTTGGGTCTATTAGAGTGTTTGCTTATCAGACCAGAGAGGTGTTTTGACCTGGCTTTTTTTGCTGCTGCCTGGAAGGAAGTACAGGCACCCCCTCCCCCCTAAAACATCTTTTTGTGATAAAACAATTGGGAGTAGAGAGCTAATATTTGGGACAATACCTATTAAGAAGTGTTGGAACAACCTTGAATTTTTCAGCCAAATCTGAGACGGTCGAGTGGGAGCCACTGTTCCTCTTGACATGGAATGACTCTACTGTTCATACCCCTTATATCTTAAATCAAACTGTATACATAGTATTTATTTTTTACATTACCACTGTACATATGCACATACACTGCACTCTTGATGCTAACTGCGTTTCGTTGTCTCAATACTTGTACTCTGTGCAATGACAATGAAGTTGAATCTAATCTTATCTAACCTAATTCAGTTTGTTGCATGATCGCGGCGGCTCCAGTTCAAAGTCATTGTGCACAGCGGCCCATCTAACAATCCAACTCATGAATGGTGAGATAAGGTTCATTCCATGGTCCAACAAGCAAAAAAAAAAAATTCCAAAATATTTAAGCCTATGAAAACACATTGGGGAATAAAGGCCAGATTATACTCAGTTTTAAACGCAACGCGTAAGCACGTAAGATACACAAGAGCCCCTTGCGCAGTTACATAACCCCCTTTACGTGCTTAAGTGCGTCCCCCAAAATGTCTGACTATCCGACAAAGACATGCCGGCCCCACGCAGCTCACAAAGACTGTGATTGGCCTGCTAACCACAGCCTTTCATTAGTCTCACGTTTCCGGTTTCATAGCATACTACAGTCTTTTTTAGACCCAGAATTTGTTTTAATCATGAATAGCCTGCAGACCGTCTCACAAGCCTTTTCTTGTGGATTATGAACAAACATAACAGAAAAGGTCAGAAGACATGAACTCCTTTACAAACCCTCTTTAAACACTTATAAGGACGCTCAAATGACTGCAATTCATGGAGAGAATATCCCATTCTCACCCACGATTGTTTGGAGAGAACGCGCTAATTCACCGAACAAATACTTTCATATTAATTTTACACCATTTGGGAGTCATGGTGATATCATTCATTAAGTTCATATTGACGTGAATCAATCAATTGCACCCGTGAGGCAAGCGCGAGTTTGATAGATTGAGCCCGGTCTGCTCATATACAAAAGCTAACATTAACGTGGAGTTAACTTGCGTTCAACACCATTGTATTTCCAAGCACTGACAACATACACCTGGCGATTCTCTCGCCGTTTACCTTTCACCTTTGAATGATGTAACTCATAAACACATCGTTTTAAAGCGCTGTGGCCGTCATTAAAAGATGTGTCAATAAACAAACTTCTGCATCTGGTGATACCATCAAACCTTTCGCCCACTACACTTTCATGCTCCGGTAAGTTTTTTTCCTTTGTCCTGCTGCAATAAAAACGCTTACTTCACTCAAAATAAATCCTACAGTTCTGCCGTTGATTTGCTTTGCAACACGCACAATCCTTAGGGAACCTTAAGGAACCGTAAATCAAAACTTGTGTAGTCCCTTGTGTAAATTACGTGCTTACGGTTCTGCATCTAAAATGACCCTAAATTGGCCTTTAGACCCTCATTTACAATGAGAGTTAAGAGTGAGAGTACAATGAAGAGTTAATACATTGAATAAATAAATAAAAATGAAATATATGTGTATTTCAGACATTTATTATGCATTATACTGTATGTGTGTGTGTCTGCATCAGTCTGTTTGTGAGGGTTTGTGTGTGGGGGAGTGTGTGTCTTTACCAGTATGTGTGTGACTGTAAGTCTGTGTGTGTGTGTGTGTGTGTGTGTGTGTGTGTGTGTGTGTGTTTGTGTGTGTGAGGCATTAGTGTGCTCTCTGCGTCTACGGTTGTGTGTGTAAGAAGCAGTTGACAGTTTCTGTTGTTATTTTCTCTCTGTCAATGTCATGTGTGTGTGTGTGTGTATGAGAGATTGGCAGTGCGTGTGTGTGTGTGTGCGTGCGTGCGTGCGTGTGTGTGTGTGTGTTTATGTGTGTCACTGAGTGGGCGGGGCCGGGGCAGGTGAAGTTTGGAGGTGTCTTTGAAGGAAGAAGGAGGTGTCACAGAAGGAGGTATAAATCAGACACACACACTCACACACACAGATCCCAGACAGAGAGCAGCAGAATGAGTGTGTGGAGGGCTGTGTGTGTGTTCGTGATCTTACTCCTCAGGGCTCAAGGTAAGATCTGCACCTGTGTGTGTGTGTGTGTGTGTGTGTGTGTGTGTGTGTGTGTGTGTGTGTGTGTGTGTGTGTGTGTGTGTGTGTGGTGTGTGTGTGTGCGTGCCTGCGTGCGTGTGTGCGTGTGTGTGAACCAAGGTTATAATAGTTTTTAATTTTTCATTAGTTTTTATTTTTATTTAGTTTTGAATTCGGTTTTGAATTTCAGTTTAGTTTTAATTAGTTTTTAAAGCGGGTTTGCTAGTTTAGTTTATTTTTTATTTTTTGAAAATGCTTAGTTTAGAAGAAACCCTCATGAAAGAGTTCATATTCTACATGCATTTACACGAGTTCATCACCAGCTAGCAGCTGCCAACTGTTTGTACCTATGTTTTTGTAAAGAATGCTGATGTGGAAAACAACCAGTAGTCAATGTGCAAGCTGCCAATTGAATGGTGATATAAGATACTATGTGTTTGTAAAACTGACTCTGAAGGAGTCAGTGCCTCACCACCAGACACTAACCACAAATAGGATTCTCGCTTTCTACCGACTTTTGCCGCATAATAGCAGGCGAAGGGCGTGTTTAAAAGTGGTACAGCGGAAAATTGACTACTAGGCTTTGCATGAAATACATTGACATCCATGAAATACATTGACAAAAACGAAAACTAAGGACATTTTCTCTATAATTCTATTTTATTTTAGTTAGTTTTGTAAAGACACAGTACAGTTTCAGTTAGTTATCGTTTTTTTATAAAGCCTCGTTTTTATTTTAATTTCAGTTAACGACAAAAAAAATCACACCTCGTTTTCGTTTTTTCGTTAGTTTTCGTTAACGATAATAACCTTGGTGTGAACCAGGAAGTTCACTCTCTCTCTCTCACACTCACAAGTCTGTATGAAGGGCTTACTACCCCAACACCACACCACAAAAAACATAGACTCACACACACCCACACACTCACACATGAACACACACACACACAGGTACACACACACATGTTTTAACCATTGAGACTCTTGGACTCGTGCGCACACACACACACACACACAGCAGTGTGACGCTCTGTTCTCTCTTTCAGATATGTCCACACAGCTAGACGGTAAGCTACCCATGTTACTTCCTGTCTTTTTGTAGAGTCTGAGTGTTATATTTCCATCATGGGCAAGAACACACAAACACACACACACACACACACACAAACACACACACATACATATACACACACACACAGAAACAGATACACACGCACAAACACACACACACACACACACAGACAAACACACACACACACATACACACACACACACACACACAGACACGCACACACACGCACACACACACAGACACACACTTGACCCCTGACCCCTATGATTCCCTTCAGTGTGTGGGCAAACCCCCCTCAACACCCGCATAGTGGGGGGAGAAGACGCCCAGGCGGGGGATTGGCCATGGATGGTCAGCATTCACGACACCGAGGGGGACCACTTCTGCGGGGGGTCCCTCATCAACAAGGACTGGGTGATGTCGGCCGCACACTGCTTTTTAAGGTGAGGTGGGGTGTGTGTGAGTGTGGGTGTTTGTATGCGAGTGTGTGTGTGTGTGTGTGTGTGTTAGTGTGTGAGAGAGACTGAGGGGAGGAGGTGCAGGGGTAAAGTAATAGGCTACACATCTTGAAAGGAAGTAAACCATCTCCGTCTGTGTGTGAGTGTGAGTGTGTGTCTAGATAGATATATTAATCTCGAGGGAAATGTAGGTCATCCAGTAGCTTTTACACATACACTTATACACCTCACCGCCATACATACATAAATTACATATAAATAGGGAGAACATATTCACACTGAGTGTTTACAGATACAGGAATGGGTATAGAATGCAATGATTGTGACAGTGTCGGTGTGTTGGTCTCCAGGATGAAAGTGTTCTTGTGCTGCTGGTGTGGATAGTGCAAAAATATATATTTATATATGTGCATCAGTCTGTGAGTGCGTGTGAGTGTGTTTCGGCATCAATCTGTGTGAGTGTTTGTGTGTGTGAGTTTGACTGTGTGTCTGTGCCAGTCTCTGTGTGAGTGTGTGTGTGTGTGTGTGTGTTGTTAGGAAAAATCTTTGTTCCTTTTACGTGTTGTTTTAGGACTTGGTAAAGTACGCCAGTACGAAGGTTTTGTTGTAACAAGGTAGAGCTTTACTTGATAAGTTGCTGCACACAATACAGTTGCGTTAACAAGACCAATTTCATCCAGTCAACACGAAAGGAGATCTCCGGAGTTCTGACCTGCGATAGAAAAGGTCCAGTTCTTATAGTTGTTCCTTTACTGATGTCCCTGAGGGCATCATGTGTTAACCCTGTGGGTGTCATGAATGGGATCCCTATTCTGGTGAGTCTGTCGTTCGCAGAAAGACATAAATGTGTCATGTTGTGTGAAATCCCTGCATCTCTGTCTCTCAGGGATTAGCTGACCATGTTATCTACGACAGTGGCCTTCAATGTATCAAAAGTTCAACGAACAGTTCTCTCCTGTCTTGGACAGCCAGGAGCTACTGTTGCAGTGACCTGACCTTTCCTAAACACAAATACAGATACAGGCCTATGCCTAGGCCTACAGAGACATGACCCACATAGGCTTGCTTTCCCACTCTGGTTTGCAGACTGCTGCTCAAAGATTGTACCTATTCTTCCTAATAAACCTATACTGAACTGAACTACCCATGAAATTATCTTACATTCCCTCCTTGTCAACACAACAAGCAAATCACTTAGAAGCCAGGTTACATTTTTTTGGGGTGTGTTCTTTTACGTTATACAATTACTATCAAAACATAGCCTGACGATGTCATACTCATAATTCTAGTCAGAATATGAGTCTGAGACCGAACCATTGGGCTGTGATTATGGGGCGTGTTTCAACGAACCAGGAAAGAAAATTCCTCTTTGATGAATTGGATACCTAGAACCAATCAGAGCAACGTAGTATTATTACCATCTGATAGATTAAACTTTTACCTGATCCCGTAGGAAGGACGGCAAAAACATCTTTTCAATCGACAAATACCTTGATCGCGTTTCTCTGTTCCTCTTTCAAAATGAATGCGCTGTCAATATCTGTTGAGATATGCCTGCTCACGTTACTTAATTAGCACTCAAGGCTAGAAGCTACCATTTGTTTCAATGTTTTTTTTGTCTACGCCTTAGCATAACCGATCAATAATGGTCTAGAGTGCTTCAGTTAAGACCTACAATCTTTGGCAACACTCGTTTTGCGTATACCCAACTAACCGAGTCAATGTAGACATAAAAAAAGTCGTGTAGATAGCTTAAATCATATAAAATATGTCCCACTAAGCGCCCCAGATGGCGCCATCTTTGTCCGATGTATAGGCTATTCTATCTATATCTGTCCATCAACGTATAAAGCGCGCCCTTACAATTTGATTGGTCAGATCACTTTTCTGGGCCGTTTAACCTCTCCCAACTAGTTCAAGTCCAGACTGAATCTCCCAGACCAAAAATTTTGTGGGCGGAGTTCAGGCTGGTATCCAGGCTAATCAAAACACCCTCTTAAGCCACTAGCACAACGTAAGCAATGTACACTTCAAGCGCTACTCCGTCATCGGGATAGATCTGCCCCTCCCACAGATTATCCGCTCCACTATTAGCTCAGTGGAGCTGCCGATGCTTTTCTCGAGAGGTCACCCTCGAAGCGCAACTTTTCCGTGTCTAAACACCTAGGGCCTGATTTACTAACAGGATTGCGCCCATTTCTGGCGTAAAATAGCGGTCGTAAACATAAAACGGTATTTACTAAGGGGGCGCAGCGCATATTAACGCTTTGTGGGTGTGGACGGGGAGGACACGAAAGCGTGGGTGGAAACATGGGCGTCTAGCGCAAATAATATGGGAGGAGAGAAGATAAGTGCGCCTAATGATGTATTGCGTGGTATTTACTAAAACTGCCTCACCAGTGCACGTCTCAATTTGCGGGATAATTCTCCGCCTCCTTAAAGCACTTCTTAACCAGGAAGCGCATTTCCATTGAGTCTGTAAACGTTGATATGCAGTTATAAGAGCAAAATTTTTTTTAATGCAGGCCAACGTGAAAGTCTGCTATTTTAACACTTTTTTTCCTTCAGTGGTGCAGCCTGAAGTGCCGTTTACATGGAACCTAGTTTGTCAATCTGATACAGATAGCTAATATAGATAGCCCTATCATTTACACGAGCAGTCTCTATCCGCAACGATCCAAATCGGGAGTAGAAAGTAAGCAGATATGAATCGGTACGGGGGCTGGTGTACGTCTGCACGGATTCACGCAACCTGATGACGTCATTGCCCCATGTGATAAGTGCATGATCTCCAACCACTATATATATCCCTTGTTCTCCCTCAAAATCTCACTCGTGGTGGGCCTCGAATTCACTCTCATTAACCCAGCCTACTGATTTTTGATTAGCCTCCTATCTTGATCTAATTCTTCTTATTCAGACGTAATATAACTTTCATGACCACAAATATAAATTGGCCAGCGATTTTATTGCTTTTTTATTCATAAATGTATGTAAAACGGTCGGAGCAAAGGCTCATGGGAAATGGGATGACAGACATGTCATGTTGTACTGTTTCAAACTCTTTATTATCAATAGAAAATATAATTCATTTTCGCATATCCTTTAGTCTCACCACTTTTTCAGTTAAGCGATCCACAAATCAATAGACGGTACAGGTTAACCAGCCACGCAATACTTCAATTACTGAACCAGATCAGAGACGACATCGAACCCTTAAACTCCGGACAACATTGCAAATATTAAACTTTCCGAACGTAATTGGAGAAATTGATCGCACCCACATGTAAACAGTCCCACCTTCAATCCACGAACACGTTTACCGAAACAGAAAGCACACATATTCAATGGATGTCCAGGTCATATGTGATGCCAACATGACCATTACTTACGTGGTAGTGGTCTGTCCATGACAGTTTTATCTTCCGGAATAGTGCCATCTATCCATGATTGAGCAAGGGTGATTTTGGAGAGGCTTGGCTACTTGGTAAATGTATTTGTTTCAGTGGGGATATATTGTAGTGAACCCATGTCCCTTGTAGAACGTATTAATCTCGCCATGTACACATCTATATTGTTATAATAGACAGTTTATGCATTAATGCCACCAATAGCATATTATTTATAATCGTGTTCTTTTAAACATCTTGCTGTAGGTGATGGTGGGCAAAACAACAATATAACCCATTGAATCAGGTTCAGTGATTGAGCGAACGTGAACCAATATATGTATCTCGCTATCTATTCGCTGAACCTTAGTTTTTTCTTCCTCGAATCTCCATGGTGGCAGTAACTTTCTGACAAGTTCTCCAGTCTTTTAACGGTGCGCTAAATAATGATTGCCCAGCGCGTATCTGGCTTGATAAATATCACGAAAAATGCGGGGAAACACCGTGCGTTAATGTGCGCCTGGCAAAGGTGCAGATTAAGATGCGTTCGCAAATCAATGTTAGTAAATCAGGCTCTTTAAAGGGCGGAGTAAGCACAGTTTGCCCAGCGCAGATCTGGCTTGATAAATACCACGGAAAATGCGCAAAAACACTGTGCGTTAATGTGCGAACGCAGATAAAGCAGCGGTCGCATATTAGTAAATCAGGCTGTGAAGATGTGTAGCCGTGACAGGCAAGTCTGGCAGAGATGCAGGTCCACAAGAAGGTTTCGGGCAAAAGGTTGAGGGTTGTTTTTATTTCTCCCAAGCCAAAATCCTCCAGATTTTTACAGTGAGACTAAACTAAAGTCACAAATGCAAATAAACAAACAATGACACGAGGGTCAACAGAAAAGAGAAAATAAACTGACAAAAGCTAACGCAACAAAAGTTAAATCAAACTAACTTTGTGCTACAAGGTTACTCACTTAACTGAGTTCTGAGGCTCTCACTTACAATAGTGTGCACGCATGGCAGGCCTTTCAATAAGGTGACTCACTGTACTGAGTTCTGAGGCTCTCACTTACAATAGTGTGCACGCATGGCAGGCCTTTCTCTCCTCTAAGACTGAAAACACAGCACATTTTAAAGACGCATCAATTTCCCCCAAGTAATTGGAACAAACCAATAATACAAAAACTAGGGGTTAACAATACAGAAAATGCTTTTACAGCCAAAGTAAAGACATTAACTGAAAAGAAAAGAAATGTTCCTAATACAGGAAATAACAAACATCCCACTCGTACAATCATATTAAAACCAAACGCTTAATGAGCGAATATTACCTGGATTGGACCATACCATTGTCAGCTCACGCACGAGCGCAGTGCGCGAACGCGCCCCAGTCGGCAACAACAGTATATCAGGCTTGGCAGTGGAGGTGCGCGCCCCTTTAACACTGCAGCCAGAGATGCCAGGAGAAAACGGTAAACATTTGAGACTACTTTACTTTACTACTCAATAAACCTTTGTGGATCTGAAATAGTCCGTCTGCTTGTTGTTCTTGGACTCTGTTGTATTTTAAAACATGTAGCATTTCGCTAGGTGGTCAAACGGCATTGCGAACAAACAATTGTAAACAACGTTGCGAGGTTGGTGCGTGCACTCACCCTCTCGCCAGGAAATTACTCACAAGTTTAAAAGCAGGTGTTTGACAGCAGTCCAAGGTCTTGGTAAATCCACACGGTATAACAGTAAAGGTTAAAAGTAGTCCATTTAACTAAATCTTACACAAAGAAGCCATTACCTGGCTGGTGGTCATGTGACTCAGTTACGTGATGTGGAGACGCCAAGTCACAGCATCACACACCCCCCCCCTTAAGACTGACCCTCCTCATCGAGGAGGGACAGGAAGTCAGCAGTGACGTTGGACTTGACCGGACTTGTCCATTCCCAGCTGGAGTCCTCTTTGTCCACGCCTGGCTGACATGTAGGTCTCTGCTAGCTGCGCCGCCTCTTCCGATGACTGAGGGGCGTGTTCTTCAATCCATGTGCGGATCTCTGGGTTGACCATCCACAGGAACTGTTCCAGAATGAAGAGGTCCCCGATTTCTTCCTTCGTCCGGTCCTCAGGTGTTGCCCACTTCATGTAGAGGTCCCGAAGCCTGGCCTGCAGCTCCCGCGGTGTCTCGCCATCTCGCACTTCTTCGGATCTGAACCTCAGCCGATAGGTCTCGCTTTCGATTTCAAACTTTTTCAAGGTTGCCAGCTTCACTTTTACATAGTCCTGAGCGTCTCGAATGTCCATAGCAACGTAAGCTGCTCGTGCCTTGCCTGTAAGCAGGGGTACAAGATAAAGTGTCCATCTCTGCATGGGCCACTGGCTGGCCAAAGCGATGCGCTCAAATGTTGTCAGGAAATGTTCAATATCCTGGTCCTCTTGATATGGGGTCATCTTCGGTGCGGCCCATACCATTGGAAATGGGGCTGGGGCCTGGTTGGCCGAAGACGTCACGAGGTTGGAGGGAACACTGCTTACTCTGCTCGCTCTTCCTGCGCCGAAGTCAGAGGGGCCCACGCTGGCTGGGCGAGATGCTGTCGGGCTGATGGGTCTGGATGCAGTCTGCCCGTCCAGCTGTTCCTCACTGACGAATGTCTGGAGCAGGCCAAACTGATGTTGGAGGGCCCTCAGTCGACGGCTTTGTTCTTGGGCTTCTCGCTCTCGCTGCATGTCGCGCTGGTGTTGCTGCTGCATGAACTGCCTGAGCGTAGCCTCCAGGCTACCTCCTCTGTCACCATCACTGTCGACATCACGGATGGCTCCTCCTTCTGCCATCATCCTTCTGTAGGACTAGATGTTGCTCGTCTGCACTTCTGCTGGTCACTGGCTCCCAAAACCGCTGCCACCAAATGTGAAGATGTGTAGCCGTGACAGGCAAGTCTGGCAGAGATGCAGGTCCACAAGAAGGTTTCGGGCAAAAGGTTGAGGGTTGTTTTTATTTCTCCCAAGCCAAAATCCTCCAGATTTTTACAGTGAGACTAAACTAAAGTCACAAATGCAAATAAACAAACAATGACACGAGGGTCAACAGAAAAGAGAAAATAAACTGACAAAAGCTAACGCAACAAAAGTTAAATCAAACTAACTTTGTGCTACAAGGTTACTCACTTAACTGAGTTCTGAGGCTCTCACTTACAATAGTGTGCACGCATGGCAGGCCTTTCAATAAGGTGACTCACTGTACTGAGTTCTGAGGCTCTCACTTACAATAGTGTGCACGCATGGCAGGCCTTTCTCTCCTCTAAGACTGAAAACACAGCACATTTTAAAGACGCATCAATTTCCCCCAAGTAATTGGAACAAACCAATAATACAAAAACTAGGGGTTAACAATACAGAAAATGCTTTTACAGCCAAAGTAAAGACATTAACTGAAAAGAAAAGAAATGTTCCTAATACAGGAAATAACAAACATCCCACTCGTACAATCATATTAAAACCAAACGCTTAATGAGCGAATATTACCTGGATTGGACCATACCATTGTCAGCTCACGCACGAGCGCAGTGCGCGAACGCGCCCCAGTCGGCAACAACAGTATATCAGGCTTGGCAGTGGAGGTGCGCGCCCCTTTAACACTGCAGCCAGAGATGCCAGGAGAAAACGGTAAACATTTGAGACTACTTTACTTTACTACTCAATAAACCTTTGTGGATCTGAAATAGTCCGTCTGCTTGTTGTTCTTGGACTCTGTTGTATTTTAAAACATGTAGCATTTCGCTAGGTGGTCAAACGGCATTGCGAACAAACAATTGTAAACAACGTTGCGAGGTTGGTGCGTGCACTCACCCTCTCGCCAGGAAATTACTCACAAGTTTAAAAGCAGGTGTTTGACAGCAGTCCAAGGTCTTGGTAAATCCACACGGTATAACAGTAAAGGTTAAAAGTAGTCCATTTAACTAAATCTTACACAAAGAAGCCATTACCTGGCTGGTGGTCATGTGACTCAGTTACGTGATGTGGAGACGCCAAGTCACAGCATCACACAGGCCCCTAGTCTTATGAAAAATAAAAAATCCACACATTTGTAAATTTACTCAACTTATAAATGACTACAGATCAAATGAAACCTACAGAATACATACAGCTTCATACTAGATCTTATACCATACTTAATCAATTATTGTCACTGAAAATACGAAAAATAAGAAAAACCTATAAAGGCATGCTAAACTAAAATGAACAGCTTCTATAGAAGGAAAGAAAACACACACAAACATACACAAACACATACATCCTAATCTGAAATCCTAGCACAGAAAGCAATATGAGCGAGCACATTTAAGCTAGCAGCATGTCCCCTTCCCTCTGGACTGTCTACTCTTCCATTCTAACAAATCTGATTGAGCCTCCAACATCGCCTCCATTGGTTCATTATCACTCCGCCACTCTTTGTCCTGTAAAAGATTATTATCCAACACATCCTCCTCTCCTTGGTTAAACATTTCATTCAATGCCATTTTGAGGTGACTCACGTTTGAGCCACCATCGCAGCATCTGGTATCATAGGGCCTGGGGTTAACAAGGGGTCTCATTCTCATGTTTGCAGATAAACTCTAATTCGTATGTAATAGCCATGCTATATCCTGCTATCTCCAATCTGGCCAATTTCTTGTTCACATCTGTCGTTCTCATTAAGCTCCTCTTCGTTACCTTTACTGGTCCCCCCCTTCATTCCATCTCAGACCACTGCCTTACCTACTTCCCATAAATCTTCCTGTAAACCCTGACCCCATTATAGTTACTCTGTTTAACTTTATTTCGTGTCTGTTCTATTTGTCAAGCATGTCTCCCTGTGTTTCTCTGTCTCAGTTCTCCTCTTATCTTACATTCCTCCTTTCCTAATCCTCCTACACTGTATCTGCATTCCACTCTTACCCACCCCTCGGAAGTTAAGCCTTGGCCTATGTTACAATGACTTCAGTGTTTCCAAGTCGCTCATTCAGCAATTTTTTAGGGCAAAAAATAGGAGTAGTTAGTGTCTTGTTGATAATGTTGTTAATGTGTAGAAAAACATAAAATCACAAACAAGACAAGACAAGACAAAACAAAATACAGTTACCCGTCCCCTCTTTAAGTCAGCTCTAGGTTGCTGGTACAATGTATAGGCTACTGTGTAGCATCCACTTAACGCATTGTATACCAGGAATTCTTGAGATGAGGGACAAAACATGTCCGTGAGATAAAACTCATTGTATTTCTTAAAATGTGTTTAAAAAATGTGAAATAATTAGATCAAACAATAAAACAAGAACTTATGTATACCACAAAACGTTAATTAATGTTTTTTACAAATATTTTATTATTTTACATCACCTAGTGTGCTGCCTGAACCTAAAAATACCCTTGTCCGAAAGGAAGATTCATGACTTTACAATACTTAAATGATAGTTTTAAATAAAATAAAACAAACACAATAGCTACTATGATCATGTATTTTAAGTAATTATTCAAACTGTATAGAAATGTACTACTTAAAAAATATATTTATGTACTTTTTACGTGATTGAAATTGTGTCCGAAGTTTCTGTCAACACCATAAGATTTTTCTAAAAATGCAAAAAATCAGGCATTATATTGGCCAACTCACTCTCTAAGGACCCCTTTTCCACTTCCTGTTTGGTGGACATGCCATGAGGCCACTGCTCTGGCTAGTAAATATTTCAAATTTTTTCCTGAATTATCTTCTTTTATAAAACCAGCTATGTCACAACCATAGAGTGTCAACACCGTGGACGATAAAATTCAAGGTTTATGTGATTTTATTAAGAAATAAAAGTTTAATCTAACTTTATTGTTGAGGCCACATGCAGCTAGTGAAAAACAAGATGGCTTCTGCAAAGAAATCACATGTTATGATGAAAAATAGAAGATTTCGTCAACACCGTAATACTCCATTTGACTCCATTAGACGCCAACACCATAAGACATTTTGTCTTATGGTGTTGACAAAAATGGAGTTAAATGTACCATTTGCCCATTTAATTACATTTTATACATTACTTTTGTAGTGTCATTACTTCCTATTTTAATAATATATCTTCTGTGTATTTAACATTTCATGAATATCATAATTTCTGTTTCGTGCGTAAACTCCATAAGATGAGTTTTCTCTTCATTTTTGTTGTTAAAAAGACATTTTATTACATTGTAACAGATTATCTCAATAAAAACACTGCATTTCCTAAATAAATTTGTAATACCTGTATTTCTGACTCTCATTGTTTGTTTTTGAGAATAAAACATACATTTGTAAATGTATATTTTTCTACTTATAATAATCGGCAGCTTGATCATATAAATATTTTAAAGTAAATGTATTTGTTTAAAAACATGGATAGAATAACACAACTTAAAATAACCTCCAAAAGTCAAAATACTGCTATGAGTTTATTCAAAATACATTTTTTTAATGTTTCTTGGTGTCTTATGGTGTTGACAAAATCCCAGGCTTGTACGTCAAACATGACAAAATGGTTAAAAATGTTAAATCTGGGAGATTGTATTTCAACAGCATCAAAAGGCCAATACCTGGGACAACTATGATATATAAATATATGTAGGAAAAATCAACTTTTTATTTTTAGAAATTAAAAACCCATTTTGTCCCTTGTCTCAAGAATCCCTGATACTGTACTTCATATAATTATTTGCGGGTTCAGAATCTTAACTCTAATCGTGAGGTAGTAGGCTGTATAAACACCCCCCTATGTGTGTGTGAGTGTGTTTGCTTAGTGCATTGGTCCTAAAGGCACAGCTGGGATTTGTATGTGGTGCTTCTAACACCACTCTCCCAAGGTGGGGGTGTGTGTGTGTCTGCTCCTGTGAGTATGTCCTAGTCCAGAAAGAGCTTAGTGTGTGTGGGCCTGGCCCCACCTCTCTCTTGTGCAGCAGCGTGTGTGTGAGCATTCTCTCCCTAAAGGATCCTGCTCTCTGTCTCTGTCCATTTAGTATGGACCAGTTGGTTACAGCCAGGTTTTTTCTTTACACTCAATCACAATGGTTTGTTCCTAAAAAGAAATAAAGGTTTGTTTGTTAGCAATATCACGTCTTATAATCATCTATTACAGCTTGGGCAATGTTAAACCACGCTATGATTTGTTTGTTTTTCCCACTAACTTTAACTGTTAACATTGTCGCCCCTGTCACAGTTTCATTGTTCAATGTGCTCTGAGGCTGACTATTTCTATTTCAAGCACCAAGCAGGGGCGGCCTTTCCTACAGGCGGTATAGGCGGCCACTTAGAGCGCCATCTAGAGGGGGAGCGCCAAATAATGCACCCGAAAAAAAAAAAATTATAATTTGGCGCCCCTTCTATATCTCCAACCGATATTTTGACATTAAAAAATAAATCTAACATTAGGGTAAAATGAGCTGAAAACGGAAGGGGTACCTACCTCCTTGGTTTGGTCAGAACATGCTAGTACAGTAAGGCGTTTGGTTAGTGTGTGTGTGTGTTCAAGAAACTTTGAAGAACGAATTAATGAAGAGGCAAAAGCCATCCGGGGTGCAATTTAGGAAGAAAAGAAAGGAAGAAGAAGCTGTGTTTGTTGAAAGTTTTTTTTGATTCTATAGTGTATAGGCTTTAAATGAGTGAATAATATGTGCCACAAGTGACCCAGACCTTCAAAGACTTAAATTTTCAGATTATAGATTATATTTAGATTGCCAGCCATCAACAGAACAGAAGACTAGGAAAACATTATTTGCATGCGATTGGGAAGATGACGTGTGTGTGTCCATAAACGTTGATACAGGGTTGAAGAGTATGAACAGGGGGGCGTGGACGGAGCGTAGTTCAGCACAGGCAAATATTTTCTCAGTGTTTTAGTTATTGAATAAATGTTTGTTCATTGTTGCGATCGTTGTTGTGTTTATGTGAAAGAAATGTAGTCTCACCAGGCAAAATAGCGTTTGAAAGTTGTGATCCGTTTTCTTGGGGGGCAGTATAGTGTGTGTGTGTGTGTGTGTGTGTGTGTGTGTGTGTGTGTGTGTGTGTGTGTATCCGCAGTAAATGTTGAAGTGTGCTCCTTTCTCCCTCTCTGCTGCAGCACCACCAAGCGGGAGGTGTACCTGGGGCGGCACAATCAGGTGGGCAGCAACCCAAACCAGGTTTTCAGGAAAATCTCTCAGGTCATCATACATCCCAATTACAACAGCGCCACCAGCGATAACGACATCGCCCTCCTCCGCCTCTCCTCCTCCGTCCGCTTCACTAACTTCATCCGCCCCATCTGCCTAGCAGCAACTGGCAGCACCTTCAACCGGGGGACCTACACCTGGGTGACAGGCTGGGGTTATATCGGTTATAACGGTGAGCACACACACACACACACACACACACACACACACAAACACACACACCTTGTGCTTTAGCTATACAAATGGATCACTGGCTGGAGCCTCATACCAGGATATGAGCTCTGATGAAGTCACTGATGAAGTCACTTTACTGATGGAGTATCTTTACTGGTTGTATGGTGTGTATATATTGTGTGTATTTGTATTACGTGTGTATGTGTGAGTATCAGTATAGTGTGTGTGTGTGTGTGTGTGTGTGTGTGTGTGTGTGTGTGTTGTTAACAGTATAGTGTGCGTGTGTGTGTCTGAGTAACATAACATTGTGTGTATTTGTATTGTGTGTGTGCATGTGTGTGAGCAGCATCATATTATGTGTGTGTATTTTGTGTGTAAAGTGTGTGTGTAAAGTGTGAAAATATACAATGTGTCTGTAAAATTATAGTGTTAGTAACGTGTAACAGTATAGTGTGTGTGTGTGTGTGTGTGTGTGTGTGTGTGTAACAGTATAGTGTGTATGTGTGTAAAATTTGTTTGTGTGTGTGTGTGTGTTAGTGTGTCCAGTGTGTAACAGTATAGCGTGTGTGTGTGTGTGTGTGTGTGTGTGTGTGTGTGACAGTATAGTGTGTCCGGTGTGTAACAGTATAGTGTGTGTGTGTGTTTGTCTGTAACATCATATTGTGTGTGTGTGTAACAGTAAAGCGTGTGTGTTTGAGTAAAATAATATTGTGTGTGTGTGTAACAGTACTGTGTGTGTGTGTTTGAGAAACATAATATTGTGTGTGTGTATTGTTTGTGTATAGTGTGGTTAAGTGTGCAACAGTATAGTGTGTGTGTGTGTGTGTGTGTGTGTTACATCATAGTGTGTGTGTGTGTGTGTGTGTGTGTGGTGTGTGTGTGTGTGTGTGTGTAACAGTAAAGTGTGTTGTGTATAATATAGTGTGTATGTGTGTGTTACAGTATAGTGTGTGTAGCAGTATAATGTGCATGTGTTTGTGTAACAGTACAGTGTTCGTGTGTGTAACAATATAGTGTGCGTGTGTTTGTTTGTGTGTAACAGTATAGTGTGTCTGTGTGTCTGTGTGTGTGTGTGTGTTTGTGTGTGTGTGTGTGTATTACAGTATAGTGTGTGTTAGGGGTGTAAAAAATTACCGATTCGCTTCGAATCGTATCGTACTGAATCGTTTTTTATCAACATGCATCTTTTCTTGTATCGTATCGTGCCCATGTATCGAGATACGAATCGAATCGTTTTTGTCATGAGAGATTTACACCCCTACCTTTTACCCAGGTGAACTACGGGAAGAGGCTGTAAAAAAGACGATAACGTATGGGTGTGTTCATGACAAGCCGATATCCACTCCTAAATCTATCCTGCCTTTCTCCTGTTTTTTGCCATGTCCTTCTCAGGCCACAGACCCTGATGTGGGGGAGAGGCTGCAGTACTCCCTGGTGCATATTATTCATGCCAGCTAGTTGCCAGGGCTACATGAAAACAACAAGCTCCTTAGACTTGTTTAAAGTTGCAATGGAATACAAATAAAAGCAGTTTACATAAATAGGAAAGTATTAGCAGCATATAATAAATAGTAAAAGTAATCTACATATTTAAACATAATTAACAAAGAATTGCATAGGACTATAGCCTATAGAATGATATTATGCTTTTAGGGACCACAACAGAAATATGAAGGCCTAGGGGGGGAATACCTCCCTGGAATGATTTTTTTGCAGGTTGGAATGTCTGACTTAGTGTTTTCAATAATTTAACGGCATCGAATCGCATCGCATCGAATCGTATCGTATCGTACTGAATCATTTTTTATCAACATTCATCTTTTCGTATCGTGCCCATGTATCGAGATACGAATCGAATCGTTTTTGTCATGAGAGATTTACACCCCTAGTGTGTGTGTGTGTGTGTATAACAGTATAGTGTGTTTGTGTGTGTTACAGTAAAGTGTGTGTGTGTGTGTGTATTACAGTATAGTGTGTGTGTGTGTGTGTGTGTGTGTGTGTGTGTGTGTTTGTAACAGTATAGTGCGTGTCTGTGTATAACAGTATAGTGTGTGTCTGTGTATAACAGTATAGTGTGTGTCAGGCACGGCGCCAGGATTTCAATTTCGGATGGGCCAGAGTCATTTAGGATGGGCCACTATTTGTATCAACGTTTTTCACGAACAAATATAAACAGCAACAACATCCGGAACGTCTAGTTTTTCAGTTCACAAGATAATAATCATGAAACGTGGTCGCACTTTAATTTATAATTTAACTTAAACTACATGTAAATCCTGATGGCATGCTTAGGTTTAACGTTACTGAACTGGACGTTACCCACCCGGAAATAAGTTGCAAAAGACCACTGATCTCAAAAAGAAACTTTTTTTTGAGATCAGTGCAAAAGACGGAGTCCTTGCCAACACTGTATTCTAAAAATCTGTACTTCTCGTACCAGTGTGATGAGAAGCTCCTGTCCTTGTGCCCAAAAACTGTGATGGGGTAGCCTTCTTCTTTAGTTTCGGCTGTGCAGCCGGTTCGTCTATTGCCGACAGGTCCACTGGAGCCAATGAACCAGCGGAGCTTGACTGGCTGGCGGCCCCTCTTCCCACGCTAATCCCACAGCTTGCCTAGCTGGTACAGGTGCTGTCGCCATTCCGGCCGCATCTGGTGACTCCGTTCTAACTCTCTTGATATAGTTAGAAAGCGATGTCTGTCGAGCCATGCTGTAGGCCTATGCTAATAATCTGTATCTGTATATCTGTATGCTAATAATTACGGATGAGCTCCATTGTGGATTTCGATAATGCCAAACGTAAACTGTACAAAAAAAAGCGGCAAGTTTACTATGACAACCACAAACAATACTGGCGCAGACTTCACACATGTTAATAACATAATAAATATGATGTTTCCTTTTTAGCGGGATGTTTTTTTAGTCTTTATTATTAATGTAGATGTTAATTTGAATTATGAAAAATAATGTAATAATCACGCTGTCATTTAGGGCGGGCCAGTTGTACAAGTGGGTGGGCCCAGGCCCGTCAGGCCCACCCATGACGCCGTGCCTGGTGTGTGTGTGTGTTACAGTAAAGTGTGTGTGTATATCAGTATAGTGTGTGTGTGTGTGTGTGTGTGTGTGTGTGTGTGTGTGTGTGTGTGTGTGTTACAGTATAGTGTGTGTGTATATCAGTATAGTGTGTGGTGTATATCAGTACAGTGTGTGTGTGTGTGTGTGTGTGTGTGTGTGTGTGTCTCCAGAGACCCTGCCCTGGCCTGGGACACTGCAGGAAGTGGAGGTTCCAATAGTGGGGAGATCAGAGTGCCAGGAGCATTACACATCCAAAATCACCAAAAACATGCTGTGTGCCGGAGGGGAAGGAGAGGATGCTTGCACGGTACAGAGGCACACAAACATGCATGTTAACACACACACACACACACACACATACACACAAACACACACACATACACACAACCACATGTGCGTGTACAAACACCCACACTATATTTGTCTCTCACACCCTTTCCTAAAGTGTTCTTAATGTGTGTGTGTGTGTGTATATGTTTATGTGTGTGTGTGTGTGTGTGTGTGTGTGTGTGTGTGTTTGTCTGTGTGTGTGTGTGTGTATATATGTTTTTGTGTATGTATGTGTGTGTGTGTGTGTGTCTTTGTGTGTGTGTGTGTGTGTGTGTGTGTATGTGTGTATATGTTTACATGTGTTTGTGTGTGTTTGTGTGTGTAGCTCGATTCTGGGGGTCCGATGGTTAGATGGCAGGGTACCAGGTGGGTCCAGGCGGGTATCGTGAGCTTCGGCAGTTCGTGTGAAGGTGAACCAGGAGGGTACACACGCGTCTCTGAGTACCAGAGCTGGATCGAGTCCCATATGGCCAGCAACCAGCCGGGCTTCGTGACCGTCACCAGCGGAGGCACCACCAACCTCCTCTCCTTCTCTCTCCTCATCTCCGCCTGCCTGCTGTCCTGACCGCAAGGGTCAGGCTCAGGCTCAGGCTCAGGGTCAGGCTCAGGCTCAGGCTCAGGCTCAGGCTCAGGCTCAGGCTCAGGCTCAGGCTCAGGTTCACGGTCAGGGTCAGGGTCAGGGTCAGGGTCAGGGTCAGGGTTAGGGTTCAGCTGTGTGGGTTTGCCTGTACAGGTGAGACTTCTGAACACCTTCCACTTGTTAAATGACCCACCTGTGTGTCTTAGCATACATTCACCTATATGAGTTTACCTGCTTAAATGACCTGCATAAAATCAGTTACCTGTATAAGTTAACCTGTATATGTATAATTCAATTGAATTACATTTTCTGTAGGACAAAAACAATAAAATTGACTCTTCAAAGAGCCCAGGGCCTGGACCAACTGTTATAATGACCTTTGACCTTTTTAAGTTGATCTGTTTGAGTTTCTTGTATAAGTTTACCATTGTGAGTTACTTGAGTAGGTGTATCTGTTTGTGTGTGTGTGTGTGTGTGTGTGTGTGTGTGTTGGTTAAAATTACATGGGAACCAAGTTTTCATTGTAAAGGTCAGCTACCTTGGCTATACCCTGGGCTGCCCAGATTTTAAACCCTGGGTAGGATTGTAGGACTCTACAATGAACTACACATGGCAGCCAATACACTTTTACGTAACTTCACTTAGCTTAACATACGTGTGTAGGTGTAGGTATGTACTATTAACATTTCTGAGGCTACTCTCGTGTATTAGTATTAGACCTGTGGAGTTTTTAATACTTTTCCATACTGAGCACATAAACGAGGCCACTCTCCAGTATGTACTAACATATGGTTTTGAAGATGTTATCTTCACTTGGCACATGTATGCGGCTTCTGTCCAGTGTGTATTAGCATATGGATTTTAAGATTTGACACAAGTGAAAAATAGTTTTCTACAGTGGGCACATTTATGAGGCTACTCTTCAGTGTTTTGCTTTTGTGGGTGTTTCTTGTGTTGCTGATAATTGGTAATATTGTAGTAGTCCATAGTGATGAATGTCAAATTACCATAAATGGGGAATACAAATTTCATTTGAAAATAGATACAATACAACCTGTTCCTGCAGGATTAGTTGCAGCTATTGGAAAGTAATTACAGCATTTTATTACACAGCTCTTCTTAATGCTGTAGAATGCTCCATTCACTTGAATTGGGCTTCCCAACGTTCTGCGGTCAACTATTTCCGATAACTGACCGTTGCTATGCACTTAATGACCGCTGTCAAGGAAAGTGGCCTTTTTGCCTTTGATTCACATCTTTCGTAGCACTCCGCAAGTAGTACGGTAACTTATCAAGGGAGTTTCAGCGGACGGTTGAGCAGCTGTGTTCTAAAGAATGTTCAACTGTCTTTGA
>NC_137922.1:56592155-56594655 GCF_963457725.1 Sprattus sprattus | reverse complement strand
AGATGCAGGGGGCGTGACCTGGTCAACAGGGGGCGTGGTGGTCCCTGTGATGATGGTGGTGGGCATCTCGGCCAGGAACTGCGGCGGAGCGGTGGCTGCGGCGGCCGGCTGGCCCGCCACCACACTGCCCCCCTGTGGCTGGGAGGACTGCGGCAGCTCCCCCACGTAGGATGGAGTGGCCATCAGGAGAGCCCAGACTCAACACTGAGGGAAGAGGAACAATAATTAGCTCACACCTGCCGTAACCGCACAGTAGGCTGAGCTGGCACTATACACAAACTGCCTGCATCAGGTGGGGTTACAGGTCACGATACAAAAACTGTCTGCATCAGGTGGGGTTAAAGGTCACGATACACACACTGTCTGCATTGGGTGGGGTTAAAGGTCACGATACACACACTGTCTGCATTGGGTGGGGTTAAAGGTCACGATACACACACGGTCTGCATTGGGTGGGGTTACAGGTCACGATACACAAACTGTCTGCATCCGGTGGGGTTAAAGGTCACGATACACACACTGTCTGCATTGGGTGGGGTTAAAGGTCACGATACACACACTGTCTGCATTGGGTGGGGTTAAAGGTCACGATACACAAACTGTCTGCATTGGGTGGGGTGAAAGGTCATGAAACACAAACGTCTGTGCTGCCCCTTACATTTTAATAATAATTATAATAATTAATTTTATTTCTAACGCACTTTTCATTCAGAAGAATCTCAGTGTGCCTACATATAAGAAACTAACTGTAATAATACAATAACATAAAAAATGAGTTAACATAAGCATAATAGAAAACTTAGTGGTGCTAGATTTAACACAAGGCCAGAAATGCAAACACAAATGTTTAAAGTCCAGCTTTAAAGGAGTCCAGCATCTGCGTTGCCCTTAGGTGGTCAGGGAGGCTGTTAGCGTGGCGCTGCCGAGCAAAAGGCCCGGTCGCCCATGGTTACAGCATTACAGAACTGGTCCCAAGTTGCTCTCTGACTAAAGTTTGTTTCTGACAGACTGACTAGTCTGCCTCGAGAGGTGGACCTGTAAGCCTTTGAAAAATACCTCTAGAGTAAGTAGGTGACTACTTGGACTTCGATGAGATCATTATTATCAGAGACGGGAAATCACAGTTCAAACTGCACCTAATTTTAGGCATATCTGACTTTTGCATTCGTTCTCAATTTGCCAGCTGATAAAATATTCAAAATAAATCCACATTAGAATTTAGTAGGCCGAAACAGACAATAGCATCTGACAGTCAGTCCCTCAAGGATCTTGCAAGAGTTTGCTGTGACAGTTGCGTGCAAAAGTAACTGAATCTGCATCATATTCACACACTAACAAACATTTGCGTGAATTTGTGAAAAGCAAGATTGAAAATCCTTCAGGGACTGGTCCAATGAATAAAGAATGATTCTTTAAAACCATGCATATCATACATGTTATTAGAATACGTGGCTAACTGTATCGCAACACAGGAGGGATACGCCCCCTTTACAGCCTAGGAAGCTTTGCCTAGTAACCATACCACAACAAATGGCCGTCCCTTCTTCCCTTACACAAGGCCCTCTTCCTACAAACGTGAACATGCTGAAGATTTCTAAAGGGCACATTATAACTGCAGATCGTCAGTTACGTTCGTAATGATATCAATTACGATCGAAAACTACGATCAGTTGTATTACTTGACCAGACAGCGAGATAGATAGATAGAAACGAACTGGGTCCAACGATGTCAGGTAACGTTAGCCGCAGAGCTAGGCTTGCCAACATTACGGTCGGGGAACGGAGCTGTCACTCACGCACTTCAAGAGGCTTGTTGCCTTATTCTAGCAAGCCACTACAGCCGTTTGTGATAAACCACAAGAGAGCCTCATGCTCCTTCATTACACCCGGTGTGGACAGCCGACAACACATGCTAGCGGTCTTGGTCGTGCATACCAATACAGAAAAAAATTGCTGTAGATGAGCTATCTAGCTAACGTTAACCTTTTCAGTTTTCTGATGCCAGGCCAGCCGAGGTAACCTACCTGCCAGCTAGATGATTTTGTTCTAGTGGCTGCTAATATGTTTGATAACATATCATCGACATTTTAAATCTTGACATAAAAGACAGACTGATCAAAAAACTCAGGTAGATAGCTAGCTAGCTGGTAACGTGATATGTGAGGTGCAAGCAGCGGCTAGTGTCGCGTACAGTAGCTAGCTAGCATCATCCCCGCCATTTTGTACAGCATTTGACATCGTCATAACAACAGCCTGTTTTAGAAATACTGAAACATCAAGTCAAACAGCTATTCGAATCAGGCTGGCTAAATAGCCAGTGAGCCTTATTGTGCTTCTGATATATGAAGCTAGCGATCGCTAGCTTGCTACCTAGCCGATTTGACTGTTAGATAAAACAACAGCAATCCTGACAGACATTTTCTTCTGAAACGTAAAATGTCGGATTACGTAATTATTTAAGATTTTCACCTCTTATTCCGAGAGAATTTCCAACTGGTAT
>NC_137922.1:56584655-56587155 GCF_963457725.1 Sprattus sprattus | reverse complement strand
AAACGCACACACGTATCCACACACACAAATCTACGTCAGAAACACAC
This sequence comes from Sprattus sprattus, assembly GCF_963457725.1. Taxonomy (NCBI): domain Eukaryota; kingdom Metazoa; phylum Chordata; class Actinopteri; order Clupeiformes; family Clupeidae; genus Sprattus; species Sprattus sprattus. The sequence goes on along the minus strand of NC_137922.1, from coordinate 56,587,108 downwards.
TCACAAACACACACACGTACCCACACACACACGCACCCACACACACACAGACATGCACACACACACACACACTCCTAATACTACTGAAAGCTTAAGATGCATCACACACACACTCCTAATACTACTGAAAGATTTAGGTGCTTCACACACACACTCCTAATACTACTGAAAGCGTAAGGCGTTTCACACTCACACACACATACTCACAGACACAAAATGACATTTTATTTATATAGCGCCATAACAATACAATTGTAATTGTAGGGCAGTGTGGTGGCAGTGGGTGCAGTTGGCAGGGTTTCTACAGGTTTCGGGTGGAGAGAATACAGCAGCGTTTCCATAGCGAAGATAATAATAATAATAATAATAATAATACCTTTATTACCTCCAGCAAGGAGGTTATGCGATCGGGTCCGTTAATTTATTTATTGATTTATTTATTTATTTATTTATTTATTTATTTGTCCGTTTGTCTGTCTGTGGACAAGATTTCTCAGAAACTACTTGGCGGATCTTTCTGAAATTTTCACAAGAGGTGCATCTTGGTCCTGGGACAGCCCCATTAAAATTTCAGGATGATCCGGATCTGGATCCGGATTCTGGATCCGGATTTGTGTACCGCCTTGCTGGAGGTCAGAAATCTCTGATTGCTCTTGTTTTATAATGCGCTTTTCAAGGACCCAAAGTCGCAAAGATAGTCTAGACTAGAAGAGAAGGAAAAAAACAGAGTGAGTGGGTAGAGTTTGGCTTTCCATATGCGTAGATGAGGAGTAGTGAGGGTGAGGAGTAGTGAGGGTGAGGAGCAGTGGTTACACATCCATCGGCAGTTGAAACATGCTATAAGGGAGAGAGAACATTTTTGTTAATAGGCATCAATTTGGGAAACAGATAAGGAGATACTTTTAAGTAGTCAGTTTAACAGTAGGCAATATGGCCATTTTATCAGTATTATTATAGGCATTAGCATTGTGATATAAAAGGAGAGGGAGAAAGACAGAGAGAGAAAGAAAGGGAGAGAGAGAGAGAGAGAGAAACAGAGAGAGAGAGAGAGAGAGAGGGAGAGAGAGAGAGAGACTGCCTTGCTCGTTGTATGGGGATATTATTAAGAATTTATTTTGGTACGTGTGGAGATTTTAGTCATAAGCTTTGTAAGGGTGACAGGGTGCCCAATTTCTCAATGATGTCCCATAGGTTCTTAATGATGTCCCATAGGTTCCCAATGATGTCCCATAGGTTCCCAATGATGTCCCATAGGTTCTTAATGATGTCCCATAGGTTCTTAATGATGTCCCATAGGTTTCAATGATGATCCATAGGTTCCCAATGATACCTGGACTTCTGGAAGAGGATGGTGAAGTCATCTGCCCGTAGTAAGTCCGCCCTGTGTAATGACATCATGTGGTGTGTTTCCGTGGTGACAGGACAGAATGGCAGGAGGTCATGCGGGGCGACGGTGGGTGATGGGTGATGAAGGGCGCAGCGTTGGGTGACCTTCGTGGGAAGCAACGGTGGCGCAGGCGGGTAGAAATGTCTTTTTTGATCAGATTAGCGTCCCTCGGCCAGGATCGTCTCATTATTCCTCTCTTGCGAGCATTGTCTCCACAAAGGTCGCGCTCCCCTCACCCCTCCCCAGCCTCCTCTTATCGGCAGGTCATCTGAGCGAGGGGGGGGGGTCTCATTGGACCTGGGGCCTCGGCTAGCGTACGCACAGAACCCCTATATAAGCAGGACGGAGAGGGGGACAGAGGACAACATCTCTGGGGGATCCACAAGATACGAGAAGAACTTACTTACCTGCAGTCCTCTCAGCCTCATTTTGCTCCCGCCATCTTCTCTCTCCACGACAAGAACCTACTCGCTTGAAGTCCTTTCGGCCTCCACTGCTCCAGCCATCTTCTCTCTCTCCGTCTCTCCCTCGTCTTCTCTCGTCTCCGCCATGATGTGGAAAGCGGTGGTTCTGGTTCTGTCCGTGTGCCTGCTGGCTGGGGACTCCGGGGCCATGGAGGGGCCCACGTACGGCGTGAAGCTGTGCGGTCGTGAGTTTATCCGCGCCGTCATCTTCACCTGCGGGGGATCGCGCTGGAGACGCTCCCTCAGGAGCACAGGTGAGGCCCAGGCACCCCCTTCAGGACAGGACAGGTATAGGGGGACAGGGGGAGACAGTTGAGATGAGGTGACAGAGGACAGGTGTGGTGGGACTATGACTATGGAGTGATTTAAAGACTAGTAAAAGAATCTTGTAATCTATTAAAAAAAAAAAATAGGTTACCAGTAAAGTGATTTTAAAACTGGTGTGATGTGCACCCTGGGTCTTGTTTTAGTGAGGACTGCTGCATTCTGTAGTGTTTGTAGTTGACTAAAGGCTTTTTTTGATAGACCAGACAAAAGCGAGTAACAGTAGTCTAGCCTGCTCGTGATACAAGCGTGCATCAGTCATTCAGTGCCAGCCTGAG
>NC_137922.1:56574655-56582155 GCF_963457725.1 Sprattus sprattus | reverse complement strand
TGAGTAGGGGGAGGCTAAAGTAGCTAGTTTGGGAAAGCCCCCGACTCTTTTCACTGTACTTTACGTTCGGTGCGGTTGTCTTGTGTGACTTAAAGTTTTTCTGCCTAAAGCTTATCGGGGTGTGTCTTGAAAATAAGTGGCGTGATCCCATTTTCGCCTAATGCTATGCTACGACCCACACAGGTCACATTTGGACATTTCCCAAAAGCGGGTTGGAATTTCCTACCATGACGCACACATTGCGCTGTCAACCCAACCGACGCGTTCACGCGTTAGTCAAACTTGATTTCTGATCACTGCGATGTAAACAACCTCTATTGGGAGATAAAGTGTTTGGTACTGAATCTATTTGCCGTTAGGAGGGGCAACATGAACTCCTAACGGCAACTTACTCAATAACTTCACCGGTCGGGGCTGCCTGCGCTCGCTGCTCCGTAATAGACGGGAAGGCTCGTGCTGTGGGCGGGCTGATACTCGGAAGCGTGGCTGTGAAGCCGCTCGGGTCTGCCTCACAGTCTATCGTCTCGCAACGTGCTTCACTCGGCGGAAAGTGCTGTGTCCAACAACTTAACGGAAAACTGGAAACTGTTTATTGGTTCAAATATACGATGGAGCTGTTTCGGTATTTTTGAAGTCCCAAGCCCATGTCTGACAAGGTAAAGCATTCACCAGAATGGTTTGACAAGTCTCCTACGTAAGACACACGTATAGCCTATGTTTACATCGACTTTTATTGTTGTTATAATCTTTAATCATTTCAAATGATTTACACTTCGTCTGCTTGTGTTCATGCTGTGTCCATAACGAATGAGGTGAGCAGTCTATGGCGAAAAGTTTTGTGTTTGCGTAAGACATTACAAGGGAGGCTTTTTTGTATTGTTCCACTGCGTTTAATACACACACACTGGATTAAACAGGAAACAAGTTCGTGCCAATGTTCACGGAGTTATTGATGTATTGTTAGATTGCGTCTTATGTACACCAGCTGTATTAAACAGGAAACAGTGTGGGGGCATGTTATGTTCATTTCTTTAATGTGTGTGTGTGTGTGTGTGTTTGTGTGTGTGTGTGTGTGTGTGTGTGTTTGTGTGTTTGTGTGTGTGTGGAAATCCTGTAGGCTTGATGTTCTGATGGCATGGCTAGCTATTCTGTCCACTCTGGGGCTGTTCCAGTCGTGTTCCAGTCGTCCCCATCTCCTTGGTAAGACATAGCAGAACTTTGGGTCCATGAACATAAATTGATTATTGAGTGTTAGAAATTAGAAATGTATTTTCATTGAATTTGGTCATGTTGTACTGCAAACAGTTTGAGTAAAACAGTCTGAGCCTGCGTGCGCGCACACACACACACACACACACACACTCTCAGACAGACACACACACACACAGTCTCAGACACTCAAGCACGCGCACACTCTCAGACACACACACACACACACAGTCTCAGACACACACAAACACACACACTCTCTCAGACATACATACATACACGCTCTCAGACACACACACACACACACACACTCTCAGACACACACAAACACACACACTCTCTCAGACATACATACATACACACTCTCAGACACACACTCACTCAAACATAAACACACACACACACACTCAGACACTAACACTCAGACGCACACACACACTCTCAGACAGACACACACTCTCCCAGACATACCGTGTACAGCCTTCTATTATTGGTCTGGGGCTATTCAGAAACAAAAAAATACACTTTTTATATTAAAATTGATATTTAGATTTTATGACATTTGTATGATGAACCAGAGAGGGAAACTAAATAAAACCAGTGCTAATAGCTAAATAAAACTAATCGTGTTAGCCTTCTATAAAACTAATCGTGTTTATCTAATATAAATCTATTTTATACACAACAACAATCCAGAGACTAGCAACAAATCACACAGACAGACATTGAGAGAGACAGACACACACACACATACACACACATACACTCACACAGAGACACACTCACACACACACACACAAACACACACATACACACACACACACACACACACACACACAAACACACACACACACACACACATACACACTAGCCTGGAATGATCTGGTAATTTACAAGACACATTTGCTGTTCATTAACCCAGCCTCTCTCTCTCTCTTTCTCTCTTTGACACAAATACACAAACACTACCCCCCCTCCCCCGACCTGTACGCATACACAAACACACACACTCTAACCTTTCCTCCCTCTTTTCCTCTCTATCCTCCCTGTCTGTCTCCCACACACACACACACACACACACACACACACTGACCTCCCCTTTCTCTACTCCCCTCTCACAGATACACCCCCCCCCCCTCAGTTATTAAAAAATGCTGGTCGTGTCCGTTGTTCTGGCTGGCTAAGTAAGACCACAGCAAAACTATCCACCTGTAGGTAGAGCAGCACACTATCCCAATACAAACAACTAAGCACAATCGAAAAATATAAGTCACGAAAAATGCGCCACGTCATTTACATTTAGTTTATGTTGTTGCTGTTATGAAGTGACGCAGTGGGGTTAATAAGGGTTCAGCCTGAGGTTGCAATGAGATCACGTGGGGCAATGACATCATCAGATTAGAAAGGGTTATGGATCGGCGCGCAGACGAACACCAATCCGCGGACAGATTCGAATCTACCCACTTTGGACCCCCGATTCGAAAGAGCGCGGATTCAGTGTGCGGATCCGCCTTGTGTAGACGAAAGGTCGATCCGGAGATATTTCTCTCCGGATTCAGGCAAACTAGACTCTGTGTAAACGACGACTTACTTGCAACCCGACTAGTACTTAACTTGCACTGACAGCAGTTACATTCCTGCACTTCTTTTTTCTATTTATTTTTTCTGTTTCTTATGTAAAGTAGTATTTATTGTTACACTAGGTATTGCTCGTAGCTTGACTGTTATCTCCCTGGTACGTCGCTTTGGACAAAAGTGTCTGCTAAATGACTAAATGTGTGTGTGTGTGTGTGTGTGTGTGTGTGTGTGTGTGTGTGTGTGTGTCTAGTAAAAGCGTCTGCCAAATTGCTAAATATAAATGTAACAGAGAAGGCAGGCTCCACCCCCTGGAAGTGACATGTTAACTAGTTGTGCTTCCATGGCAACTAGTACATGCCAAGCCCAGTTGTGTTTCCACTATTGGGCCAAACCTGGGCGAAGTAGTGTGTACCAAGGCCAGTTGTGTTTCCATGGCAACTATTGGGAGCCAAGGCCAGTGGTGTCCCCATTATCACCCCGGGTCTCGGCCGTGCTTAATATACTAATTGTGTTAGCCTTCTCTAGAACTAATCGTGTTAGCCTTCTATAAAACTAATCGTGTCAGCCTTCTTTAAAACGAATAGTGTTAGCCTTCTATTAAACTAATTGTGTCAGCCTTCTTTAAAACTTATCGTGTTAGCCTTCTACAAAACTAATCGTGTTAGCCTTCTCTTAAACTAAAAGTGTTAGCCTTCTCTAAAACGAATCGTGTTAGCCTTCTGTGTGTCTGTGTCTGTGTGTGTGTGTGTGTGTGTGTGTGTGTGTGTGTGTGTGTCAAGGTGACCGGTGGGGTTAGCGGAGTCCGGTAAGAGAGGGTTCAACAAACAAATAGTTAACTAGTCACTATCAAATAACCTCCACGCTACCAAATAACCTTAAACAATTAAACAATGGGGTTGGTCGGCACGTGACATCAGGTCTCTCCTTAATGATTGGGCTGATAAAGTCTCTGCTTAATGTAAATAAAAATGTGCAGTGCCAGCCTGATCCAGTAGGGGAGACTGAACACCCAACACCATCAGGATACTTTTGAGAGGTGTGTGTGTGTGTGTGTGTGTGTGTGTGTGTGTGTGTGAGGTGTTTGAGAGGTGTGTGTGTGTGTGTGTGAGAAGTGTTTGAGAGGTGTGTGTGTGTGTGTGTGTGAGAGGTGTCGTTCTGACTCGGTTAATGGGCATAAAACTAAGACATTTCGATTTGCACGACAACCTGGGTAGCCTTTTTTGTGTGTTTGTGCCTGGCAGTCTGTAGACACGGTGATGTCAAAATCCACAACACTGGTGGATTGACTCTTAATATAATAAATAATAAATGATTATGTATATGTTATTATATTATTATATAATACAATACAAAACAAAACACACCAGGCTCAAATGAACACAATATGCAGGTTATGGAGGGTTAATTACCATCAAATTCAGATTGGATGATCATTAACGCTAATTTATCGCAAGGAAGGATATTATGTCAGTTCCCGCCCGTGTGATGAACAACCTCAGGTAAAGCTTTTCAATTTCTATGTTTTCTTGATTCATGCTAATGTCAACATATTTCAGTACAAAACTCAACCGGAACACAATATGTGTTTAATTAACATCAAATTGCTACATGATCATTGAAGCTCATTTATTGCAAGAACGATTAACATGCTGTTGGAGCCATGGTGTGTGTGTGTGTGTGTGTGTGTGTGTGTGTGTGTGTGTGTGTGTGTGTGTGTGTGTGTGTGCACGTGTGATGAAGATTTCCAAGCACAGTTGATGACTAAAGAATATATAAATCAAGTGCCTTGTATTCATATATTCCTTGTATGAATCATGTGCTTATGAAAGCAGGAACATGGCCTTTCGGTGTGTGTGTGTGTAACTGAGATTATTAGGTGCCAAGAGCATGTTAAGACCAGAGGCGATAAGAAGGGTGGAACTGTGCTTCTTCCAATCTTGTGCAAAACTTCCATCCATGCCTCGGACGTCAGAAATCCACTAGTGGTTATGCCTGCTGAAAGCTAAACTTCTGACTTTATAAACCTTGTGCGATGTGTTTATCATTGCTTCACTTTCAGCCTTGTGCTGGGAGGGGAGCCCAATTGCAATTGTTGTTGTTGTTGTTTGTCTAATAAATATACTTACATGCAGCTCCGGAGTCCTGAACTAACTAGGGTGAATTTTCACCTACCGGTGTGCTTTAATCACAGTTTAAAATTAACTTTACTTCAATCCAATCCAATCCACTTTATTTATATAGCACAGTTTAAACAAACACATGGGTTTCCAAAGTGCTGCACGCAGAAAAAGAGATAAAATAAGTATAAAATAAGTAAAACACATGACCCACCCAACACTTCTACATCACATCAACACGCCATCTAGTGTCCAAAGGCCAAATAAAAAAGGTGCGTTTTTACCAAGGTTTTAAAAAGACACAGGGATGTAGTTTGTCTAATATGGAGTGGCAAAGTGTTCCACAATTTTGGGGCTGCTACCGCAAAGGCACGCTCTCCTCTGTGTTTTTGCCTGGTACGGGGTGTGGCCAAAAACAGCTGGTCAGCTGACCTAAGCGAACGGCTAGGAGTGTAGGGTTTTAGCAGCTCGGAGAGGTATGGTGGGGCAAGGCCATTTAAGGCTTTAAACGCAAATAAAAGTATTTTAAAATGAATCCTAAAACGTACAGGTAGCCAGTGCAATGAAGCCAGAATAGGTGTAATGTGGTTGTACTTTCTAGTGTTAGTCAAGAGACGAGCTGCGGCATTTTGAACTAATTGGAGGCGGGCAATGGAGGCCTCACTAATCCCCATGTAAAGTGCATTACAGTAGTCCAGCCGGGTGGTCACAAACGCATGGATTACTGTTTCAAAATGCTGTCTCTGAAGCATTGGTTTAATTTTTGCCAGCTGCCTTAGCTGGAAGAAGCTGGACTTCACCACAGCTTTTACCTGGGTGTCAAATTTGAGGTCAGTGTCCACCTTAACCCCCAGGTTATTTATGATTGGCCTACGGAACTGTTCCAGGTAGCCTAGGTCAACCAGGGGGGACACACCAGAGCCACTGAAAACCATAACCTCTGTATTTTTTTCATTAAAATTTAAAAAATGTAGGGACATCCAAGCTTTAATGTCTTGCAGGCAGTCTAACAAAGGCTTAATACTGTACGCTTCTGACTTTCTAAGAGGGACATAAATCTGGCTGTCATCTGCATAGCAATGAAAAGAAATACCATGCTTCCTAAGAATTGAGCCAAGTGGGAGTAAATAAAGGGAAAATAAAATAAAACTTATGTACTTATGTAAACAAATGAGACTAGCTTGCTATCTAACATGAACTATGCCTAAAGCTGGCTGATATTAGAGCCACGTTTTCAGGCTACCTGTGACCCATATTACTGACACATGCCAGTACATGACAGTTTGAGGAACGGAGACAAGTCTTTACCCTATGAAGGATATTTGAGTCTGTTTACCTTATTAGGGATATGCTTTATATGAGTATGTTCACCATGAGAGTGTGTGTGTGTGTGGTTCTGCTGTAAGTGTAGGTGTGTGTGGTGTGTGTGTGTGTGTGGTGTGTGTGTTTGGTTCTGCTGTTGGTGTGTGATGTAGGTGTGTGTGTGGTTCAGCTGTAGGTGTGTGTGTGTGTGTGTGTGTGGTGTGTGTGTTTGGTTCTGCTGTATGTGTGTGCTGGAACTTCCCACACGCTTGGGAAATGGGTGGGTTTGAGGCCAACACTGAGTGGCTGTCGAGTGTGTGTGCTTGTGTGTGTAGCAGTCTGTGTGTGTAGCAGTGTGTGTGTACGTGTGTGTTTGTGTGTGTAGCAGTCTGTGTGTGTGTGTGTGTGTGTGTGTGTGTGTGTGTGTGTGTGTGTGTGTGTGTAGCAGTCTCGGTGTGTGTGTGTGTGTGTGTGTGTGTGTATTTGTGTTTAGCAGTCTGTGTGTGTGTGTGTGTGTGTGTGTGCTTGTGTGTGTGTAGCAGTCTGTGTGTGTGTGTGTGTGTGTGTGTTTGTGTGTGTAGCATTATGTGTGTGTGTGTGTGTGTGTGTGTGTGTGTAGCAGTCTGTGTGTGTGTGTGTATATCAGTCTGTGTGTGTGTGTGTGTGTAGCAGTCTGTATGTGTGTGTGTGTGTGTTTGTGTGTGAAGCAGTTTGTGTGTGTGTGTGTGTGTGTGTGTCTGTGTGTGTGTGTGTGTGTGTCTGTGTGTGTGTGTTTGCGTCTGCTAATGTGTGACACTTTGCAACTGCAGTTTCCTGTCAGCTTCATACATACAGTTTTTAGACATGCTTCTGTCTGCCTGTGTACTAAATGCACCGGTGTGTGTGTGTGTGTGTGTGTGTGTGTGTGTGTGTGTGTGTGGTCTGTGTGTGTGTGTGTGTGTGGTCTGTGTGTGCTAATGTCTGACACTCTGCAGCTGCAGTTTCCTGTTGGCTTCATACATACAGGTTGTCTGCCTGTGTACTAAATTAAAAAAGAGGAAAAAGGCAAAAAGTTAAAATCTTTGGCAAAAAAGGACCTATTCGTTGCTAACAAGTCTTCAGCGACACCGCAATCAATGAGGGGTCAATGTCTTGCAGTAAGTGATCTCATAATGTATGCTCTCCAACCTGCTGTTTGTTTTAGTCAAGCAATGCATACTTTACACAATGCAGCATTGTTATGTGCAGTTACAGTTTTTTCCTATCGTTTTCGGTCATGTACCCATACCATGGTCACTTTTCCCTATCACTTAAC
>NC_137922.1:56552073-56562073 GCF_963457725.1 Sprattus sprattus | reverse complement strand
GGCGTTAAATTGAGTGCCGCAACATGGTCATTGCTCTGACTATGTTCATTCTAAAATTATTCGACCCTCTTGTGAATCCTTTGCGTCGCAGTGCTAACAGGACATTTTACTGTGACTATCAATTACCTCGCACCTTAGCTAAGAGAACTTGTCACTCCATAACGCTAAACGCCCGACATGTCGGCCTTTTCTCTGGTGAAGCTGTTCGAACATCTTCAGGTAGTCAGTGTTTGGAAAGTTCACTTTCTACATGAACTAGTTCAGTTCATAATTTATAATTCAAAAGTTCACAGCTCCAAAAAATTAACTTGTTCAGTTCGTTTTTTCAATATGCTGCGAGCTATAATTTTTCCAAATCTCTATCTGTCTGCAATACCGCTCTCGGATCCTACACAACTTCGGCGCACGGGCATAGACAGTGAAATGAAATGAAAGACGCAACACTGCAGGTAATACAGGTTCATCCTCGTCAGACGGTTTACCCTCCTATCAGTTGCGTTTGGCCTCTGAAAAAAAGCTAGTCTGCTTGGCCATGTTCACTCTTTGTTTGTTAGGCTACAGAGGGTTTGCGCTTTATTTATAATGCAGCATATGCGTGTTGTTTAATAACGGCAGCCTGTTCCTTTAACACTTAATAAGGGCAGTGCACGTTTGCTTTATAGGCCTTAATATTAGGATTTTGTTGTGTTTGCGAAACGTGATTTTTAAGAAATTCCAATCAGACAATTTGACCGGTGAGCTCTAATATTTTCGGACATTTCAATTTTTTTTCGGACAAAGTCCGGTAATTACCGGACAACGGAAACGCTGGTGTGTGTGTGTATATATATGTGTGTGTATGTACTGTATGTTAGTGTCAATTTAACTCAGTTTTTATTCAATAGTGCCTGTATATAGTGAGAGTCTGAACCCTGTAAAGCAAGCATTAAGTCAGCTGAGGCAAGTGTGTGTGTGTGTGTGTGTGTGTGTGTGTGTGTGTGTGTGTGTGTGTGTGTAGTGACTCCTCTCTCTCTCTCTCTCATCCTCAGGTCCCTCCATGGTGGTAGTGGTGTTTGGTGTAGCGGTGGTGTGTGTCGTGCTGTGTGGCCTTCCTGCTGGGATGTGAGTCTGGATGGTGTTAGGTGTAGCGGTGGTGTATGTGTGTGTGTGTGTGTGTGTGTGTGTGTGTGTGTGTGTGTGTGTGTGTGTGTGTAGGTGTGTGTGTGTGAGAGTGTGTGTGAGTGTGAGTGTGTGTGAGTGTGTGTGCGTGTGTGTGCGTGTGTGTGCGTGTGTGTGTGTGTGGCCTTCCTGCTTGGATGTGAGTCTGGATGGAGTAGCGTTGGTGTGTGTGTGTGTGCGTGTAGTTCCTCTACTCTCTCCTTTTTATTTCCTGTAGTTCCTCTAATCTATATTTTCCTCTGTCTGATGTGCTCTCTGTTTTCTATGTTCTGTAGTTGTATGAGGAAATCCCTGTGCTCCCGCTGTGGCTATGTTCCGGACCCTAAACACAGTCAACTACTGGTAGAGGTGAGCTGCTGCAGGGGTCCACTGGGGTCAGATTGTATTTGTCAGAAATTGCATTGTTGACAGTGTAACCACACTGTGCTACAGATACTAAGATTAGTTTTCCTTCAATTATTTATTACTAGTGCAGTGCCCGTAGGGGACGGGAGACGATAACCCATTGTTTCCTACGGGAAACGGTAAAATACAAATATCTCGAAAACTATAAATTCAAAAATCTTCAAAATCAAGGATGCACAGGTTCATGACATGCGTAAGCTACATGCGAAATCTCATAACTAACGGAACTACCGTCAGTGAGGAACGCCCTAGACAGACACACAGAGTTCCTGGAATTATATATAGATTATTTTCTTGCATTGATATTTATATTAATACTTACTGGATTTATATTTATACTAACTGGATGATGGTAGAGTAGATTCAGTTAAAGTCTTGAATTTAACCTGTCCTTGTATGTGTGTGTGTGTGTGTATGTGTGTGTGTGTGTGTGTATGTGTGTGTGTATGTGTGTGTGTGTGTGTGTGTGTGTGTGTGTGTGTGTGTGTGTGTAGTTCAATCACCTGTGGCGGCCTCTCCAGTCCTACTCCTTCCCTGAACACGTTCAGAAGAGCTCATCTTTGGAAGTCATCCGCATCCCGAACAAAATGGACCATCTGTACCCACAGACCAAAGACCATCTATACCCACAGACCAGAGAACATCTGTACTCAGACACCAGAGAACTGGACCTGACTCACCGCTTAGACGGGGAGTTCACGGACCAGGAGTGGATCTGCATTCCCACAGAGAGGGAGAGGCAGGAGGAGGAGGAGGAGGAGGAGGAGGACGAGGAGGATGCTGGGAGGAGTAAGGGGTGTGGCTTTTCTAGGCAAAACGAGTACACAGATAGCCATGCCCTGGAGGAGGAGGAGGAGGATGAGTGGAGCGCAGACAGGGAGGAGGAGGAGGAAGAGGAAGAGGAGGAGGAAGGCAGCTCAGACAATGGGTTGAGTAGACAGAGGGATGGAGAGGAGGAGGAGGAGGAGGACTGGAACTTTTTCAACGAGCCTGACTCAGGCTACGAGAGACACATGCCTGTAGCACAGTGCTAGCTATCCCCTGACTCAGGCTACGAGAGACACATGCCTGTAGCACAGTGCTAGCTATCCCCTGTTCAGGCTACGAGAGACACATGCCTGTAGCACAGTGCTAGCTATCCCCTGTTCAGGCTACGAGAGACACATGCCTGTAGCACAGTGCTAGCTATCCCCTGACTCAGGCTACGAGAGACACATGCCTGTAGCACAGTGCTAGCTATCCCCTGTTCAGGCTACGAGAGACACATGCCTGTAGCACAGTGCTAGCTATCCCCTGTTCAGGCTACGAGAGGCACATGCCTGTAGCACAGTGCCAACTATCCCCTGACTCAGGCTACGAGAGACACATGCCTGTAGCACAGTGCTAGCTATCCCCTGTCTCAGATGCCTGTGGCACGTCTCTAGCTATCTTGAGAACCCAGGCCGAGCCCGAGCCCAGGACAGGCTCAATACCTGTCAGGGTCACCTCCTGCCTCGACGGACTGGACGGGAAGTCCAACGTCCTTCAGGGTTCCACAAAGCTGATGGTTCTCCATGGAAAAGTTTCCCTTTGGAGAACCCCTTCAAGGTAAAGGTGCTCCTCCGCAGAGAACCCCTAAAGGTAAAAGGGGTCCTCGGCAGTGAACCCCTAAAGGTAAAAGGGGTCCTCGGCAGTGAACCCCTAAAGGTAAAAGGGGTCCTCCGCAGAGAACCCCTAAAGGTAAAAGGGGTCCTCGGCAGAGAAAACTTTCATGAAATGAACCATCCCAAGGGTTCCAGACCAGCTCAGTGTTTTTAGTGGAACCTCTCTGCGGTTCCCCTGGACTTTACCCTTGACTTGATGCTGAGCACTCTGTGTTTGGAGTCGGGGGCCTTTATTACGTGTGGGGGGGGGAGGGCATTTATTACATGGCTGGCAGCCCTGGTGCGTTTGAATCTCTGCCTGGAGGGGGGGGGGGGGGGGGATATTTCCAGGCCCGATGCCCTGTTGTACTTGAATCTCAATCTGTTGTCCTGCTGTTTTAACCATGAACCTGTTTGACCTCAGCTGTCTGACCTTTGTATGCCTAACGTAGAGCGTTGACAAATGGTGCTTCTGATGGTGTGGGATGAAATGGAGCCCCAGGACACTGATAAATGAGCTGCATTTTTTGGCATGAAAGGTGCTATAAATAAAGTTTATTATTATTATTATTATTATTATTATTATAATTGAGGTGTGCTCCATGTTTAGCAGTTAATAAAGAAGTTTGTGTGAAAGCATCTCACACCAGAATACCTGCTCATGCAAAATGTCCATATTTTCTTAATATCCAATACTTGGAAGTGCCAGGTGGATGTTTAACTGTCCCCAATTCTTTTGAAATGCCATACCCAGATTTTTGTATTCTGATGTTATATCTATAATGTATGATTTGTATTAAAAGTTTTATTTTTTCTTTGGATAATTTTCTAAAGTTGAGTGAAATTCCGTTACCCTTTTGCTTATTATGTTTTATGGGGGGCATCTATGGAGTGCGCTGATTGGATAAAGTATTGGTGGACGGAAGCCTAGAGGAATCAGACTTTACTGGTGTTGAAAACTAGTGTGCGGTTGCAACACTTCAGAACAGAAGACAGGGAGCCGTGTGTGAACACGAGAACTTGGCTGGAACGGCTCCACCGATTTATTCTAATCATAGGCACGATCCGGTTCATAAAACATCTGGTTGCTGGCCCTATAAATCAAACACACAGCAAGGTACGCATACGTATGTACTTACAATTCACGTTTAAGTTGGGTGTAAAAGTTTCACTGGCTAGCTAGCGACGTAGGCTAGCTAGGTAACAACTTGACCAATCTCGTAGACTATGCTAGGCATTTAGCTAAACATGCAAATTAGCATACCTAGCTTGCTAGCTAACAGTACTGCTACAGGATCCTGACGCGAATATAGCTGTCTACTGTGTTGCTTATGTTACTTTAGCCGGTAGGCTAAATGGCCTGATGAGCCCGAGTGTGTGCCTGATTTCGTTTTAACGTAACTTACTAGTGTACCGTTAATTCTTGGAACGTGGCCATGACTCAAATAAGTTTGCTAGCTAGCTATCTTGTCACCCTAACGTTGGTTAGTTAGCTAAGGAAGTTGTAAATCGACCAAAGTTGGCATTCTAAAATAACGTTATGTGTCGATTGGTTACGATCAAGTAATGAGAGTATCGCACCAAAGTTATTCAGTGAGATAACTTATTCACTTTACGGTGATGAGGCCATGTTCGGCCCGGCAAATCTACACTGACTCCAGCCATGAACTCGTGGCCTAAGGATAGTTGCTAGCCGACATGGTTTGAGTTGCTATTGGCTAGCGTGCGTTCTGGATTGTGTAATGCCTGACGTTAGATCACAAGCAAGCAAATGTATTTCTCCCGTTGATCGTTGGGTATTTTTTTTTTTTCAAACTTAATTCTGCCGTTGAAATCTGTTTGCAACCCACTGTTCTGACCAAACCAGTATTATCTAAGTCTGTTGGCTAACTTTTCTTGCTAACTAGTTGGCTAACGGTCACCAACAAGCTTTCTCACATTGCTCTCCTGAAGCTAACTAAGCTAATGGCTAAATCGCATGGTCTTAGTCTTAACTTTGGTAAACGACACTGGGCCTCTTGGTCTTCCACTTAACTACTCGAATGATCCCTTGAGGCCACGATCTTTTAGATTGTATGCATTTATTATCTTCTAAATGAAACATTGTCAACGTTAAGGTCGCGGAAGGTAGCCGGCTGGCACACTGTGGGGGTAGGGAGGGATTAGGCTCGCTAAGCCGGGTCACCGAGAGATTTTGCCTCTTGTGTATGGAACACACATGTCCTCGTTTCCTCCTCAATCCGATTCTGTGGTCTGGCCTAGAAGCGAGTAGACTGGCGATATTTATGAGCTCGTCTAAAGCGGAGTTTGTGTGTCCTAGTTGAAACTTCTAGTCACGCCGCTCGCTGCTCTCGGGCAAACTCGTCGCGGAGTGCCGGTAGCCATGCGCGTTGCTGTCACCCCAGAGGTGTCAAAGCGAACATGCACTTAGCCAGCTGCTGCAGATCTTTTAAAGTGTGCGATCTACATATTTACTTTTGTCATAGTCAATGTCCGACAGGTATTATACTCAGAAGTCACTAGTATCTGACAAACTTTTTTACTGATGTGGTAGAAGTGACAGCCGCCTGGTGGATAGATTGAATATTAGGAGAGGTAACTGTTGCCTGTTTGTGAATGGAATGTTGTAGAATACAGTATTGACAGGTTTTCGCAGGATGGAATGGCAGCCGGATGAACAGGGACTCCAGCAGGTCCTTCAGCTCTTGAAAGACTCCCAGTCCCCTAACACAGCCACACAGAGAGCTGTGCAACAAGTATCCTCCCTCTCACAAGTTTGGAGGAGTGTCTGTCTGTCTGTCTGTCTGTCTGTTAGCCAGCGGGTGGGACAGTAAACCTCATTCAGTGCCCTATGGGAAAATGGTGGGCTTTTGCCCACTTCGTAGCCTTCGTTTGCATAATATTATGTGAGGCTAAGCAACCTCAGAGTCCGACTGAATCAGTGGAGCTGTTCAATATGGGCAGTAAGCAAGTGTATGAGATTGCACAGAAAATAGATCTGGGTTGGTGTGTGGTGGTGTGGGTGGTGGCACAGTGGTAAGTGTTGAACCCGGGTTCAATTCTTGACCACTGCATGATGCCTTTCAAAGTTGCCTTGGATAAAAATGTCTGCTAAATACTGAACCCTGTACCTTAATCTGGATGCAGAGCCTCCTGCTGTGTGTGTGTGTGTGTGTGTGTGTGTGTGTGTGTGTGTGTGTGTGTGTGTGTGTGTGTGTGTGTGTGTGTGTGTGTGTGTGTGTGTGTGTGTGTGCGCGTGCGCGCGCGCGCGCGCATCCCAGTGCAGTAGCTCTTGTCCTCCCTCAGTCTGGGACTCCATGCTTCCAGTCACGCAGAGCCTGGGACAACCTGTGTGTGTGTGTGTCTCACCCTACGTCCCTCTAAAACACGACAGTGTAGGAAAGTTGAAAAGAAATATCTACTGTCAAAACAAATTTACAACCGTTTTGGGGGCACTTCAAAAGAAAAAAAAACATCATTGCGTAGTGTTGCTGTTTTTAGAGTGAAATGAGCATTAAGATTAAAATGCAGACAGTCACCACCGTGTGCCCATATGAAACAAATAATTGTGTTGTGTATTGAACTCCATCAGTGTATGTGTGAGAGAATGCAGTACTCTTTGGGCTTCTATTTAGCTCTTAATAGCCTTTGCATATGTTTAATGCATTAGTTAGCAGTAGCAAGCATTGAAAACATCATCGCAATCTTTCTAATCAACTAGTTTAAAGTCTTTAAAAAAAAAAAATATCTGGGAACTGTAGATGGTTTATTAAAAAAATGTGGGACGTTAAAAAGCAGTGTTTCACAGCTGTAAATGCAAACTGACAACCCTACAAAATGACAGACTTGTAAATAGGCTAGTGCAAGAAGGCCTGCTTTCAAGAGCCAAAACAATACTCCTTTATTGATGCAGTTCAGAACATTTATGCTTATTACTTCCCCAAATGTATCCCAGGGCAGTGTGAGGCGTGCTGATTTGCCCATGTGCAGGCCAAGGACAGTGTCGAGCGTGCTGATTGGCCCATTGGCAGGCCCAGAGGCAGTGTCGAGCGTGCTGATTGGCCCATGTGCAGACCCAGGGTAGTGTCGAGAGGAAATCTAAGTGTAGCTATGCAACCCCACGGTTAGGCATTGATGTTAACATTAATGTTTCTCCAGTGGTGGCTTAGTGCTGAAGCAAAGTATTGAGATGTGTTTGGGTCATGCAAGACTACACACACACACACGTTAGCTGGCTAACATTTATTGCACCTTGCTGGAAGTGGAAGGGTTAAGGTCTGATGGAGGCTGGCATTAGTGGAAAGGATGATGCCTGTGTATGTGTGTGACGTGTGGAAGGGATGCCTGTATGAGTGTGACGTGTGGAAGGGATGCCGGTGTGTGTGAGGTGTTGGAAGTGTGTGTGTGACGTGTGGAAGAGGTGTGTGTGACATGTGGAAGTGATGCCTGTGTGTGTGACGTGTTAAAGTATTGCCTGTGTGTGTCGTGTGGAAGAGATGCCTGGCGGTGTGTGACGTGTTGAAGTATTGCCTGTGTGTGTGTGTGTGTGTGTGAGACGTGTTGAAGTATTGCCTGTGTGTGACGTGTTGAAGTGATGCCGGTGTGTGTGTGTGACGTGTTGAAGTATTGCCTGTGTGTGACGTGTTGGAAGTGATGCCGGTGTGTGGCGTGTTGAAGTGATGCCGGTGTGTGTGTGTGACGTGTTGAAGAGATGTGTGTTTGTGTGTGTGACGTGTGGAAGTGATACCTGTGTGAGTGACATGTGGAAGTGAAGCGTGTCGCTTTCTTTCATTATGATGGTATTTTCTTTCCTCCATGTGTTAAGAGAGTAATGCCATGTATGAACACACACACACACACACACACACTCTGTACAGTCTTTCCTTAACCGAACACTTAGAAACTTGAACAGCTGAACCAGTTCCCGGACTTCAACAACTATCTGATCTTCGTGCTCACAAGGCTCAAGACTGAAGGTAAGACGCGCCCTCTTCGTGCCGGGACGCTTCAGAAAGAGTTTAGATGTGACCGGTTAGGATTCAGACACTAAAGAAAGAGTTTAGATGCACTGTTAGGATTCAGACACTAAAGAAAGAGTTTAGATGCACTGTTAGGATTCAGACACTACAGAAAGAGTTTAGATGCACTGTTAGGATTCAGACACTAAAGAAAGAGTTTAGATGTGCTGTTAGGATTCAGACACTAAAGAAAGAGTTTAGATGTGCTGTTAGGATTCAGACACTAAAGAAAGAGTTTAGATGTGCTGTAAGAAAGCAGACGCGTTACAAAAGAGTTTAGATGTGCTGTTAGGATGAAGACACTAAAGAAAGAGTTTAGATGTGCTGTAAGAAAGCAGATGCCAAAGAAAGAGTTTAGATGTGCTTTTAAGAAAGCAGACGCTTTAGAAAGAGTTTAGATGTGCTGTAGGAAAGCAGACGCTTTAGAAAGAGTTTAGATGTGAGGTTAGGATTCAGACACTAAAGAAAGAGTTTAGATGTGCAGTTAGGATGTGGAAGACACTTTAGAAAGAGTTTAAGATGCATAAATGACTGGCAGTCTGGTTGACTCTGAAACCTCTCCCTATATCCCCCCCTCCCTCTCTTCCTCTCCCTCTTTGCTGTGTCCCTCTCTTCATGTGTATTTCTCTCCTCCTCCTCCCCCTCTGTCAGATGAGCCCACTCGTTCCCTGAGCGGTCTGATCCTGAAGAACAACGTGAAGGCTCACTACCAGAACTTCCCTCCTGCCGTGGCCGACTTCATCAAACAGGAATGCCTCAACAACATCGGAGACCCCTCCCCTCTGATCCGCGCCACTATCGGTGAGAAGCGTGCACACACACACACACACACACACACACACACACACACACACACACACACACACCTCCTCCACATCACTATCGATTTGAAACACACACATGATGATGAGAAACACACACATTACTTTCTAAAACGCACTACTATTGGTGAGAAACACACACACACACACACACACACACATTTCTCATCTGCATCTTGTACGCAGAAGCAGATACACAAACAGAAGCACATTATGCACAAACCATATTGATTGGATAGACACACACACACACACACAGAATGACAGTGGTTATGTGGATGTTGAGAGTGTCTCTGGAGATGATGTAGAAATCACAGCTGACTGTTAGTGATGGCTGTAGTATTCATACTGGCTGATCCAGAGATCTTGCATTAGTGTGTGTGTGTGTGTGTGTGTGTGTGTGTGTGTGTGGTGCACTTTTTGTAGATGTAGTGTTTTGTCAGTGAAATGACTGGTCAGAGCACATCGGATGATAATCCTGTCTTCCATCCTCCCTCACCCATCCCACTCTCTACTCCATCTCTCCACCCTTCTCTCTCTCCCTCCATCCCTCCCTCTCTCTCTCTCTCTCTCTCTCTTTCCCTCAGGTATCCTCATCACCACCATCTCATCCAAAGGAGAGCTGCAAACATGGCCTGAGCTGCTGCCTCAGCTCTGTAACCTGCTCAACTCTGAGGATTACAACACCTGTGAGGTGAGGACAACACCTGTGTGTGTGTGTGTGTGTGTGTGTGAGAGACAGAGATATATCTCTCGTGTGTAAGCTATGTCTCTCTGGAGATGATGTAGAAATCACTTCTGACTCCCTGATGGATTTAGTATTCATACTGCCTGATCCAGAGAGAGATGGAGATAGTGTGTGTGTGCAAATGCTGTTTTGATGTGGCGTGTGTGATTTTAAAAAATAGTGTTCATATCATTTTAAAAGTTTTGTCTTCTCTCATCCTGTACATCTCTCCTCCCTCTCTCTCTCTCT
>NC_137922.1:56544573-56547073 GCF_963457725.1 Sprattus sprattus | reverse complement strand
CTCTTTAACTTCCTCCATGATGCCAATTTAATAATGGATTTTATTTTTATAGCACACTTTCACATTCAAAGACGTCTCAAGGTGCCTTAAACGTTTATGTCAGAAGTGGGATTGTGTTTGCTGCCTGTGATCGCGTTGTCACCGCTGGGACATAAATAAATTCCCTCCACAGGAAGAAGGATGTCATCCTAAATGTGATTTATTTTATCTCAAAAACGGAACTTCTGCCACATGTGAAGCAGACACGTTGACTTCAAAATACTTTTTGAGATATTTTAAATATGTGTAATTTCTAAATATTCGGCCGGGTATCCAAACAACCTCTAGTGTGTGTGTGTGTGGTACTACAGATATATCTAATGTGTGTGTGTGTGTGTGTGTGGGGTACTACAGAGATATCGTGTGTGTGATACTACAGAGAGATCTGATGTATGGCTTTTGCTGTTTATCTGGCACGGCCATGGCTTTTAGTGTGTGCTGTTTGTCTGTGTGTGTGTGTGTGTGTGTGTGTGTGTGTGTGTGTGTGTGTGTGTGTTTGCCCTGCTTATTTGAGTGAAAGTGTGTGTGTGTTCGTGTGTTCTCTGTTGACCCTGTCCTAATCCCCTGCCTTACTGAGTTGATCCTCCACCTGTTCACTGTCTGACAAAAATGCTGTGGTTGTCACACACACACTCACTCATCTCTACCCCCTCTTCATCATGAGAAGGTCCTAGTCCCCGAAGGCCCTGGTTCAAACACACCTAGCTCTGTGTTGCACATACAAGGGAAAGCAAACACACACACACACACACACTTCCTCTCTTGGGTGCCTGCAGGGTCCCATATCTCCCCGGGTTGATCGCTCACCTAGTCATCTGTCAGACAAGAATACGCTGGTTCTCACACACACTCACACTCTCTCAAACACACACACACACACACACACACACTCCTTTGTCTCTCTCTGTAGGATGCATGCAGGGTATGATCGCCTACCTGCCTGAGCTGATTCCCCACCTGGTCCAGTGTCTGGCGGACAAGAACACACACACACACACACACACACACACACACTCACACTCACACTCACACACTCCTTTGTCTCTCTCTGTAGGATGCATGCAGGGTATGATCGCCTACCTGCCTGAGCTGATTCCCCACCTGGTCCAGTGTCTGTCGGACAAGAAGGCTCTGGTCCGGTCCATTGCGTGCTGGACGCTGAGTCGCTACGCCCACTGGGTGGTCAGTCAGCCCCCGGACCTCTACCTGAAGCCCCTCATGACCGAGCTGCTCAAACGCATCCTCGACAGCAACAAGAGGGTGCAGGAGGCTGCCTGCAGGTGTGTACGTGTGTGTGTGTGTGTGTGTGTGTGTGTGTGTGTGTGCGTGCCCGCGCATCCTCGACAGAAGTGTGTGTGTGTGTGAGAGGGAGTGTGTGAGTGTACGCAAGCGTATCCTTGACAGCAACGAAAGGGCGCGTGTGTGTGTGTGACAAAAGCATGTGTATGATGAATTTGGACATGCATCTGTGTCTTGTGAACATGCCCTTTGTGGATGCTTTAAATGTATCAGCTACTGATCGACTGTTTGTGCAACCAAGACCTTACATTATAATGGAGTGGATCCATGTCTCTCTGGAGATGATGTAGAAATCACTACTGACTCCCTGATGGATTTAGTATTCATACTGCCTGATCCAGAGAGATTGTGTGTGTGTGTGTGTGTGTGTGTGTGTGTGTGTGTGTGTGTGTGTGTGCAATCGATGTTTTAAGGTGGCGTGTGGGATTTTTAAAAATAGTGTTCATATCATTTTGAAAGTTTTGTCTTTTCTCATCCTGTACATCTCTCCTCTCTCTTTTCTCTCTCTTTTTTTCTCTCCCTCTCTTTTCTCTCTTTTTTTCTCTCCTCTCTCTCTCTCTCTCTCTCTCTCTCTCTCTCTCTCTCTCTCTCTCTCTCTCTCTCTCTCTCTGGTCTCTAGTGCGTTTGCTACCCTTGAGGAGGAGGCGTGTACAGAGCTGGTCCCGTATCTGAGCTTCATCTTGGACACTCTGGTGTTTGCCTTCAGCAAGTACCAGCACAAGAACCTCCTCATCCTCTACGACGCCATCGGAACGCTCGCAGACTCCGTAGGACATCACCTCAACCAGCCGGTACACACACACACACACACACACACACACACACACACACACACACACACACACACACACACACACACACACACACACACAGTGGCGGCGACCAGTGTGCACCCACACACACACACAGTGGCGGCGACCAGTGTGCACCCACACACACACACAGTGGCGTAGACCAGCGTGCACACACACACACACAGTGGCGTAGACTAGCGTGCACACACACACACACACACAGTGGCGTAGACTAGCGTGCACACACACACACACCACCACCACCATAGGAGCACATCGAAATCAACCAGCCAATACGCACACAAAGTGGCGGCGACAAGCGCGCACCCACACACACACACACACACACACACACACACACACCAGCA
>NC_137922.1:56529573-56539573 GCF_963457725.1 Sprattus sprattus | reverse complement strand
AGGTATTAAACAACCTCAGATGCTCCTAAAGGTCTTTTTTTAAAGGGGTGGGGTGTAGGGCGGGGGGGGGAGGGGTTGTACTCATCTTTATCGCTCAGTCGCTCACGGCCCACATCCTGTGTTTGGACCCTCGTACATCTCATGGAAGCATCCTGCACTTCAGTCCTCCCGCCACCAGGTGGTGCTCTGTCCTGACTGCAGCCAGGCTGTTAAACGCAGTATCAGTCTTTCCCCCCCGTTTCCCTAGGAGACGAGTCCCTCCCTTCAGCCTTGCCTTATGCAGGCTGCCCGGGGAGGAAGCGCGTGTCGTCATGCCGCCTGTTACCTTAGCGATGCGTAGGTGATGGGGAGGTATCCGAAGGGATGCCACACCTCCGTGGCTCAGAGCCAAGTTGTGTATGTGTGTGTGAGGGTTGGAGCCTTGTAGCGATTCTCCGCAGGAGTAGTTTCTTCCCCTCGCTCCCATTTGATGTGTGTAGCACACCGCGTTGTGTCCCGTAAATGATAAGGTAATTTTGTTCTGAGGTAAGATGTGTAATCAATACTTGATTGCTCTGAGCAGGGTGAGGAGGGGGGGGTCGCCCACAGTGGGGTATGAGATGCCAATACTTAAAACATGTTAATCACACTGCAAGATTATACTGTAGTTAACCACAATCACCTTTGCTGCTACCGCTTCTGAAAGACGTATCTCCGGACTCCGTAATCACAGGGGGGCATCGCTCGAATACTTCCAGGATGTTTTATTTTTACTTTTTTTTTTTTTACTTTTTTTTTTACTTTTTTTTTTAAATATGCACTTTTTTTTTCTCTTCTAAGGAAAATATCAGTTCTCCACCCCATCCACACATGTAGTTAACACCAGTGTAGTCCGCTCCTTATACACACGTGAAGTTAACCCCAATCCAGTCCATTCTTCATACACACGTGTAGTTAACACCAGTGTAGTCTGCTCCTCATACACACGTGTAGTTAACCCCGGTCCAATCCAGTCTCCTCATTACACACGTGAAGTTAACACCAGTGTAGTTTGCTCCCCAGGTATTCCTTAGCTTGTGTCTCACCCAGTGTTAGTCATGGGATTACACAATAGTGTAAAGAATCCGGTTCCCCAACCCTGAGACTAAATCTTCTCCAAGGGGGCCTTCGGTTCCTCGACCGCACCCTCGGACCAGGGTCGGAGCCTCTAGCCTCGGTCAAAAGTCATCCTCAAAGATCTTTAAATTAAGTTTTAAACGAGGGGAACCGCTGATTGGGCGGGGCTGGGCAACAGGTACATGTCTAGAGCCGGCGTGTTTTTAGGTGTGTGTGTTGTGCTTGTGAGCGTGGAACGGAACAGCTTGTTCTCAGTGTGTGTGCTCAGACTTCATTCTGCTCCGTGTGTGTGTGGGGGGGGGGGGGGGGGGGGTGGTAGTAGAAGTACTGTATCGTGGCCTCGACTGGTCCTGCTAAGCAGATGGAGGTCAAAGTTCACACGTCGAGGTCAGAGGCCGCCTCCACTTTCACACCTGCTTCTCATTCTGTCTCAGTTTTAGGCCTCGACTGAACCCATCACCCCTCAGACTCTGGGCTGCAGTTGGGACATCTGTCCTATAGGGGGCCTCGCTACACCTGTCCTGCAGTCCTTCTTGCGGGGACTGGAACGTCTCCATTTTAATCCTCCACTTTTTTTCCAGGCCACTATGGTATACAAAGAACTATGGGTAGTGACCATCCTAACGCTTCACTTCCTGCTTGTGACTTATTCGACTCTAGGAACTATGGGTAGCTCCCAGGAACATGCAATACTTTATGAAACTGGCTTTCGTGTACAGGATCACACACACACACACACACACACACACACAGGATAAAACCAGGTGTGTGAGTGCAGGTGTGGAGTCGGGGCTGTCTGTTTGAAGGCCCTTTGATGAACTGTGGGGGGGGTCCAGGGGTCTGTTAGAGCGAAGGGGAGGGGGTGGGGGGGGTCATAGTGCTGGTCATCTAGTGCATCTCTTCCTTACCACTGTGGAGCGAGGGGGGTTGGGGGGGTTGGGGGGGGCAATAGATCTGTGGAGCAAGGGGGGGGGTGAGAAGAGACTCGCACGTCATGAAATGAGATTTATTTTTTTTCTCCTTCCCTGTTTCTTCATTGTTTAATTTCTCCCCCCCTTTTAAGAGAACTGCAGAAAGATGGTAATTTTTTTTTTGCTTTTGTTTAATTTAATTTTTTTTACGTTTTATTTATGTTTTGTTTTTATTGCTTTCGATGTTTTGTATTTTATTTTTGTGCAGCAGAGCACAAATTTTTTTTAGACTTTAAAAGTTTTATTTTCCACTAATGTTCTTTTTATTTTAAAGAATTTGTTTTGTTTTCGTTGTTTTATAGCGGACTTTATTCTTTAGCTGGGGACAGGGGGGGCCCTTGGCTTGGCATGGAACCTTGACGGAAGGGATCGCCACCCAGACGGACATATTCAGACATTTCAGTTTCTGCTTTCTGTTAAATTCCACCTCAAGTCTGAGAGACGCATCCTGTGTTTTCTTTTTCCCTCAACTGTGGTGCAAGTTCCATGTAAAACTTGTGTATGAAACTTAGCATTTCTATTTTACTTCTGTAATTGGGGAATTAAAGGTTTTCTACCAAGCAGGAAATACATACATCTTGACTGTTTTTTTATTATTATTATTATTTTGTGTGTGTGTGTGTGTGTGTGTGTGTGTGTGTGTGTGTGTGTATATAGAATTTCAGGTTGTATGCCACCACATTTAGAGATGTCTTTATTGATATGCGTCATTGTGAGTATTGTTCCCATCAAGAAAATAATTAAGACAACTTTCAAGTGCATAAACATAAGACCATTTACACCACACTTCACTGAAATGGTCTGCTCACATGTAATTAGTCATTTAGCAGCAATAAAACCCTGGTGTGACAATAAATTATTCTTTACATATGAAATAAAAAAGAAAAAGAAGTGCAGGAATGTAACTGCTGTTAGTGCAAGTTAAGCACTAGTCAAGGTGCCAGTGAGAAAGAGCTCCAAAGCTTCTTGAAGGTAGAGAGGGATGCAACTGCTCTGGTATTACCTTGCAGTTCGTTTCACCAACGTGGAACTACGAATTAGAATAGTCTAGACTGCCGTACTATTTGCCCTTACAAAAGCATTTAGGTAGGTGGGAGCAGAACCAGCAAGCATAAATGACTTGAACTTACTGGTTACTGGTGTCCTGATCACTGAAACTTGACAGAAATGAGTGAGCGGCTGCAGTTTACTGTAGTCCGTGACCTCTCTCGGAATAACTAGGACATGAAGAAGTAGAACAGTAAAAATTGACTTTGCTAGATTGTTGAGTAGATTGACCAAAAATGGAGGATACAGACATAGTATAGCCTTAGCTATTAGGTTTATTTTTTTATCAGTTCCGTTAATGAAGTTACAATTTTGGTTAAAGTTGACACATTAATTACAACTCATTTGTTTGAAGCATAGCTTGCGGATCTAAATATTATGAAAGTTTTGAGTCGCAGTCTGATTGCGTCACCACATGCGTGATGTAAACAACAGTTTGAATGAGTCAACTGTTATTGCCTTCTGTAGGTTATGTACGATGTGTTAACTTAAGTACCAGTTTCTTTTCAGATTGTGACTAATGGAAGGACTATCTGCTTGAATTTAAACCGAATGAGATTTTTTAGGGAATGTAAAACAAATCGCTTAAACGCCTGGAAAGGGATCAATTTCTAGTTAGCTTACATTAGTCAGCTATGCTACGTTCAGTCGACAGTAGTAGGCGTATGCAAGCAACCCTGCTTAGTATTTCCTAAACGCTGAAGAGGCACAGTGTTATGACCAGTAAGGTTACACACATCAGGATATGATCATACACAAAATCTGTGCCAAGTAAAAGACATATGCGAGGTCTGCGCACTCAAGGAAGTTGGTCGGACTGGTAAGAAGGGGAAAAAGCTGGGGGCTATGGGCTCTTGTGAAGATAAGGCTAACGGAACAGTGGTGGTTGTTTATGACAGTTGTGTCGTCCGTTTGGAATTTGCTCGAACTATGTGGAACCTCTTTATCTTGGTAGAAATACCGTTAACTTGGCTGTTAATGGCTAACTAACTTTATTCAGGGCCGACCAAAACAGGCAGAATTCACCGGCCACTGCCCAACGGGAGGTTCTGGGTTGGTATTGGGAATGTCCCGGCTTGTCGCGGAGGTCGAGAGGAAAGGGGGTGATGGTGGCCGGGAGACGGCACCCAGCGCCGGGGAGTCAGTCTGCGATGGCATCGCTCATCTGGATCAGATGCGGTAAGCCTCTGTCTCGCCTGCTTTGTTGTCAGTGAACCTGCTAGCTAGATAAAGACAAGTTGGTACAGTAGCTAAATTATAAAATTGTGGCTAGATTTGGCCCCCAGTAGGATTTAGCGTCAATTAAAGATACAGTGGTACTCCGAAATGTTAAACCTTCTCGTAGGCCTAGGTGTATGTAGTCTGGCGAAGTTTAGGTTGTAAGCTAAGATGTTCGTCAACACGTGTGTGTGTGTGTGTGTGTGTGTGTGATCTGCAGGCTTTGTGTAGGCTCGGAGAATCCCAGCCCTGGAAGTCCCTCACCTGGTAGCGATGGGATTGGTTTGCTCTCGTTGCCATGGGAGATGGTGACCCGAATTGCTTCACACCTGCCTGCCCAGTGCATCATCAATGTACTGCCACAGGTGAGCATCGCCATAGCTACTGATAACGGTGATGTTTACCCAGTGGTGTAGTCCAGGGTTTACGCAGGTATACAGAGTATACCCACTTATTTTTCAGTCAGCATTGATTATACCCACTTCTCAAAAAAGGGCGTTTATCCTGTGCTGTATGGGCTTCTTAAAAAAAATAAGAGTATACCCACTTCTCCAGGGACCACTACACCACTGTGTTTACCGATTCTTGTGCCGTCACTCATAGTGCATTCAAGAGCAACTGGGAGGGGGGAAAGCTCAGACCTCAGAGTGGGAGAACACACCTGAACGCCTGTCAAACTCCCCAACACACCTGAACACCTGTCAAAGTCCACACACACCTCAACGCCTGTCAAACTCCCCAACACACCTGAACGCCTGACAAACTCCACACACACACACACACACACACACACACACACACACACACACACACACACACACACACACACACACACACACACAAAAGAGTTCTTTTTTTTTTTTTTTTCACCACAAATGTTCCCATGTAGAGCGATGCATGCCTAAGCAGATGTTACCATTTTAACCGGGTTTCCCTGGTTCTGTCGCAGGTGTGCCGGGTGCTTGGTGAGGTTGGCGAGGACTCGTCGGCGTGGCAACAGAGGGCCCATCGTCTGGTGGGGGCCGGGGCCTCCTTCCCTGCGGGGCCCGGAGACGAGTTGGACTGGCCCTCGGCCTGCCTGGAGATGGAGCAGCTCATCAGCCTCTGGAGGGGCCAGAGAGGAGAAGTGGAGGGAGGAGAAGAGAGGGATGAGGGAGGAGAGAGAGGAGAGAGGGATGATGGAGGAGAGAGGGATGAGGGAGGAGAGAGAGGAGAGAGGGATGAGGGAGGAGAGAGGGATGAGGGAGGAGAGAGAAGAGGTGCAGAGGGAGGAGAAGAAGAGAGGGATGAGGGTGGAAACAGAGGAGAAGTGGAAGGAGAAGAGAGGGATGAGGGAGGAGAGAGAGGAGGAGCAGAGGGAGGAGAAGAAAGAGATGAGCGTAGAGAGAGAAGAGGAGAGAGGGATGATGGAGGAGAGAGAGGGGGACAAGAGAGGGATGAGGGTGGAGAGAGAAACATGCCTGATGGACAGGAAAGAGCGGGAGAAGAGGCTGCAGAGGTGGAGCAGAGAGGAGAGGCAGCAGAAGGGATAGAGGAGGGGCAGAGAGGAGAGGTGCAGAGAGGAGAGGAGGCACAGAGAGGAGAGGTGCAGAGAGGAGACGCACAGAGAGGAGAGGTGCAGAGAGGAGAGGAGGCACAGAGAGGAGAGGTGCAGAGAGGAGAGGCTCAGAGAGGAGAGGAGGTGCAGAGAGGAGACGCACAGAGAGGAGACGCACAGAGAGGAGAGGCTCAGAGAGGAGAGGAGGTGCAGAGAGGAGACGCACAGAGAGGAGAGGCTCAGAGAGGAGAGGAGGTGCAGAGAGGAGACGCACAGAGAGGAGAGGAGGTGCAGAGAGGAGACGCACAGAGAGGAGAGGATGAGGCTCGGGAGCAGGCTGGTGCAGGAGGTGGAAGGGAGGAGGAGGAGGAGGAGCGAGCAGGAGAGGAGGAGGTGCAGAGACGAGAGGAGGAGCAGGAGGAGGAGGAGCGGCGGCGTGGAGACGTGTGTGAGGAGGCTCTGCCCTCTCTGGAGCGCTTCTCTCTGCCTGCGGGCCACATCGCGGACGTCCACTCCGTGCTGCTGTTCGGAGGGCAGGGGGCGCTGTGTGCCACGGGCTCCCGCGACCGCAACGTCAACCTGTGGGACCTGCGGGCGGAGTCAGAGGGGTGGGGGGGGTCAGAGGGGGGGTCGGAGCGCTCGGGGGGGCGTCTGCTGGGCACGCTGGGGGCCCACAGCGGCTGGGTGTGGTGTCTGGCGGAGCGGGACGGCCTCCTGGCGTCGGGGGCGTTCGACAGCACCGTGCGCCTCTGGGACCTGGGCTCGGGGGGCGGGGCTAGAGGCGTCATCACCGGCCGCGCCCCCGTCATCTGTCTCTCGTGGCAACCAGACGGACTGCTGGCCGGGTCACATGACAAGAAGATCAGCGTCTACGATCACAGAAGTAAGATATGGGGGGGGATTAACAGTGTGGTGTGTTATTAAAGGTGCATTATGCAACAATTATGCTTCAGGATTAAGGTTAGGATAAGCAGTTTAACCTTAAAATAACAGCTTAAAAAAAATTGGGGAGCTACAATGACATTTAATATGGAGAATCGCGTCGGTGCCATTGGCATAGCAGGGTCGATAGGCATATAACTGCCTTCTGTAGTTTTGCCTGCCGCAGCCCGCCGACCTGACTTGTTTACCTTCTGCCGATCTAGTAAGTAGCTTATTTGCCGTCTTGTTTAGTCTTGTGTTGCACTTGCTTGATGTTTGACTGTGTAAGGACAGTCGTTGAGTAACTAGTTTGTCAAAGTCAGCACATTTCAAGAGATTTCGTTAGTTTTAGCTGCTATTATACCTTTAGCGAATAGCTATTGATCCTTATTGCACCTTTAATGAAGGGATCTATTAGCAGCTTTGACTGACAGCATATCATTACTAGCGTAGAGTAAAGCTTCTTTGTTAACTCGTGTTTGTGCTGTGGAGACAGTGATGACATCATATTAAAGTGCCTGTGTGTGTGTGTGTGTGTGTGATGTCATCTTTGTGCTGCGTAGTTCCCCAGCCCTTGGTGAAGAGTGTGCAGGTCTACAGCAGCACCGTGTTGTGGAGACAGTGATGACAACATATTAAAGTGCCTGTGTGTGTGTGTGTGATGTCATCTTTGTGCTGCGTAGTTCCCCAGCCCCTGGTGAAGAGTGTGCAGGTCTACAGCAGCACTGTGCTGTGGAGACGGTGATGACATCATATTAAAGTGCCTGTGTGTGTGTGTGTGATGTCATCTTTGTGCTGCGTAGTTCCCCAGCCCTTGGTGAAGAGTGTGCAGGTCCACAGCAGCGCCGTGCTGAGCCTAGTAGCGGACGAGCGCTACATCATCTCAGGAGGCAAAGACAACACCGTGGCCCTCTATGACCGACGCGCTGCTAAACTGGTCAACAGGCTCACGGTACACACACACACTCACACACACACACATACTCACTCACACACACACACACTCACACTCACACACACACTTACACACACACACACACACTAGCACTCATACACACACACACTAGCACTCACACACACACACTCACACACTAGCACTCACACACACACGCACACACACACACACACTAGCACTCACTCACACACACACTAGCACTTACACACACACACACACTAGCACTCACACACACACACACACACTAGCACTCACACACACACACACACACACGCACACGCACACACACACACACGCGCGCGCTCTCGCACTTGCACACACACACACACACACACACACACACACACACATACAGACACAAACACACACACTTACACATACACAAACACAAACACACACACTCACACTCACACTCACACACACACACACACACACACACACACACACACACACACACACATACACACACACACATACACACACACACACACACTCACAGTCCCTCTGCCCCTCTGCAGCTGGGTTCGTTCCTGTTGTCCATGTCCTACAGTGGGCAGGAGGTGTGGGCGGGGGACAACCAGGGCCGCATACACACCTTCTCCCTGCACAGCGGAGCCCTGAGGACGCTCGGCCAGTTCGACGTGGGACACACACACCTGGTCACTGGAATACACCACTCACCTGGGAGTCTGTACACCTGCTCATCAGACCGCACTATACGGGTAAGACCTCACACACACACACACACACCACACACACACACACACACACCTGGTCACTGGCATACACCACTCACCTGGGAGTCTATACACCTGCTCATCAGACCGCACTATACGGGTAAGACCACACACACACACACACACACACACACACACACACACACAAGGTCACTCGAATACACCACTCACCTGGGAGTCTTTACACCTGCTCATCAGACCGCACTATACGGGTAAGACCTCACACACACACACACACACACACACACAAGGTCACTGGAATACACCACTCACTTGGGAGTCTATACACCTGCTCATCAGACCGCACTATACAGGTAAGACCTCACACACACACACACACACACACACACACACACACACACACAGAGAAGTGATGGTTATACATCAGAGGTGATGTTCTTTCTGCAGGTCCATCTCCCTAGCGCCCCTCCGAGGACTCTGTGCACACTGCGGAACCCAACGCCAGTGAATGGGGTGAGTCAAAGTGGTTCACCTCAACATCCCTAATGTACATAAATAGATCAAGGTGTGAGTGTGTGTGTGTGTGTGTGTGTGTGTGTGTGTGTGTGTGTGTGTGTGTGTGTGTGTGAGAGAGTGTGAAGGTGTGTGTGTGTGTGTGTGTGTGTGTGGGTGTGTGTGTGTGTGTAGTTAGATTTAGAGGTGTGTGTGTGTGGGGGCTGTGTGTTATTTTAGCTGAAAGGTGGCTGAGTCAAGATGTCCGTGTTCTCATCTCTCCTCCCCCTGTAGTTGAGTGTGGAGGCCGGGGTTCTGGCCGTGGCGTCTGGGAATATGGCCGTCGAGGTGTGGAGACCCCCCCAGTGAGCCCCCCACCCCCTTAAAGAGAGGCTCGCCCGGTCGCTATGGTTACACCTGAGCTGGAACCAACATAGACATTCTATACGTAATAGGATGTCTATGGGAACCAATCTTATGAGGTCACATGACATGGACGTCTATGAGGTCACATGACATGGACATCTGAGGTCACATGACATGGACATCTATGAGGTCACATGACATTGACGTATATGGTGTATGAGTGTGTGTGTGTGTGTGTGAGAGAGAGCAATTTTAACCATGACGGAGCGCACATACTGATAAGGTCCTCCTGAAGGTGGAAAGCCCAAGTAGGACTGCTGCATGAGTGTGTGTGTGTGTGTGTGTGTGTGTGTGTGTGTGTGTGTGTGTGTGTGTGTGTGTGTGTGTGTGTGTGTGTATGACTGCTGTCTGTTGAATCAATGTATATCAAAGAAATGTGTAATATATATACCCAAGTCGTATAGCATAGAGAAAATAGTGAGATACTGAAAGGCCAGTCCGTGTGTGATACACACTTGGAGGCTTGACTGAGACTCTTAAGTGTGTGTGTTTCCTCCACACACATCTCCTGACTGAAGCTGGATCAAAAGTGCCAGATCATTCCTATGTGTCACTGAGTGTGTGTGTGTGTGTGTGTGTCGGTGTCCTCCTTTTTAAGTGTGTCTTCTCCAAGCTCCTGGTCTTCAGAGAGTGTGTGTGT
>NC_137922.1:56502073-56524573 GCF_963457725.1 Sprattus sprattus | reverse complement strand
TGTGTGTGTGTGTGTGTCAGCGGGT
Organism: Sprattus sprattus; assembly: GCF_963457725.1. Classification (NCBI taxonomy): domain Eukaryota; kingdom Metazoa; phylum Chordata; class Actinopteri; order Clupeiformes; family Clupeidae; genus Sprattus; species Sprattus sprattus. The sequence goes on along the minus strand of NC_137922.1, from coordinate 56,524,548 downwards.
GGACCTGCACGAGCAGATAAGTGACCACTGGACCAGTGTCTTAAAGCCATCTGTGAAATAGACCTCATGTTGACTAATTAATTATGTCACAATGGAAAAAAAGCAGCACAAGCTTTCTTCTCATGATGAACCAACATTATTATCCAAAAAGAAAAAAAAACTCTAATCATTGCAGTATTAATTGCAATTGTTGAGACTCTCGTGTCAAATTCACTTTTGGCTGCAGCAATCACACGAACCCTTAAAAGATCCTGAAGAGAATATGAATGGTATTCTGGGGAGACTATGAATGGTATCCTGGAGAGACTAATAAATGGTATTCTGGGGAGACTAATATTCTGGAGAGACTATGAATGGTATTCTGGAGAGACTATGAATGGTATTCTGGAGAGATTTTTGGTAGGTCTACTACATCAAACAGATAGATTAGAGAAGGGCAGCCACCATTTGGTTATCTCGAGATAATAAGTCTTGATAATTAGAGTTAAAAAAAAGTCACATGTCCTATAGGAGACTTTCGGACAATTTAGATCGGCACACAGTTCGTCCTTTATTGGAAAATTACTACAACTATGTTCAGCTGTTGAACGAATGAAATTCGTGAGTATTTAGACCAGCTGCGTCGTCTGATAAACTGAGAATGAGTTAAATATCGTTGGTCTGGCGTCAAGTTATGTTAATTGGGAACAATAATAAGTATATATATACCCAGCTAAAAGAGTGGCAAGACACGCGTTGGTGCAGCTCCCTGTTTATGAACGAAATTTCCAAAATGAGGCTTAAACCAAACAGGGATGCTGTTTTACTTTTGTGTCTTGACTTTCTTTGTTTCAGCCAAATATGCTGTGTAAGCCTCGAAATCATGCGAAGACAAGAGAGACACGGAGAGTGGAAAAACGATAAGGTTAGAGTGGGGACCATTATGTTCGGCAGAGGAGATATTCCTCATTTAGGCCCGGTGAAAAGTGAAGGAAATCGACACATTAGCGAGGACACTGTAGAAGATGGCTTTAACATTCAAGCCGACACTGGTGGGTTGGTGGGTAGTCAAGATGTCATTGATGACTCCAGTTCTGCTAAGGCAGCCTGGGCTAGTATGCGACCAACTGTGTCATGTACTCAGGACCTCATGAAGTTCTCGGCGCAAGGCCCAGGATCCTCTTCACTTCAGCTAGACCGAGGTAAATGGCTTATATTGGGTAGTTCTTAAATCTTGTGCTTTAGCCGACTGCTCGTTTTGGGAAAAATATTTTCAGCTACTCACCAGGGCTTTGCTGTTATCGGCTTCTCACTGGCTACACTAATACAAAGGCTTGCCATATTCAGCAGACTTTTACCTTTTCTGTTCCTTTCTTGTTTGTGGGGTTGGTTGGTTCATTGTAAACTCTTGGAACGAACCTCAAGACTTGGGTGTCCTTTCTTTTCCAGCAGGACGAAAACCCCTCTCGCTAAACCAGCTGCCGCAGGACTGTGGTTACTCTGTGTCCAGGACCGTACTGGGCCTTCTGTTTCTCATTCCCTATGATGGTTGTGATGTTAAAAATCAGGTAGGCTTTGTCATCTCCAGGCTTTGTCAAATTGTATTATTATCAGGTAGGCTTTGTCATCTCCAGGCTTTGTCACATTGTATTATTATAGTTAGTTTCTAATATGTAGGCACTCTGAGATTCCTGTGAAAAAGTGCATTAAAAATAAAATGTAGTATTATTATTATTATTATTATTATTATTATTATTATTATTATCTTTAAACTGGAACTGGACTTAAGTACAAATGGTGAGTAAATGCACTCATGGCACCCATAAGGCATTTCAATTTTTTATCAGCTATGGAATTTTTGTATTTTTTTTTTTTTTCTTCATCGTAGGCTAGTTGTTGGATCTGCTGCTGACCATTGGAGTCCCCATAATATCAAATCATGAAATATAATATGAACATGCTAAAATGTAACTCTTAAATAAATTGCCAAACCCCAACAACATGCAAGCCCTAAACATTGTCTTACAGGCGATAAAGGAGTTCTTAGTCAATTGAAGGTGATTTTTGGTTTGGCTACTCTAGTCACTTTTAGACACTGGTCTTCTGTTTTTTTTTTTTTACATTCTTTGAGCATAAGTGAAGTAAATAATGCTTATTAACTTGAGAATGTACCAGTGAACAAAATTGGGGATGGGTCTTTTAAAACATTTGGTTTGGGACCGCAAAAAAAACACAAGTTGTATTACAAGTTATTTTTCCCTTAGGATCTACCTAAACTAAGATGTGTTTACCGTTGTGTGCATGGTGTAAACTTTTTCTTTTTCAGGAGTCTGGTTTAGGTTGTCCTGACACTATACTACAGTATTTTATTTTTTATTTTTTTATATTGGGTTTAATGGTCAATGTAGTGGTGGTTTCAGTGGAAGATCTCTCGCACTTATATAGAATTACCCCACCCTCCATTTGGTACCTTACACACAGCCTGTAGAGTGTATGTTCATGCCTACTGGGTGCACATGGGTTTCAGTTTGTTTATTTGTTGAAGAGGGACGGTGTAGGCCCTACATTAATAAACATTAAAATGTTAATGCACCCAATTGTAGCCAAAAGGCTAGTTTCAAACATATACAAACATAACAATGACAAAATAAAAATAAAATCAAAAATAAAAATAATGTATGGGTTTCCAAACCACAATTGGTCCTGGAGATGGTGCCAAAATGACCCTGAAGTAAATCTTTAGCATTTCATGTCCTGTAGGACCGTGTGTAGTTGTTTAAAATCTGGGCTTGACTGCATTTTCTTATTGGTATTTATTATTTTCCCTGCAGGGTGGAAACCATTTGCTCAAGATGTTATGGCAAGGCAATCCAGTAACCCTTGCTTGCCCTATGTCAACCCAAGCCTCCAAATCTCCTGTGGATCCACCAATTCAGCCTAGTCCTGCTCCAACAGAAGCTGCTTCATCCACCGCCTCCAAGCTTCCTCCGCAAAATCAGCAACAGCAGCAACAGTTGATGCAGTCTTACTACATGCACCAAGGATACCCTTACATGCCAGTGAAGGCTCCCTCCCAAACTACTGAAGCTCCAACTACTACGTCAACTGCCTCTAAACTTCCTCCACAAAATCAGCAGCAACAGCTAATGCAGCAGCAGCAACAGTTGATGCAGTCTTACTTCATGCAACAAGGATACCCTTACATGCCAGTGAAGGCTCCCTCCCAAACTACTGCAGCTCCAGCTACTTCATCCACCGCCTCCAAGCTTCCTCCACAAAATCAGCAACAGCAGCAACAGTTGATGCAGCAGCAGCAACAGTTGATGCAGTCTTACTTCATGCAACAAGGATACCCTTACATGCCAGTGAAGGATCCCTCCCAAACTACTGCAGCTCCAACTACTACAGAAGCAACTTCATCCACTGCCTCCAAGCTTCCTCCACAAAATCAACAGCAGCAACATTTGATCAACCCTTACTTCATGTACCAAGGGTACTCTAACCCTCTTATGCCAGTGAAGGATCCCTCCCAAACTACTGAAGCTCCAACTACTACTACTACTACGTCAACTGCCTCTAAACTTCCTCCACAAAATCAACAGCAGCAACAGTTGATGCAACAGTTGATGCAGTCTTACTTCATGCACCAAGGATACCCTTACATGCCAGTGAAGGATCCCTCCCAAACTACTGAAGCTCCAACTACTACGTCAACCGCCTCTAAACTTCCTCCACAAAATCAACAGCAGCAACAGTTGATGCAACAGTTGATGCAGTCTTACTTCATGCACCAAGGATACCCTTACATGCCAGTGAAGGATCCCTCCCAAACTACTGAAGCTCCAACTACTACGTCAACTGCCTCTAAACTTCCTCCACAAAATCAGCAGCAACAGTTAATGCAGCAGCAGCAACAGTTGATGCAGTCTTACTTCATGCAACAAGGATACCCTTACATGCCAGTGAAGGATCCCTCCCAAACTACTGAAGCTCCAACAACTGCAATGCCAACTACCACTGAAGCAACTTCATCCACTGCCTCCAAGCTTCCTCCTCAAAATCAACAGCAGCAACAGTTGATGCAACAGTTGATGCAGTCTTACTTCATGCACCAAGGATACCCTTACATGCCAGTGAAGGATCCCTCCCAACCTACTGAAGCTCCAACTACCACTGAAGCAACTTCATCCACTGCCTCCAAGCTTCCTCCACAAAATCAACAGCAGCAACAGTTGATGCAACAACATTTGATCAACCCTTACTTCATGTACCAAGGATACTCTAACCCTCTTATGCCGGTGAAGGATCCCTCCCAAACTACTGAGGCTCCAACTACTGCAATGCCAACTACCACTGAAGCAACTCCATCCACCGCCTCCAAGCTTCCTCCGCAAAATCAACAGCAGCAGCAACAGTTAATGCAGCAGCAACAGTTGATGCAGTCTTACTTCATGCAACAAGGATACCCTTACATGCCAGTGAAGGATCCCTTCCAAACTACTGAAGCTCCAACTACAGAAGTGGCTTCATCCACGGCCGTACCATCAGAACTGCCAACAACCAGCTGCCCTCACAAAAAATCTTGGATCCAGGTGTTCTCTCAGATTTACCCGTTTATGAACACGCATTAGTCCAGTGGAGAACACTCCCGTTATTCCCACATGACATGCTGGCTACGTTCCTTTTAATAAATGTCTCCAGAACATGAGTAATTTGGGAGACTTCAGTTGTCAGGATATGTGCCTTTTTCCTTTTTATACCAGGAACAATGTGGTCACCAGGATGTGGAAGTATCCCTCAATGTGCAACTTTGTGGAAATAAATACAATTGTTTAAGCAGCTGGTCATTGCCTTCTCAGTTTTTTTTTTTTAAGAGAAAGTTTGCACCAGATGTATCCAAAGCTGGAGGCTTGAAATGGTTCTAGTGCATTTGCTTGAGTGTTCAACACTAAATTTTCACCTTTGGGGACCAAACAGTTTGTTTAAAATAAAATGACTAGTGACTATTTGCATACCACAACTAGGGCAATGGTTTAAACAATTGTTTTTTTTAGAAATGAGTTGCCATAATGTCACAAACTGAATGTGTAACAAATACCCCTAAATTTGATAACAGAATGTGACTTCTATATATGCCCCACTTCTTGAAAATGTGAATGCAATGCTTTACAAGTACATAACACTTTTCAATGAACATGCCAAGTGCACTGCAACAATGTCATATATGGATCATGTGACTTGGCACTGTTAGTCCTCTTGAGTTGCAAATGTCTAGGCACCAAAACAGCAGGTGGTACTGTAAGTGTCTAGCCACCAGCCACCAGGGGACACTGTTAGTCCTCTTTGTATCTATCCTATTTGTATCAGGCTATCTGTATCCTGAACTTTACGGACGCAGACAAACTAGACTTCATCTGTACATGGCCTGAGTTGCAATGTCTAGCCACCAAAACAGCAGGTGGTACTATAAGTGCATTGGCCTTCTGTTCAGCTCTGGGAATGCCTTAGTGAAAATGGTGGGTTGTGTGACTAGAATAAAGCTGATCTGTCTAATTTTTATATGGGTCAGAAACTAGTGATTTGGATTCTTCATTTTTTTTTTGTAACATCTTTAGAAATTGTCAATTATTATAGCACCATCTTCCATGTTAAGGTATCACATCAGGGCTACATTGCTAGCTGTATTGCTATAATGTTAGCTAGCTTGCCCTGGTTTGCACAGTACATTCAAATTCAGTGCTTTTCTCGTAACTGTTCTGTTTTGAGATCTGGATGTACATTAGCACAGAGCTCAGTCTTTTGAAATAGAGTACAATCACTCTGGCAGGGGGACTAACAATGGAAACTAGCCTTTTGGCTACAATTGGGTACATTTACATTTTAATGTTTATTAATGTACACTGTCCCTCTTCAACAAATAAACAAACTGAAACTGAAGTAGGACACTGTTGGGTTTCACCTTGGGCCTCATTTATAAAATGTTGCGTAGAAGCCATCTGCTGAAACTCGAAGGGCATGTTTTTCTCAAACTTTATTGAAATTCAAGTAGACCTCCACCCCATTTGCATATTCGTCTCTCATCAAGGGCCTTTGCAACTACGTTCATAGTCTTCGCATATTTAGCCAGAAATGCAAGCTTGACAGGATTTAACAAATAAAAAACTCAAAATGTCATATTTTTTTCATGGAACCAATTATGTAATGCTTATTATCTGTAATGAGGTTAAGTAAATATACTGTATAGTGTTTTATAGCTTTTCAGTTCAAAGTGAAAGAATATAGCTCTGTTCTGGTACAGATCCCCCAGAGCAAGAACCTGTCTGAAGGACAGTTTTTCATCAGAACATGCACTAAAATGTGAAATTTCATTGTGCAACATTAACACATTAGTCACTTCATTCTACTGCAAGTCACTAATGCAATCTCAGTCACCTACTTTATGTGTATAAGACAAAAATGTTACTCTACTTATTTGCAACTACCACAGGTGGAGAACATGAACTTTATACCACTGCACCACTGTTGAAATCCCTACAGGAACGGCGCTCTAAATTTCGTTGTATGCAAATTGTATGCAAAAAACAATAAAGGCTTTTTAATTCCAAGATCCTCCTACCTACCGGCTAGTTATTTTATGCAAAATCGTTTGAATTACACTCGGTAAGTTTTATTTAACTTATTTTTGAATAACTTTGAAATTGGAGAGTAAGATTAAGGCAGATAGTATCAAGGGGAAATCTAACAAGGTCCACAGCGACTCTTTTTGCGCTCACGGCAAATGAAATGTCAACCAATTCTAAAAACGCAATATTTCCTTGTTATGTCCTCCTTGGCTTACCGTAGTTGTTTGGACAACGTGTGTAAAATGTCAGCGGTTTTGCCTGCAGTGTAAACATATTTAAGAACTGTTTAAATGCAACTCCAATAAAATATATACAGACACCCTATACAATATTTGGAGGACTACGAGGTAAGTTACTTTTAAGGCATATTTGAGAAACACTTACCGACGCATACACGTGTTTTACCACTTTATCCATGACGTTAGCGGAGCTGCTTTGAGCTAGCCAGCTATACATCTTAGCTAACTCTTATAGTCGGTGGATGGTCTCTGGTTATATCTTCAGACGTGGTTGAATTGAAAAAGGACGACTTTGTATGATAACATTTGAAACGGTGCGATTCGTGTGACACTGAATTATATAATTTACGAAATATGAACAGTAACCCCACGGATCAGCGTCCTTATCAACTTCTAATGTTATTTACCTACTTTAGTATGAACCTGTCCTGTGGACCACAGGTTTGTTTACTATTTGCATACATTTCATCACTGTCCTCCACAATTAGCGCGACCGTGGGCTCTGTCCCTGTACCTGTCCGGTCTTTATTGACAAAGATGTGCCTGTCTGTCAGCAGTGTGAGTGGGAATTCAGTCTGCCATAAATTGAGTCGCGCCTGTGGAGTACTCGTCTGTTCATGTTGAATAAAATGATAGAGTGAGACTTGCCCCATTGCATTTGTCGTGTTTACAGACACCTTTGTGCATGGTTACACACACGTGGGGTGGAATACAATCAAACAACAGATGTAGGAGAGCTGTCTGCTGTTAGACCACCCAGTTAAAGTGCCGTAAAGGGGAGAGGAAAAGGATGCGTCACAGCGGAGCTCAGCAGTGAGGAAAGAGTTTGAGGAAGAGATGATGCTGCAGAAATATATTTTAAAATGTGCCGTTTCTTTGTCTGTACTGACACATGGAGATTATGCTGCAGAAATATGTTTAAATGTGCCCTTTATTAATCTGTACTGACACATGAAGATTATGCTGTAGAAATATATATTTTAAATGTGTCGTTTATTAGTCTGTAGACTTACACATGGTGATGATGGTGCAGAAATATATTTTTAAATGTGCCGTAGTCTGTACTGACACATGGAGATGATGATGATGATGCGGTTGTTAGTGAAATTCTAGTGAGCAGGTCAGCCTCTGACCTCAGCCAATCACGTCTCTTTTGCCTCAGCCAATCACGTCTGTCCTGCCTCAGCCAATCACATTTCTCTCTTGCTCAGGACCATGGCAGACCTCGCCCCATCCCTGGCCCGGGAGGCGGTGCTTAAGGAGAGCACCGCCCTCCCCACGGACATGCTGCGAATCAGAGGCTACGACTTCAACGCGGGGGTGGACTACCACGCTCTGCTCCAGTCCTTCCTCACCACCGGCTTCCAGGCCAGCAGCTTCGGACTGGCCGTGCAGGAGATCAACAAGATGGTGAGATTCATAGGCAGACCTACCCCTGTCAACCCTGTTGCCCCCGGTGTCACGCCATTCATAGGCAGATCTACCCCTACTCACCCTCATTTGCCCCCGGTGTCACGCCGTTCATAGGCAGATCTACCCCTACTCACCCTCATTTGCCCCCGGTGTCACGCCGTTCATAGGCAGACCTACCCCTACTCACCCTCATTTGCCCCCGGTGTCACGCCGTTCATAGGCAGACCTACCCCTACTCACCCTCATTTGCCCCCGGTGTCACGCCGTTCATAGGCAGACCTACCCCTGCCCACCCTCATTTGCCCACAGGGTCACGCTGTTCATAGGCAGACCTACCCCTGCCCACCCTTGTCTGCTCCAGGGGAGGGGAGAGAGGAGGGTCGAAGAGCAGAGTTGAATAACATGGGTTAACCCTTTCAGACATAAAATCAACAGGGGTACAACCGTTGTCGATAAATAGAACCGCTGTATTGTTCTTGCATAGTAGTGTATTCCAACATGTGTTTTTTTCTCCCGTTGTTGCCATGGTAGTCCTTGTTTCTCCCGTAGTTGCCATGGTAGTCCTTCATCGTGTGTGTGTGTGTGTGTGTGTGTGTGTGTGTGTGTGTGTGTGTTTGTGTGTGTGTGTGTCCCACAGATCGAGAAGCGTCTGGAGCCTGTGGAGGAGGAGAAGGGGGAGGGTGAGGAGGAGGGTGAGGGTGAGGGGGGGAGTCACGTCTCAGGTGCCCGCTCGGGATGTACCATCTTCCTGGGGTACACCTCCAACCTCATCAGCTCCGGAGTGAGGGAGTCCATCCGCTACCTGGCACAGCACAAAATGGTACGGTCCGCTCATCCCCACCCCGCACGGAATGGTATAGTCCACATTGCACTCCGTGTTCTAGTGCAACATTGGGACTCCGAGAGACCTTTTACACTGTTCTTACATCAGCTTTCGAGTGATCTAAACTCATTTTGTGTGTGTGTGTGTGTGTGTGTGTGTGTGTGTGTGTGTGTGTGTGTGTGTGTGTGTGTGTATGTGTATGTGTGTATGTGTATGTGTATGTGTGTGTGTGTGTGACAGGTGGATGTGATTGTGACGACAGCCGGGGGGGTGGAGGAGGACTTGATCAAGTGTATGGCCCCCACCTACCTGGGGGACTTCAACCTGCCGGGCAAAGAGCTGAGACAGAGAGGCATCAACAGGTAACACACACACACACACACACACACACACACACACACACAAACACACGCACGTGGACAGCCACACCCACACCCGCACAAATAAATAAATGTTCCATAAATAACTAGTTATTTCGACCCCTTTACCGTGCGTGCGTGCATGTGTGTGTGTGTGTGTGTGTGTGTGTGTGTGTGTGTAGGATTGGGAACCTGCTGGTGCCTAATGATAACTACTGTAAGTTTGAGGACTGGCTGATGCCCATACTGGACCAGATGGTGCAGGAGCAGAAGACCGAGGTGAGGAGGACACACTGGACACACACACTCTCTCTCTCTATCTCTCTCTCTCTGTCTGTGTCTGTCTGTCTGTCTGTCTGTCTGTCTGTCTGTCTGTCTGTCTCTCTCTTTCTCTGTCTGTGTCTGTGTCTGTGTCTGTGTCTGTGTCTGTGTCTGTCTGTCTGTCTCTCTCTCTCTCTCTCTCTCTCTCTCTCTCTGTCTGTGTCTGTCTGTCTGTCTGTCTGTCTGTCTCTCTCTTTCTCTGTCTGTGTCTGTGTCTGTGTCTGTGTCTGTGTCTGTCTGTCTGTCTGTCTGTCTCTCTCTTTCTCTGTCTCTGTCTCTGTCTCTGTCTGTGTCTGTCTGTCTGTCTGTCTCTCTCTCTCTGTCTCTCTTTCTCTGTGTCTCTCTCTCCCTCTTTATCTCTCTCTCTCTGTTTGTCTGTCTGTCTGTCTCTCTCCCTTTCTATCTCTCTCTCTGTCTCTCTCTCTCTCTCTCTCTCTCTCTCTCTGTATATCTTGGTCTGTCTCTGTCTCTCTCTCGTCACTTAGTGATTGTTGTCATGGTAATGTAGGGTGTGCACTGGTCACTAAGTGGATTGTTGTCATGGTAATGTAGGGTGTGCAGTGCACTGGTAACTAAGTGATTGTTGTCATGGTAATGCAGGTTGTGCACTGGTAACTAAGTGATTGTTGTCATGGTAATGTAGGGTGTGCACTGGTAACTAAGTGATCGTTGTCATGGTAACGTAGGGTGTGCACTGGACCCCGTCTAAGATGATCCACAGGCTCGGAAAAGAGATCAACAACCCAGAGTCTGTTTACTACTGGGCTTACAAGGTGAGACCCACACACACTCACACATAAACACACACACACACACACACACACATAAACACACACACACTTAAACACACAGACCCATACACACAGACACATAAACATAAACATACACACATCTAAACACACACACACAGACCCATACACACAGACCCATACACACAGACCCATACACACAGACCCATACACACAGACCCATAAACACACACATAAACACACACACACACACACACACACACACACACACACACACACACACACACATGCATGTAACGTTCTGTCTGGTTTCCCCTGTCTGTAGAACGACATCCCGGTGTTCAGTCCGGCTCTGACCGACGGATCTCTGGGGGACATGATCTACTTCCACTCATACAAGAACCCAGGCCTGGTGCTGGACATCGTGGAGGGTACACACACACACACACACACACACACAGACACACACACCAACACACACACACACACACACACACTCTACACACACACACACACACACACACACACACACACACACACACACACACACACACACACACACACACACACACACACACACACACACACACATTTTAAGCCTTTCCACTCCTGAAACGTCTGCTCTCAGAAGTATAGTTGTAATGGGCAGTTCTGATGCTAAGCTAAATGCTAACTCAGTGCACCCAAATGTATGTATGTATGTGGGAATGTGATTACATCTCTGCGTGTGCGTGTGCGTGTGCGTGTGTGTGTGCGTGTGTGTGTGCGTGTGTGTGTGTGCAGACATCCGCAGGTTGAACAGTAAAGCAGTGTTTGCCAAACGCACTGGAATGATCATCCTGGGAGGTGGACTGGTCAAACATCACGTTTGCAACGCCAATCTCATGGTACCATCACACACACACACACACACACACGCACACACACACACACACATATACTTACAAACACTTCTCTTTGCCATCTTTTTTCACCCCAGATTTAGTGAGCTAACATAATTGTGTGTGTGTGTGTGTGTGTGTGTGTGTGTGTGTGTGTGTGTGTGTGTGTGTGTGTGTGTTTGTGTGTGTGTGTGTGTGTGTCACAGAGGAACGGGGCAGACTATTCTGTGTTTGTGAACACGGGTCAGGAGTTTGACGGCTCTGATTCTGGAGCGCGGCCCGATGAGGCAGTGTCCTGGGGAAAGATCCGCATGGACGCCAAACCGGTCAAGGTGTGTGTGTGTGTCTGTGTCTGTGTGTGTGTTTCTGTGTGTCTGTCTGTCTGTCTGTGTCTGTCTGTCTCTGTGTGTGTGTCTGTTTTTGTGGTGTGTGTGTTATTATTATTTTATTATTATTAAGTAATTTAGCAGACGCTTTTATCCAAAGCGACTTACAAGGGGTGCATACACATTTTCTTGTGTGTGTGTGTCTGTGAGTGTTTTTGTGGTGTGTAGTTACCAGTCTACCAGTTAAATACACAAACACACAACTCATTGGTAACTGTATTAGAGCCAATTAAGCAACATTAGTTATTTATTTTATTTAGCCAGTACTCACCAGTGTGTGTGTTAGTGTGTGTGTGTGTGTCAATATCATCTGCGTGTGTGTGTGTGTCAATATCAGCTGTGTATGTGTGTGTGTTAATATCAGGTGTGTGTGTGTGTGTGTGTGGGTGTTAATATCAGGTGTGTGTATGTGTGTGTGTGTGTGTGTGTGTTAATATCCGGTGTGTGTGTGTGTTAATACCAGGTGTGTTTGTGTGTGTATCCGGTGTGTGTGTGTTAATATCAGGTGTGTGTGTGTTCCAGGTGTATGGTGACGTCACTCTGGTCTTCCCTCTTCTTGTGGCCGAGACGTTTGCTCATCAAGCAGACAAATTAATCGCTGAGAAGAACGAGTAACACTCCTGGCCTACCTGTCTTCTGTGTGTGTGTGTGTGTGTGTGTGTGTGTGTGTGTGTGTGTCTGAGCGAGAGAAGAAAGAGAAACACTCTTCTGGCTTACCTGGCTTCTCTGTGTGTGTGTGTGTGTGTGTGTGTGTGTGTGTTTGTGTGAGAGAGGAAATAAAGAATGTGTGTGTTTTGGAAGGGTTGTGTTTACGTGAAATACTCACAGACAGAGTCCCATAACTCCAAAGATGTCATGGTTACGTTATGTGTTTTTATTTTAAAAAGAAGTCCCCAAAGACATGGCGGAAATGCACTTTGAGACTGGATGTCTGTTATATATATACCTGCATACATTAATGTGTGTGTGTGTGTGTGTGTGTGAGTGTGTGTGTGAGTGCGTGTGCGTGTGTGTGTGCCTGCACGTGCGCGTGCGTGTGTGTGTGTGAGAGCAGTACTGTAGAGTGAGTTGTGCATGGCTGTAATGTTATAATGGTTATTTTTAAGTTGGACTGTTCAAGTAACGCACCCCTGGAATGTTCTGGTCATTTAAGCACCCCTGTAACACAGACCGTAGAACCCTCAGAACGCCTCCTCCTACGGGCCAGAACCTTCCCCTCAGAACGCCTCCTCCCGGCCAGAACCCTTCGCTCAGAACGCCTCCTCCTCCTGGCAAGAACCGGTACCCCTCAGAACGCCTCCTCCTACGGGCCAGAACCTTCCCCTCAGAGCGCCCCCTGCGGGCCAGAACCTTCCCTCAGAACGCCTCCTCCCGGCCAGAACCCCTCGCTCAGAACGCCTCCTCCTCCGGGTCAGAACCGGCCCATGTCCGGCCCAGCAGCAGCAGCCTGGGAACGCTCAGAAATGTCGAATAAGAATCCCAGGTCACCCAGAGTCCTCTGTCCTTCTGGTGTGTCTCGTTTCAGTGTGCAAATAAAACCACTCTGATGTTCAGAAAACATCAATCAATAAATATAATAATCCACAAAGCTCTTTGTCATTATTTCCTAAATATGATTCTCTCTCTCTCTCTCTCTTGTCCTCTCTCTTTCTCTCTCCCCCCCACTCTCTCTCCCTCTCTCTGCCTCTCCCTTTCTTTCTTTCCCTCTTGTGTGATGTTAAATGGCTTCACATAGACATTAAACAATCCTAAGAGAAATAATGGGAAATCAACGGAGCATGGGCATACTCTGATATTAATGGAATGTTAGCGAATGAGGGGTGAGAAGCCTCCCTAATTTAGTCGTCGCTGTACGTCCAAAACCAAATCTATTCTTGAGGTGTTGAATTTTAGAAGTCGATCGAGTTATCTTCTGCCCTGTCGTATGAAGCATACATTTTAGCTACAGTGTTTTTCTCCCATTATTGATCACTTCACGTTTTGATTCCAGTCCGGTTCTGAGAATTGTTTTAGCTTAGCTATAGAATCTTCCATTTTCGCAGTCAATGTCAAATATAAGTGTAGAACAAGAGCAACGGCAGAACAAGCATAAACCCGACCGTTTGGTTGTCGGTGGGCTTCATTGAGGCATAGGTACTGCATGCTATTTCACGGCGGTTTTATGTCAAGCTCAGCAAGACTAAATAGGTTCTACGCATGCGCTCAACCCAGTTAGTGAGGGATTGCGCAATCTAAGTTGAGGCACAGCTCGTTGCTGCCTCACTGTCTCGCTGTCTCCAGTCTGTTTGAACAGGATATGCACAAATTCTAACTGGCACACATCTTTCATAGTTGTCTTTTGTGGATGGCTGTTCATCTGTCCTAAGTGAATACATTTTCAAAAATGCTATGTTTTGTTAATTTTGAGCATTTTGTTTTGCAAGCAAAAATGTAAGCTTCCCTGACTGGCCCTCCTGAATGTCCCTTCAATCATTTGATTTTTTTTTTAATGCTCTTATCAACATGGAAAAGTTTTATTTTATTGAAAAACAACATTGCCAAACAGGGCGGTACAAAATAAAATTATAAAGTGCACATTTCAGATAAACAAGGACTCTAGGCCTATAGTGCAGTTGAACCATGGCCTAATATTTTCTTTTTTTCAAGTTTGCTGTGAACATAGAAGTCAGGCCTCTTATTTCAAAAACAATGAACCGTAACAGTTAGGTTACTTTCAGCCAGCTGCCTGTTGACATTTTCAGACAACAGTGAAGCTCGATTTTTAAAGGTAAACTTTCTATTTAGAAGCTTTTTATCATCCATTTCGCCGTATCGTGCTCACCATTCACTAAAGTTAGCCTACTACACAGTTTGGGAAAGGAAAAAAAACGTTAATCTAAAAAAAAAAAAAAATTAAAACTTAATCGCGTGATAAAAAATGTACGGCGTTAAAATGGGCTTGCGTTAACGCCGTTAATAACACATTAAACTGACAGCACTAATAAAAACAAAACTCAAACTAAGCATTTTCAGAAAATAAAAACTAAACTAAACTAGCAAACCCGCTTTAAAAACGAATTAAAACTAAACTGAAATGGAAAACAAAATAAGTCAAAACAAAATAAAAATAGAAACTATTGAAAAAAGGAAAACTATAATAACCTTGATTGAGACCAAAGTGGAACCTTTACTTGGTGCTGGTACTGTACTGGAGGTGTTAAGAGGAGTCGGATTTACAGCAGAACTGGTCGAGAAACCAGAACCGTATGGTACGGCTGTAGACCCAATATAACCAGGGGTAGTCATGCTGCCTGTAGTGTTGGCTGTGAGTGTGGACAGTAGAGGTGAGGCTGTGGTAATTGGTGGGGTTTTATTAGTGGAGATATGGTTGGCGGTTACATTAGGACTAAGACTAATGTTTACGGTTAATGTTCTGACAGTGGTTTGGTTGGGAGATGGGGTTGGTGTGGGGGAAAACTGTGGAGTATCAGTTTTACTGTACACTGGGGTGGATGTTGTCTTAGTGGATAACTTTGAGGTAACAGTGAGAGTATGATTGCTAGTGTGGTTGGTGTAAGGGGTGGATACAGATATGACATTTGTGGTAGGCGTAGTGGGTGAACGTTCAGCCAGAGGAGTGGAAGATCCAGTTGTAACTGGGGTGGATGTGACGCTAGAGTTTAGGGGGGTTGTTGGAGTAGAACTCTGATGAGAAAGCATGGTGCTAGCTGAAACGACAGCAGGGGCTGATGATGGAAGAAAAGTTAGAGCTGGCACTGCAGTGGGGGTATGATTGGATGTCTGAGTTGTAGCAGGTGTGGCTATAGGACTGACGTTTTTGGGGACTGGTGGAATTGGGGAAGTGGAAGGGAAAGTAGAGAGAGAGTTGGTGACCTGGGTATATGCTGGGCCGGAGGCTTGATTGGAAGTGGATCTGAGTGTTGGTTTGAATGTGTGATTTGATGTTTGGTTCTGTGAAAGTGGAGAAAACGTGGCAATGTTGGGGGTTAAACCTAGGGTTGTAGTTGTAGGGTCGGTTAAGCCTGCGGTGGTTAATTGGTTGGATGGAGATCCCAGTGTATGTGTGGAAGAAGAGATGAAGCCAGTAGTAGAGTCTGATAGAGCATCGGTGGTTGCCATGGAAGGAGCATCAGTGGTAGATCCAAGAATATCACCTGGAGTAATGGCAAGATTACCAGTAGAGCCATTGATAGTAGTATCAGTGTTGGTGTCAGCAGTGGTATCAGTTGTAGAGCTAACCATTTCTCCAGGGGTTGTGCCATGGATGGGGGTCAGAATGGGGGCAGTTTCTGAGGGAGGATGTAGAGTGGCAACAGTGCCAAAGGTCTCATCAGTACTGGCAGCAGGTTGGGTGATGGTGGTAGAACTAGCCGTAACCTGAGATGTCACATCTGGGATTGAGACCCAAGTGGAATCTTTACTTGGTTTTGGTACTGTGCTGAGGGTGCTAGGAAATGTGTGCATAGAAGTGGGTGATTCTGATTGATAAGAATCTGGTGTTTTCCCAGTAGAGTATTGAGGACCAAGGGTAATTGTGCTACCTGTAGTGGGAGTGGACGGTGGAGGTGCTGTATTAAAGGTGACTGGATCTAAAGATGGCAAATATAGAAAAGTAAGAGGTTATCAAGATACAAGGGTAAGGGGGAATTATACATCAGATTATGGTATATCATTTTAGGTTATAATGAAATGTTCCAGGTTATCTAAGTTTATCAGAAACCTCACGTTGATAACAGATATATGGTATATCATTTTAGGTTATAATGAAATGTTCCAGGTTATCTAAGTTTATCAGAAACCTCACCTTGATAACAGATAAAAGGAAGGGGCCTGGTGCATCTTTCATCCGTCCATTTTCCTGAGGCATTGAAAGACACAGCAGTGCAGTGCTGATCCCCCTCTTCCACCGTCTGCTGTCCATTGTCTGGTTCTCTGTCTTCCCAGTTCCTGAAGGTGGAGTTTCCTTGGTCTGACCAGGTTCTAGTTCTGTACAGGCCCAGCCAGGCAATGACTGAACCCAACAGTTCCCTGATGGTTTGGTACTCCACCTCGTTCCTGATGCTGACCATATCCGTGTGGTGCTTTCTGCAGAAGTGCTGACCA
The DNA here is from genome assembly GCF_963457725.1 of Sprattus sprattus. Taxonomy (NCBI): domain Eukaryota; kingdom Metazoa; phylum Chordata; class Actinopteri; order Clupeiformes; family Clupeidae; genus Sprattus; species Sprattus sprattus. The sequence continues at coordinate 56,507,672 of NC_137922.1, read as the reverse complement.
TCAGTCCAGTTCATGAACTGAGGGACTAAAACGTACGTCTCATTGACGTTTTCTCTTCCTTAAACACACATACATACATGCAGAAAAAGAAGTGTGGGTAAATGTCTGTTGATATATTTTTCTCCTACACACATCTCCACCAACATATTATATTGTGTGCCGTTAGTAACGTCACTGAAACTTCCTCACCATCATAGCATATCACAGGAAAGGTTGAGTCGCATGGAGCATCATGCCAATTGTGGTCAAAAACCATCACAGCACACAGCTCCTGGCCACCAATGTTGTCAGGCTTATCCCACCATTGTCTAAAGTCTCTGTCCCCTTCGGCGTAGAAACTGTCATCTTCCAAAGACCACCTCCAGCTGTTCAGGGTGTCGTCATAGAGCCCGATCCAGCCTGAGGCGTTGTAGCTTCCGTTTACCGACTGCATAAGTCTGCCCATGTCCGCCACATCGTCAACAGTGGCCAGGTCGGTATAGTACTCTCGGCAGTGGGCCTGAGCCTCAGTCCAGGTCTTTGGCTCGTTCACAAAGTGATATGTGTGGGGAACGCAGACTGAGAGGGTGCAGAGGCCTGGCCAACACAAACACAAGAGGCCAACAGTGAACGCTAACATTTACTGTACTGAACCTTTGCTATACAGCTATATTAGCCGTTATTATATGGCAACGACAGTACGAGCGTTCTGATTGTCTAATGGGTAGTCATGCCAGCCGCGTATCGACCTCCTCGCCGATCTGCCGGTCTGATACGGATCCTTATTGCCCTCTGACGTCATCTTCAAAAATGAGCGGTAGTGATAGACATCAAAAGCCATGCGGAAATTCAGAAGCAGCCAAAATGTGTTATTGAAAGTGATGATAAAGTCTAGACTACTGTAGTTTGAATCACTTGTGTTTTTTCGTTACTGTGAATTAAAGCCATTTTAGCTGAGCCGTTTTGTCCGTTTTCTATTTATCATTGTAACTTGAAGTTAACAGGTAATTGGTTGCTAGGCAACGCCTGAAACAAACTGTGTCGTGGGAAGACTTGAGAGCTGAACAAAACCACATGTTTTCTATTTACAATTAGCATTTCTTTTTATTTACAAAATGAAAGGAGCTAAAAATGCCATATAATAAACATCTTACTAACCTTGACCGTTCGGTAATGCCGGGAACTATCAGACTGAGGCTTTGCGGTATAGAAAACATTTAGATGAATTGGTTACTAACCTGAGACCAGCAAAAGAGAGAGCATGTCCACTGATGAACCAAAAAGAACACATTCATTAATTAAAACAGGATAAACATTGTGTTAATGAGTCAACTATGAAGGGATGGGCATTTTTATATCATATATTTGTACAGTATAAAATATCAAAATACAATTAGAAATAGAAATACTTTTATGATAATTATTGTATTCACATGTCAGCTAAGCTAAACGTTCAGGTACAATGTTTACACACTGTATTGTCATGATTAATTTTTATAATATTTCATAAACATTAAATGCAGATTTGTGTGTGTTGCCATCGGCATCGTCTCCAAAGATGAGCATTGTGCCAAGACAGACCCTCCCAAGTTTTGTGTTATTTATATCAGCTGTCATGTTATTTGACCTGACATTTGGCATGAAAAAGAGACACCTGAAACCGCGAGTATTGCCAAAGGACTAAACGCAATTCACAGAAGGAACTCAAAGGAACAATATGTTTCCCACAGTATACAGCCAAGGAGACAACAGACAAGGTGTCTCCCAATTCTGTGGAAGACTAAAACATTTGCCCTACACAATTAAAGGCAGACTCAAGGCTGGATGATTCAAGACTGTCCTAAATGAACGCACAAAAACCTAATTATAGAGATCACAAAAACTAAAAAAATATACAAATGAAACAATAACTTAAAATCAACTTTGGATAAGGTATTGATTATAGCGACTCACCGTAATGAGACTTTCTTCAACAACAGGCAGTTGTAAAAGAGGTACCGCTTCCTGGTCTGGGCAGTTGCATTCAAATCAGACACTTGGAACTCACTTCCATCATTTAAGCAGAATGTGCCCGAGGTTTAAGGAAAATCTTCACAGCGATATAGTCTTGATTGATCAATTGCGCAAAATGAAATCTTCTGGGACAATGTGGTAGATAAGCAGTAGTTCCTGCCTCTGAAGAGAGCTTGGAATTTGATAGGTTACCACACCCCCTTTGCCCATGTCTCTCTCTCTCTCTCTCTCTCTCTCTCTCTCTCTCTCTCTGTCTCTCTCTCTCTCTCTCTCTCTCTCTCTCTCTCTCTCTCTCTCTCTGTCACACACACACCCTCTTTCCCTCAACTATGCATCGTAGACCTATCTCTAACGTATTTTGCAGTTATGGCTTCAGATTGCTTGCAGTACATTGAATTAACAAATAACTAACCTATACATTCTCAAATGTACAGTATGATGTTGCCTGCTTTAAGTATGCAACTAAGAAAGAAATCAAATATGGCTGCCAAACTAACCAAAACATTTCAGCAGGTCATTGTAATATTGAAAAAAACTTTTTATTGGATATGTACCTCCCTCTCTGTGTGTCATAATGTGCGATCCAGAGAGAAGGGTTGAGTCACGACTAGAGACATATACAAGAAGAGACAGAGAGGAAGAGAGACCGTAAGTGAAGTGCAGAGTGGTCTGTTTTTATTCCTCAAGGTGGATTACTGTTAAGTGACAAACTAGAAGTTATTATTTGAAAACAGCTGTCATTTCTATAGGTATAGGTTGAGGGTGGACATATCTGTCAGTTAGTCAGGATTGTGCTTCTGTACACCGGAACTCAACATGGTGGCATACAAGGTTACCGTGACGACTGGAGATGTGTTACCGGATGGCACACGTGATCACGTCCTCATCATCCTCTATGGAACGGAGGGAAAGAGTGAGTGCAAGACACTCAATGAAGCCCCGGAGCTGAGCAGTGGTGTGGTAAGGATGAAGATACCTTAATGGAGTGTTCAGGTTGAATATCATTTTCAGACGAGTACGTCACAGTGAAATGTGAAATTGAATTGACTTTATCCAAAAAATAAAATAAATGAAGACTAAATTCAAATTGGCAGGAAGGTACATGCAATCATCACTATAACTGGTACTTTCTACACACATTCCTACAAGCGTCACTATAACTATAACCTCTGAAGATTCTTTTTATGAGAGAAAGAGACAAAACTAACACATAAAGCGTGAGAAGAGAAAGCATTTGAGAATCGGGTGTTGGAGGTACACTTGGGGTTATAAGAGTTTCTTTGCGACAAAAGTCTCAGTCTCTGAAGTTTCAAGAAGTCACTTTGCTTTCAAAACCAGGCTGCTTACAAGCTTATCGAAGAACATGACCCTGGACATACTTGTGTTCCTTCAGCATTAAACATTTGAATGTATAGCTGAAGAGAGGTCAATTATGAGTGTTGATATCTGTTTACATTATGAGGTATATGGAAAGAGGTAGAGCAGATTTGCATGAAAGAACCATACCAAAGAAATGTGTCCATGTGTCTTTCTCTCCATCTCTGTTTAACAAATGTAGCCTCTTTAACTTGCTTTCAACCATATGTATGTAAGTCTCTTCTCAACTCATGAAAATATGTGTTCTCAGATGTTTAATGTGCAGTCATACATTTCGTCTGGTTAATTTCTGCAAACTCGTTTATGTTCAAATTCTATGTCATTGCTATTTAACTACAACACATTGTATAAACCTTCCCACATGTGTGCATTTAGCCTTGCCCATGGCACTACAATTCCAAAGTTGCCGGGCAACTTCAAGAACACAGGGAAAGGTTATTTCGCCTCCACTAGGAATGTGATGTAGGAGACCGTGAAAAAAAAATTGTTTGTCCAGGGCGCAAAGGTAGCCAGAACCAGCACAGTACATAGTGGAGACCAGTGCTCATACTGGCTGTGTGTATCTTCTGACATAATGTATGATGAAAAGTAAATTATAAATATATTATTTGGCTTAACGCATGCCATGATAGGGAGACATGTATGATTTGTCTCTTTGCTCACTGTTACTTGACAGGAAAAGCAGTACAATCTGGAGTGCCCCGCCTCCCTGGGTAAGGTGATTATGATTGCCGTGGACAAGGAGGCATATCTCTTCTAGCCAGATGATGATTGGTTCTGTGTAATGGGGAAAGTGGAGACGCCCGAGAATGAAACACTACATTTCCCATGCTACTCCTGGGTCATGGAAAGACAGCTCCTACTGGTTCGTGAGGAGAAAGGTAAGTTCAGTATCATATTAAGATGCCTTAAGATTGTGTTGAGATGCCTCCACCATTGCAGTTGCTAACTAAAGGGTAAATCTGTGCTACATTTTGCAAAACTGTTGCCTGTTTAAAAACCTACAGATTCCACCACTATAATCATACGAACCAACAAGAGAGAAATATCTAAAAACCATGCATGAGTATCTAGCAGGAAGCAATCTTTTGTAATAAGGACAGATGGATGATCACGCATCTTGTGTGTGTGTGTCTGTGTGTGTGTTTGGGTGTGTGTGTGTGTGTGTGTCTGTGTGTGTGTTTGGGTGTGTGTGTTTACCAGCAATGACTCAGAAGAATGACACAATTCCTGCACTTTTGGAGCACCGTCTAAAAGAGCTGGGCCCTGTTCGGCGTAGAACTGAAGCTAAGTTAATACATTTAGCTCGCGAAGTGAGATAGGCCTAATCTAGCTCGCTAAATGAGAACAGGCTATACCAGTCTGGCGACGGGTGCTAAAATACTTAAACGTCAACTTAATGTGTCCCAGGCTAAAAAAATGATTTTTTTTCTAAACTCAAAGAAAATTACTCATTTTTTTTCTCCGCTAAGGCAGGATAACACCATGAACGCCTTAAGAAGAATTCAAGACCATAATCATGTAAAAATCCAACATTTCTGCCGCTGCGACAGCAATATAAGAAACTGTCTATAGGCTGTCTAACACGTGATATCTTTTCCTGTATCAAATAAGTGACTGATGCAGGGGGTAGAGCTCATGGCTTGCATGCAATAGATCACTGGTTCGACCCCCACACCTTCGTACGAATTGTAGTTTTAAATCGCTTTGAATAAAACCGTCTGCTAAATGTGAATGTATTAATGTATTAATGTACTGTACATGTCTCGCTGTCTCCAGTCTGTTTGAACAGGATATGCACAAATTCTAACTGGCACACATATTTTATTGTTGTCTTTTGTGGATGGCTGTTCATCTGTCCTAAGTGAATACATTTTCAAAAATGGTATGTTAAGTTGGGTTTTTATTACTTATTATTTATTATAGCTTGTATCTACTAGGCCTATTCATTTTGAGCATTTTGTTTTGCAAGCAAAAATTGAAGCTTCCCTGACTGGCCCTCCTTTGGTCTGTTGCATTCCGCGGGAAAGACTAAAACTAAAACTGAAACTAATAAAAACTAAACTCAAATTAAGCATTCTCAGAAAATAAAAACTAAACTAAACTAGCAAAGCCGCTTTAAAAAACGAATTAAAACTAAACTGAAATGGAAAACAAAAAGTCAAAACGAAATAAAAATAAAAACTATTGAAAAAAGAAAAACTATAATAACCTTTGTGTGTGTGTGTGT
>NC_137922.1:56444573-56449573 GCF_963457725.1 Sprattus sprattus | reverse complement strand
CTTATGACTGCTTCTGGTGACCTGTAACAGACCTGTATCTGATGATCGCAGTGTTCTAGCTGGTGTGTAGTTAGTAAGAGAGTTAGCAATGTAGCTAGGTCCTTGTCCATTTAGAGCTTTGTATGTGAGGAGGAGGACCTTAAAGTCAATTCTAAAGGTAACAGGAAGCCAGTGTAAAGTAGCTAGGACAGGACTAATGTGTTCTCTCCTTTTAGTTTTGGTTAATAGTCTAGCTGCAGAATTTTGAATGAGCTGGAGTCTTACAGTTGTTTTCTTGGGAAGACCAGTAAAAAGTGAATTACAGTAGTCTAGCCGGCTCGATATGAAAGCATGAATAAGCTTCTCGGCATCATTTTGGTTTAAGAATGATCGTACCTTTGCTATGTTCCTGAGGTGAAAGAAAGCTGTTTTGGTGACTTTGTTAATGTGGGAGTTGAAATTCAAATCTGAGTCCAGGGTGACACCAAGACTAACCACCTCAGGTTTAATCCACCAGGATAAACCTCCTAGATTCTTGGTTAGCATCTCTCTTTTTAATTTAGGGCCGATAAGTAGGACTTCAGTTTTGTCCTCATTGAGTTTTAGAAAGTTATTGTTCATCCATTTGTTTATTGCCAATAAACAGTTGGTAATGGAGTTTATTGCTGTTGCATCATTTGGCTCAGCGGAAATATACAATTGTGTGTCATCCGCATAGCTATGAAAATCTATACTATGTTCTCTGATGATGTCACTGAGTGGTAACATATAAAGAGAAAAGAGCAATGGACCTAAACAGCTCCCTTGTGCAACCCCGTAGCAGCTTTCATGTTTCTCGGACATATGGTCTCCTAGACTGACATAAAACTTCCTTCCTCTAATATATGTTTTGATCCAGTTCAATACACACTCAGAGAACCCAATAAGATTTTCAAGTCTATTGATTAGGATGTCATGATCAATGGTATCAAATGCTGCAGTAAGATCTAACAGGATAAGGATAGAAACTTTATTTGCATCAGAGTTTTGTCTGAGGTCGCTAATTATTTTGGTGAGAGCGGTTTCAGTACTGTGATATTTTCTGAAACCTGACTGAAAGACTTCCAAGAAGTTATTTTCTTCCAGATATGAATTTATTTGGACTAATACTATCTTTTCCAGGACTTTACTAATAAATGGAAGATTGGATATGGGTCTATAGCTTGCTAGTGTACTGGTATCCAATTTGGGTGTCTTTAATAGGGGCCTTACAACAGCTGTTTTGAAGGCATCTGGGAAAACGCCAGTTCTAAGGGATGTGTTTATGATGTCAAGGACCGGACCTGAGACACTATCAAACACTCGCTTAAAGAATGCAGTGGGAATGGGATCAATATCTGAGGTTGTAGATTTACATTCGATGATGATTTTAGAGAGTTCACTTAGTGTGATACATGTGAACGTGCTCATAGTTAAGTTGCAAGATCTACTGATGTCAATTTCACCTCCAGTAGTAGTGATACTAGATCTGATCGATGTTATTTTGTTCTTGAAGAACTGAGCAAACTCTTCGCATTTAGCTGCTGAGGATAGTGGGGGGGCAGGGACAGTGTTTAGCAGCCGGTCAATGGTGGAGAACAGAACTCTGGAATTTCCGGCATTTTCTGTAATAATGTAGGAAAAATAACCTTTCCTTGCTAGACGGATGGTTTTGTTATAGGTAGTTAGTGCATCTTTGTAGATACCGTGGTGGATAGTGGTCTTTGTTTTTCTCCATTTTCTCTCTGCTATGCGACATTTTCTTTTTATTTCACTAACATTTTTATTTTTTAGCCATGGGGAGGTCCTACTTGTAAACTTCTTTTTAGTTTTAAGTGGGGCTACAGAGTCTAACACAGATGATAATGCATCATTTAGGTTTTCTACCATTTCATTTAGAGAGCAGTCATGACTAGTTGGCTCATATAGAGCAATCTGCTCAGAAAATCTCTCCGTAGCTTCATCGTCTAGATGTCTTTTATGGACTAAGAATTCTTTTGTGGTTTTTGGTAAGATGATTTCCACATCAAAAAGTATACAATGATGGTCAGAGAGCGGTAGATCAGTTATTGAAATATTATTGATGTTTAATCCAGTTGTTATTACTAGATCTAGTGTGTTTCCGTGCTGGTGTGTTGGATCCGTTATGTGCTGAGTTAGATCGAAACTGGTGAGGAGATTTATTAATGTGGATGTTAAGGTCTCCATTCAGGACTATTTTGTCATATCTGGTGACACATAGTGATAATAGTTCAGAGAATTCTTGTATGAATATTGGTGAGTGCTTGGGTGGCCGATATATAATAACAAACAGTACTGATTCAGTTTTGAGCTCTATAGCAAGATATTCAATTGATGTAAATTCACCTAGCTCAGTGATTTTGAACAACAGTTTAGATGAGAAAATAGCTGCGACTCCTCCACCTCTTTTTGATTTCCTAGAAACTTGGTGGAAGCTGTAATCAGGCGGACACGCTTCTATCAAAGTTGCTGTTGCCGTGTCATCGTTTAGCCAAGTTTCTGTTAGACAGATACAATCTAAGTTGTTTTCTTTAATCAGATCGTTGACCAGAAAGGTTTTGTTACTTAGTGATCTGACATTTAGAAGGGCCAGTTTCATCTGTGGGGTATTAACAGGTAAAACTGGGGGAGATATAGGGAGAACATGGATAGTTTTCAACCTTCTAGGACGAGTTTCGGGTTTATAACCATGCATTTTACCATGCCATTTGCTGTTTATGATGACCGGTATGTTTGATGAAATAGCATGGTGGCTGTCCTATTGTTGTTTTTCGGGCTGACAGTCCATATTACTGAGTTCATGGGCCTTCACAGCTTTCCCCACAAGGTGGTTTATCCCAGGGGAATTCCTTGGGGTGGTGGAGGTCTGTGCAGGGCCCGTGTCCTTGGAGGAGGCTGTTTGAATGTTCTGTTCTGTTCCATGGAAGGAGGTTTGGGGTGTGTCAGTCTTAGGCACAGCAGGAATAGGGAGTGAGGCTTGATTATGGCTGTTTGAGGTCGTCAAGAGCGCGTGGCTGATGTTTGCTGTAAGTAATCTAGACCCTCTACGGTTTGGGTGGAGTCCATCGGCTTGAAAACGGTCTGCACAATTCCAAAAAACATTGAAATTGTCAATAAATCTCCGGTTGTGTGCAAGACAGACAGATGCCAGCCATGTGTTGAAAGATAGTAGTCGACTGAAGATTTCATTTCCTCTGCGAAAACATGCAATCGGTCCACTGATAGACACATCTTGATGTTTGTTTAGAGTGTTCAGTAGCTGGGTGAAATGTTCTTGAAGTATCACGTTGCCAGTTTTTTTGTGCAGGATATCAAATGAGCCAGTGTGGATGATAATCTTTGCATTGTTTGGTTTATTCTTGAGGATTGTTTGTATCTCTGACGACAGTTCCTCGACTGATGTGTTGCTAAGGCAAAGATTTTCTGTCCTTGCAAGTTTGACATGTTCTGTCATGGCATCTCCAACCAAGATAGTGGCCATCTGTGGCGTTGTGTTTGCATTCCACACACTTGCTTTATCAGTAGTTATGGGGCCAGTTCTTGGGTTGTTTGGGTAAACAGTATTAGCTACAAGGCTAGTGCTAGCAGCGTTAGCTCCTCTCAGTGCTAATGGCCTGTGGGAAGCCTCGGCATTAGTGCTAGTGGTGTTAGCATACCTTAGTCTTCGGCGATCTTGTGGTAGTGGTCGAGTAGCGCCCCGAGTAGTCTGAGAGGGGTTTAGGGTGAAATGGGGGACTCCCGAGTGCAGCAGATGAGGACCATCATGATGTGTAGGGGATCCGGGCCCTTTATGCTTGTTAGCAGCACGAATAGCACTCCTGTGCCTTTTGGCCTTGGGTGTGGAGAATTGCTCCCCTTGGAGAGTTTCCAGTGGTGAAAAACTATTTCTGAGCGCAACAGGAGGAGAAGTGATGTGGGAAGAGTTTCTGCCTCGCTTTTTTCGTTTCTTATCCTGGGTGCTAGTCCATTTTTCGTTGGAGGTAGAAGCGGTGCTTGGCCTCTTTGGATTTGTGCCAAGAGCAGGCCATGGCTCATCAGATAGTGAGAAGTCCAGGTGAGAGCAAGGTTTGTCGGCAAGGTTTGGCTGATCAGCAATCCCATCCAGAAATCGCTCACCATCATAGATCTGGTACAGGACAGCAACCCGAGTCTCCAACTCCTTGATCTTCTTTTTCAAGTTGAGACAGCTTACACAGTCTGGAGAGTCTTCGAGTGTCATGGGGCTGAGTGGCTAAGCTAAGCTAGGTTAACTGAAGCTATGCTAGGCTACGCTCCGAAGGGGTGCAGGAAAGAATTTAAGTTCCAGGGAGGCACCGTACAAGCCGAGGAAATAGCTTGATAGTGGATAGAGCAGTAAGGCAGTATCTAAGTAGCATTAATGTAACATTAATGTAACATTAATGTGAAAAAAAAAAAAAAAAAAAAAAAAGCAAGCGATAGCAGGCAAGAAGCAGGAGCAGCAGTGAGGAGCTGCTTCCAGGAGGAGTGTCAGGAAGTAAGGCCTTATGTATGCCTTAACACCATTGCTGTGTTTGAGTGTGTGCATGTGTGTGTGTGGGTGTGTGTGTGTGTGTGTGTGTGTTTGAGTGTGTATGTGCATGAGTGTATACAAAATTGCAGTTGCAGGTGCGTAGGTTTGTTTGTACATGTGTGAGTGTCTTTGGGTGTGTGTGTGTGTGGGGGGGGGGGGGGGGGGCTGATTCAGTCTGTGTGTGTGTGTGTGTGTGGGTGATTCAGTGTGTGTGTGTGTGTGTGGGTGGGTGATTCATTGTGACACTTTATTAAATGTCTGTTCCTACCCTGCTTACTGCTGTGTATGTAGCAGCATTATGCACACTTCATAAGGCTGTTATAACTCTACTGTACACTTCATAAGGCTGTTATAACTCTACTGTACACTTTATAAGGCTGTTATAACTCTACTGTGCACTTCATAAGGCTGTTATAACTCTACTGTGGGCCCTGCAGAGGGGATACTGAAA
>NC_137922.1:56303753-56436253 GCF_963457725.1 Sprattus sprattus | reverse complement strand
TACATTTACATTTGGTCATTTTAGCAGACGCTTTAATCCAAAGCGACTTACAAGGATATATACATTTTTACCTTTATACACTGCACATCAGGAGCAATTAGGGATTCAGTGTCTTGCTCAAGGACACTTCGACAGGGAATCTAACTAGCAACCGTCTGCTTACTAAACAACTTCTCTACCTCCTGTACCACTGTCGCCCCTATAATAATATATAAATAAAATAATAATAACACGATAATAATAATAATAATAAAGATAACAGCAATAACAATAACCAACGGCAGAGATCCAGTTACTCTATAAACAGCACAGCCCACAAACACACACACACACTCCACACACACACACACACACACTCCGCTAACTACATTTGTGTATGTGTGTGTGTGTGTGTGTGTGGGGGGGGGGGCATACCTTCTTGACGGCCCGTGAGGGTGACCTGCGGGTGGGCTTGGAGGGGTCGCTGGTCAGGGAGCCGTTGTGGCGCTTGCTGGGCGTGGGCGGGGGGGAGGAGGTGGAGGTGGAGGGGGCGGGGGAGGGGGACGGGACGGGGGACGGGGAGGCGGTGATCCGGACGGCCATGTCCTCCGTGCAGGTGAGCCTCAGACTGCGCAGGTACTCGTCCGTCTCGCGGTCCAACACCAGGAGGCGCGTCTCCCCCTCCAGCGCCTTGATGCGCTGCACCACCTACAGTACACAGGGGTCAGAGGTCAGGGCTCAGATCACAGGATGTGGAGCATTGTGACCTCACACCTCTCATTGTGATGCGTCGCGAGAGTTCTTCTGGGTAACACACACATGAAAGACAGACATGTACCGTGACGACACATGAGGCACAACACACACACACACACACACACACACACACACACACACATGAAAGAGAGACATGTACCGTGACGACACATGAGGCACAGCACACACACACACACACACACACACACACACACACACATGAAAGAGAGACATGAACCGTGACGACACGTGAAGCACAACACACACACACACACAAGACACACACACACACACACATAAAAGAGAGACATGTACCGTGACGACCTCTGAAGCACAACACACACACACACACAGACACACACTCGGACACACACATGAAAGAGAGACATGCGCATGACGACACATGAAGCACAACACACACACACACACACACACACACACACACACACACATGAAAGAGAGACATGTACCGTGACGACACATGAAGCACAACACACACACACACACACACACACATGAAAGAGAGACATGTACCGTGACGACACATGAAGCACAACACACACACACACACACACACACACACACACACACACACACACACACACACACACACACACACACAGACACACACATGAAAGAGAGACATGCACATGACGACACATGAAGCACAACCCAATCTGCTGTCCTTGAGAGTGTGACAGACAACACGGGAAGAGAGAAGGAGAGAGAGGAAGAGAGAGAGAGAGAGAGAGAGAGAGAAAGAGAGTGAGAGTGAAAGAGAGAGAGAGAGAGAGAGAGAGAGAGAGAGAGAGAGAGTGTGAGAAAGAGAGAGAAAGAAATCCTACACAAGCCTTTCTCCTGAACAGGTCCAATGTCCTTTAAGCCTGTCAGCGTTAGTGATTACGAACAGGACACCAGACATCCTCACTCACTCACACACACTTATACAGCTGAGCTCACACACTCACACACACACTTATACATCCTTGCTCGCTCACTCACTCACACACACTTGTACAGCTGAGCTCACACACTTATACATCCTTGCTCGCTCACTCACTAACACACACTTGTACAGTTGAGCTCACACACTCACACACACACTCACACACACACTTATACATCCTTGCTCGCTCACACACACTTATACAGCTGAGCTCACACACACACTTATACATCCTTGCTCACTCACTCACTCACACACACACTTATACAGCTGTGCTCACTCACTCACACACACTTATACAGCTGAGCTCACACACTCACACTTGTTCATCCTCGCTCACTCACTCACTCACACACACTTATAAAGCTGAGCTAACTCACACACACCCTTATACAGCTGAGCTAAGCAATCTCTTTTTCACACACACACACACACTCACACAGATGTCCTCAGAGATGGATACACTCGCAGACACAGCGATAGAGAGTGTCATAGACAGACAGACAGATGTGTAGATATGGACAGTCGGACAGATGTGTAGAAATGGACACACAGACAGGCACACAGATCACAGACAGACAGGCACACAGATCGCAGACAGGCACACAGGCAGATAGAACTGCCGACAGACAGACAGACAGACAGACAGACAGAGAGATAGACATAGACAGACAGTACAGACAGACATACAGACAGACAGACAGACAGACAGACAGACAGACAGACAGACAGACAGACAGACAGACAGAGAGATAGACATAGACAGACAGTACAGACAGACATACAGACAGACAGACAGACAGACATACAGACAGACAAACAGAGACAGACAGACAGACAGACAGACAGACAGACAGACAGACAGTCATGCAGACAGAGAGATAGTCTTACAATGCCTTGTTTTCACCCACTTTTATTAATTTTATATATAAGTTGGCTTCTTGACTAAACAAATTACAGAAAAGCCCTCTTTAATGTCAAAGTGAAAACAGATTTCTACACAGTAATGTAAATTAAATACAAATATGTAAAGTAAAATAAGTGAGTGCGATAAGTATTCACCCCCTTTAAAGTGACTGACCTAATTCAACAGAGGTCCAGCCAATTGGTGCTAGTAGTCTCACAGTTACTGAAATGGGGATCAGTGTGCAGTGAATGTGTCTCAAGTGATTGTAGTATAACGACACATGTGTCTGGAAGGTCCATTCACTGGTTAATCAGTATGCCTTGCCAACGTCACACCATGAAGACAGAAGAACACTCCAAGCAACTCAGAGAAAAGGTCATTGAAAAGTATAAGTCAGGGGAAGGATACAAACTAAATTACATGGCACTTAACATCGCCTGGAGTTCTGTTAACACTCTAAGGTCCAAGGCCTTTTAGACTTTTCTAAGTTGTCTGACATGCCTTGATGTTTTTGTACATTTTGCTTAACTAAAAACATTGATGCACAAATGGAATATATGATTCTATTCTAGAAGACCTCAGCAATAATATTAGAAAAGGGTTCAATGTTTCCGTGGTTGTTCTTTTTATGTCTCTGAGACGAAAACTCAAAAATAAAAATATCCCGGACGAGGGATATAGACCTTTTATAGACCACCCAGTGCAACTTTATAGGCTTGAGACTCGAAAAATAAACATTCAATTTCTAGTCTTTTTTACACATAGTAAGTTGCAATAACTCCATACCATTACATATGGTGAGAACTGATATAAAATCGTACACAACAACAATCGCCGGTGGGGAGAGGCCATTTTTCCATTGACTGGAATCCTGCTTTATTTATTGGTGGCACCAATAAATAAAGATTTGGGGGGAAAATGGCGGCGATTGTTGTTGTTTACGATTTTCTATCAGTTCTCACCACACAACAACGTCTCATCTTTGCTCCTTGAATGTCGATATGTAATGGTATGGAGTTATTGAAACGTACTACGTGTAAAAAAGACTAGAAATTGAATGTTTATTTTTAAGCCTCGAAAGTTGCACTGGGTGCCTTTAAATCCATCACCAAGAAATGGAAGGAATATGGCACATGTGTAAATCTGCCTAGAGCAGGCCGTCCTCACAGACAGAGTGACTGTGCAGAAGTAGACTAGTGAGAGAGGCCACCAGGACACCTATGACTACTCTGAAGGAGTTACAAGCTCTGCAGCTGAGATGGAACAGACTCTGCATACAACAACTGATGCCGGGGTTCTTCACCAATCAAAGCTTTATGGAAGAGACCCACTGTCGAAGAAAACTCATACTAAATATCGACTAGAGTTCGCTAAAAGGCATGTGGGAGACTCCATGGGCAAGTGGAAGAAGGTTCTGTGGTCTGTGAGACCAAAGTGGAGCTTTTTGGCCATCAAACATGCCGCTATGTTTAGCGGACACCAAACACTGCACATCACCACAAACGCACCATCCCTACTGTGAAGCATGGTGGTGGCAGCATCACACACACACACACACACACTAAACCAACACTGCACATCACCACAAACGCACCATCCCTACTGTGAAGCATGGTGGTGGCAGCATCACACACACACACACACACACTAAACCAACACTGCACATCACCACAAACGCACCATCCCTACTGTGAAGCATGGTGGTGGCAGCATCATGCTGTGGGGAGGCTTATCTGCAGCCGGCCCTGGAAGACTTGTAAAGATATGCACTGTCTCACACACACACACACGCACACACACATACACACACACACACACACACAGCAAAGATATAGGGTCAAATGAATGCAGCAAAATATAGGGGAATCCTGGCGGGACAATCTAATTCTGTCTGCAAGAGAACTACGGCTTGGGTGAAGAATTATTTCCCAGCAAGACAATGACCCGAAGCATAGAGCGAAAGCTACACAGAAATGGTTTAAAGACAACCAGGTGAAGGTTCTGGAGTGGTACGAGTCAATGTCCAGACCTAAACCCAAATAGAGAATTCGTGGCTGGACTTGAAAAGGGCTGAACACGCCCGATGTGTGTGTGTGTGTGTGTGTGTGTGTGTGTATGTAAAGGGCTGTTCACGCCTGATCCCCGCGCAACCTGACAGAGTTTGAGCAGTTTAGCAAATAAGAATGGAGTCAATTTGCAGTGTCCAGATGTGCAAGCCTTGAGCAGTTTAGCAAATAAGAATGGAGTCAATTTGCAGTGTCCATATGTGCAAGCCTTGAGCAGTTTAGCAAATAAGAATGGAGTCAATTTGCAGTGTCCAGATGTGCAAGCCTTGAGCAGTTTAGCAAATAAGAATGGAGTCAATTTGCAGTGTCCATATGTGCAAGCCTTGAGCAGTTTAGCAAAGAAGAATGGAGTAAATTTGCAGTGTCCAGATGTGCAAGCCTTGAGCAGTTTAGCAAATAAGAATGGAGTCAATTTGCAGTGTCCCAATGTGCAAGCCTGATTGAGTCTTATCCACACAGACTCAGTGCTGTGATTGCAGCCAAATGTGCATCTACTAGTTAATACTGACTTGAAGGGGTGAATACTTGTGCAATCACTTATTTTACATTACATATTTTAATTTAATTGACATCTGTTTTCACTTTGACATTAAAGAGGTTGTTTTCTGTCAAAAAAGACAACTTATATTGCCCATGATTGCTCCAAGGGGGTTTATACTTATGCAAGGCACTGTACAGACATACTGACAGACAGAGAGCTAGACAGATAGATGTACATACATACAAACATACAGACAGACAGACAGGCAGAGTGAGATCTAGCTGAGGGCAATGAAGCCATCTTAGTTTCTGCTGGAGTCAGGAGTGTTCAGCCAACTCCAGCTCTTATTTCACACACACACACACACACACACAATCACTCACTCAAACACACTCACTCTCTCTCACGCACACATTCTGTCTTCACAAATCCACTACTCTCTCCATTAGTCTTTCCCTCACTCTCTCTCTCTCTCTGCCTCTCCACATGTTCTGTCTTTCCCTCCCTCTCTAACTGTCTATTGTTCTGTCATTCTTCCAATCATACTCTCCCTCTTTCCTTGCTCAAATTTTCCCTCATAAATGAGACTTTTCAGCCAAGCTTTCCCTCATTCTGTCCATCTTTCTTTACCTCTCTCATTGCTTGTCCTTCTATCTTCGGTCCTCTGTAGAGTTCCTTTAGCTGTAGATTCTCTCTCTCTGTCGTTCTTCTTGTTCTGAATGTTCTGGTGTGGAACCAGAATTCTGGAGAGTTCTGGTTGACTGCACAATGCACACCAACATCATTTCCATTGGCCACAAAGACTACAAGGAGTGTGTGAGGGTGTGTGTGTGTGTGCCACAAAGACCACAAGGGACGCGCAAGAGGACCCTTCATTCACTTAAGAAATAATATAATTATGAAATCATTTTATGTTATATGTTACATGTTATTTTTTTTTTATCTTGTATGCCCGTCTTGTGCGTAGATGTTGCCTGCCAGGTCATAAGAATGTCACTGGTCTGATGACGCTAATAGTTTTAGTGACAATAAACACTTTGACTTTGATACAGAAAAATATCTCAAATGTGTCTTCAAAAACCAGGCATATTAACACAACCATGAAACCTGACTATCAAAGGGACAAAAGCACACAACATGAGAACTGTTTAGACTCAAGGTGTACACAACATGGGCCCCAATGTAGTCCGAATATGAGAACTGTTTAGACTCAACATGCACACAACATGGGCCCCAATGTGGTCAGAAAATGAGAACTGTTTAGACTCAACATGCCTTAATAGCCATCTATATATGTCTATGTAAATATCCCCCAGTTAAAAATCGACATCATGTGTAACTACAACAGAATCTCCAGGGAAAAGACTGAACAGTGACAAGTCATGATATTTGGAAATTAATGTTATATTTTAATATAAGTATAATGTGTCTGCCTCAGATGAGCAGCTAAGTGAACAGGTTTAGTTCCATATTTACACATGGCCACAGCTTATGCAAATGAATAGCTATGAGAAGAATTCAGATTAGTTTCTATTTGTCTGAACTGGTTAGATCTGTCAACACAGACGATCCTCCGTCTGATTCCGAGCAGAGCAGAACGCAAACCAGATAAGAGGTTACATTTCCAGACATGCTTCTCTTCCCGCCTCCGGGCGACGTCCTACTCCACGAGACGCAGAGCGCAGCACGGAGAGCGAGTGCATCCACATCTGCCCCGTGCGGAGGCGTGGAGGCGCAGAGAGAGAGAGAGAGACTCGTGTCGCTGGGTGTTCACACACACTTCAGCCAAACTCTTATCAGCGACCTTCTGTCAGTGTGAACTGCGCTACCCACCGCGGCTGTGTGTTATCAGCCACGCGCCAGAGAAACAGCTCACTCACACATGACATTCATCCGGGCCGATTCAACTCCGTTCTAGAACCAGACGTTAAACCGGCCGCGAGAGAACTTGCTGATCTTGCTGTTCCACTCAGCGCGCCAGCTACCTGACACTCAAAAACAGCTGTAGGCCAACAATGACATCACGACACACCACGTCTGATCACCTGCAACTCTTCGTGGCAGCAGCCTACCCAGACAGCAAGCATATGTCTGTCCATCGCAAGTGGCGTGCACTTCTGGTCCATTCTCGGACCATCATCATCAACTGGGCGTGTTATTATTGAAAAAACAACAACAATTCCTGTCACCTCTAAATCATGTGCTTAGTTTATTAGATAGTTATAGTTTATTTAAAATATCAGCAGACATACAGACGTGGATGCTCACTAGAATGCTCACAAGGTGCAAATTACTTTTTTAAAGACCAATTGAAGACATATGTTACGCACTGGTAAAATATTTTAAAAAAAAGGGTTGGTGTAAATGAATGTATACTTCATCACTAATTGAGAAAAATAAATAAAAACAAACAAGTGGCAAAACGGTGGGGTGTTTGTCTGTTATTCACCAGATGACTGCCCTAAAACCGTAAAGCAAAAAAGCCCAGTGGGCCGCCCACTGTACGTACCCTCAGTGGACTGCCAACTGTACCCCCAGGAGACCGCCAACTTTACCCCCAGTGGGCCGCCAACTGTACCCCCAGTAGACCGCCAGTGGTCTGCTGTACTTTGCTATCTGAGTAAACATGATGAGTGACTCGCTAATGCATCTGGACGTCAAACCCATTGGGTCCCTCACAGTAGGCTACCGCACCAATAACAGTGGGCTTGTTTCTCTTATACTCTGCTGATAATTAAGGACTGAAACGGAGACAGAACCTAACATTCCATGATAGGGCTTCATAATGCAGGCGTAATTCTTACTCCAGCGTGGGGGAGCTCGCTCCTTACCTGATGGTGCGTGTCTCGCTCCACATTCTCCCCGTTCACTTCCACAACTCGGTCTCCCGCGCGCAAGCCCGAGGCTTCTGCGGCTGAGTGGGGCTCCACTTTGCGGATGTATTGTCCACTCTTGCCCTTCTCTCCGTGCAAGTGAAACCCGTATCCGCTGTCGCCTTTTGTCATTACACAAAGCCGCGGTTTCAAATCGCCTGCCATCGTCCCGTTTTCTGCCACTTTCCAACGTCAAAGTTAGCGTTTAGTTGAATGCCAAAATTCCAATTATTCGACCATCGAAGAAGCTCAACTTTCTCAACTTCGCCCACTAGTATACTCCACCGTTAGGCATCGCTGCGCTCCATCGAAAGTTGCGGGTGCCCCGACTCAGATGCTTGAAATGTAGAGCACGCAAATAGCCTTCTACCGGTTACGGTAATAACATCCGAGTCCGGACGCGTCTATCTGCAGGCGAAAACAGATCCAAACCCAAAGAACGATCCTGTAGATTAAGAAACCATGTCTCCGACCAGGGTAGTTGGTCTAGTAGTTTATTTTGTGTAGCCTGTTGCTATAGATTTGTAATAGATTTCAGTCCCTCAATCAAAAATATCGACCACTTCGCGTCTTCGATTGATCGGTATGTTCATCTATATGACTGGGAGAGTAGAAAAGTCCCGCGAAGCCTCCAGTCTGCAGAGAGAGAGACCGAGAGAGAGGTGCTGGCAGGATCACCTACGCGCAGGAGTCCGGTCCATGACAACCGGCTGGGGAGCGCAGATTGGGTTACACTGAAATCAAGCTGAGTGGGTGAGCGCTGCTAAACGCAGCCTCTGTCGCCCCCTAGCGGTTAGATCTCCATCTAATCCAGTGGTTCCCAATTTTTTTTTTTTATAACAGGCCACCTTTTGATTTAAGACAAATACTACCAACAATTTCACCTTTAATAGAAATAAAACAGCTTGTTACATAGCTCTTCTTAAAAAAAAATATTTTTACATTTGAACTGTTAAACATTTTCAATGTATTTAATTGATTTGGCAAAACTTAAATATTTCATCTTTAAATAAAAATTATTACATACAATGTTCATCATAGGCACATATCTGTTGTATTAATAATTAGGGTAGCCATCCTCTTCAACATGTAGGCTAAACGCTTGGCCCTGACCATATTGCATAAGCACAAAGTAGGCTACAGACTCATCTCCAAATAGGTTCATTATAAGGTACTATGCTGTAACAGCAGTGCCATACCACATGTCACCAGTAGGTGGCTGTTCAGGGTTCTCAATCCCGTCCCCCTTGCGCCCACACTTCAGGAGCCTCAGTGGGACTACATGGTCATTTACAGTTTTTCTCCATTGCTTTGGATTATTTCACGAAACAGAAATGACATTCTCAAATCAACACGTGCAAACCTCCAAACCACTGGGCACTTGTTCACAACAGATTGGCATTTCTCATTCCTTTAATCAAATTGCAATAGTAAACTCCTTGCAAATGACAAGTACAATTGCCTACAGCTTGCACACATTTCAAATGATTTAGCACATCTGTACATCTAGGTACAATTGCCTTCCGTTAGCCCAATTACCAATTGAATACATCTTGCTGGTCTAAACTGACTGTTGCGCTTCAGTCAAGTGGTTGTTCTCTGCAAAACATCTTGGCATAATTTCCTTGTGTACATCATCACCTGCACAATAGTTCACTCCACTGTCAGAATCGTTCAGGCACATAATACAATGAAAAACATCATGGTATATACTGTAATATGGATCTCTTGGATCATCGGCTTCATTTTTTCAGGTGCAACTAGAACTTTACTAATCAAGGGGGAGTTTCTCACATCCGATCACCAATCACACAGTAATTTTAGTTAGCTGACAGGTGCTATCCAGGAGTATAATTGCTTCCATCAAATATCCAGGGCTTGACAAAGATCAGTACAGTTTACAGTATGAACATGGAAGCACCAAACGACCAAGGGCAACTACCTGTTCGAGGAGGAGGAGGAGGAAGAGGAGCAAGGGTGTGTGGTGGTGGAGTAGGGGGAAGAGGCCGAAGACAGCAGGCAGTACCAGATGAAATTCGGCCTACTCTTGTGGACCATGTGGTCAACCATGGCCTCACCATGGCAGAGGCAGGTCGTAGAGTTCACCCTAATGCGCCACGCTCTACAGTGTCCTCGATAATCCAAACATTCCGCAGGGAAAACAGGTATGTGCTCAGTCAACTATTGAATTATTGGTGGTGGAGTTACTAACAGTAGCTTCTAAATGTATTGAACTAACGTAAAGGTAAAACAACTAAATTCAAATAGTGTCTATTTGTGACCTCTAAGGTCTAGGATTGGAAGACAACCTGGTGCGGGTGGCAGAAGAACAATTTTCAATGAACAGCAGGAACAGGAAATTTGCAATATTGTCGTGGCCAACAATGCCATCACACTGCGAGAAATCAGGACCACAATCCTGGAGGACAATGTTAGCATCTTTCAAAAATGTAAACCCTGTCAGCATTTCCACTATGGACAGGGTCCTGATTAAACATCAGATGACCATGAAGCAATTGTACAGAGTTCCATTTGAAAGGAACTCTGAGAGAACCAAGGAGCTGTGCTATCAGTATGTACAGGTAAAGCAGTGGTGTGTACTACTGTGACGAACCATTATGTTCGTCCGCTTTCCTTGGTGTCATGTGTTGTGCGAGTGTTGGTATGTTTGTCTGTGGGGCTCGATCCAAAACCGCCTATTATTATTTTGGTTACTTCGGAAACTTAAGATCCGCCTTTTGCGCCTGTGTTTTTTCCCTTCTTAAGTAGCCTACTTGGTCTCGTTGAGGAGCTTTGGAGGAATTTGGTAACTTCTAATTATATTGCAGATTTTTTTTTCTGTGTTCTTCTCCTCCGCTATAACTTCTGAGTTTTTGTAAAGACCGTTACGTCGGTAACGTCTAGTATATTGTACCGTGTTATGAGTTGAATATCATTATGACCTGTTTCCAATGGAGCATAGAGCCCAGTTTATTGAACTTGCAGAGAACACAGAACATTTCCATGTAATTTGTTGTCTGATTTTAGTGCAAAACCAATTTACAGTAATATTGTGTTTACTGTATTGTAGATAATAATGGAGCTGGAGGCGAACGAGAACCCTCACACCCTGATTTTTGTTGATGAAGCTGGGTTCAACCTTGCCAAAGGACGACGGCGTGGCCGGAATGCCATCGGTCACCGGGCAACGGTGGATGTCCCAGGACAGCGCGGGGGCAACATCACCATGTGTGCTGCGATTTCAGAAAACGGGGTAGTCACCCACATTCCAAGTATTGGCCCATACAACACCCAGAAGCTCCTGGTGTTCTTGGATCGCCTGCACTCTGATCGTATCCCTCTACAATAGGGGGGTTTGGTAGGGTCTCACTTACCTACATATGTGATTGTGTGGGACAATGTGAGCTTTCACCGTGGCCCGCTCATCAGGGTGTGTGATTCGCTGCCCATCAAAGGATGGTGATGGTGCTCCTAGCCCCTTACTCCCCATACCTAAATCCTATTGAGGAGGTTTTTTCGACATGGCGTGGAAGGTCTATGAGCATCGGGCTCTAAATCGAAGGTCCCTTTTCCAAGCAATGGTTGCTGCTTGTGTGGATGTAGAAGCAGATCAGTGCAGGGGATGGTTGAGGCATGCACGCCGATTCTTCCCCTGTTGCATTGCAAGGGAGAATATAAGATGCGATGTGGATGAAAATCTGTGGTCAGACAGACGTGAGCGTGAGGCTGAGCAGGAGAGTAAGGACGGAAACTGAACTCCAGCTTGGCTTTCCTTTCCTTCTGTATGTTTTGTTACAGTAGTGTAGGCTATACTTCATTTTTTTTTCTTCCACTCTATATCTCCCTACCACTCTGTCTCTCATCTTTCTCTATCAGTCTATCTCATCACTCTCTCTCTATATATCTCTCTCTCTCTCTCTCTCTTTCCATTCCACACAGCACGTAACCACCAGCATCAGCCACATCTGTCTGCAGTATCAGCTTGGATCTTACTCTGCCCATTTTTCTCCGACCTCAAGAAAGAGGCTTATTTTTCTACTTCAACTATACTGCCGACTGTTTTTACGAATGAAAAACGTAACTGGAGGAATTGAAGCTAATCACAAAATATCTTTTTGGGAATTTGTTCTTTTTGTTCGGCAGTGTTTTTTGCTGTACACATTTTCTGTTTTGCAATTACGTACTGTAACAATTTCCATGGCATGAGTCCAATACAGTTCGTCATGTGAAACCTGGGCATTGGCTCCATTGGCTCCATTGGCTCCTCTTGAATTAATCTTTTTTTCTGTTTGATACTGTTACGTCCTCCTGCCTTAGGGGTCACTGTTTCCATTATTTTCGTTTGCTATTACTTCTGTCTATTGCTTTAATTGTGTGCAGGTGTTGCCTGTCAGCCATGGGCGGAGCCCGTTATGTATAAGGCCGGCATCGTCCACCGGAACGTTCTCTCTCAACTGCGTGCCACCACGCTTTTTCGGGCCTTTCTCGCCGTTCTACTTTGAAATAGAAATTCTCCTGTGTTATATTTAGCCTTTTTGTTAATAAACACCCCCTAGACACGAGCCCATTCGGTTTTGTGCTTCATTTGTTGCATATCAGACGAGCTGGTGTGTAACATTTGGGGTCTTCGTCCTTTGTTAGAGCCTTTTAGAGTTTGTAGGAGACGATAGGCCTCGATCTGAGATAAAATCATTGTGCGTAATCACAAGTGGGGCTGAAATTGTAAAGTACTGGCCTTTTTCTTTGTTGTCCAAGGTGTCTGAAACACGGTACACCATGTGTATTTGGGTGCTTCAAAAACAACTGAGGTTTTTTTGTTTTCTTTCTTTACATAGGTGTTTCTTCAACATCAATCCAGAGAAGGGCACAAAGGTTGAGACGAAAAAAACAAAACAAGAAGCAACTGCCGGTAAACCCAAGGGTCCTTACCCTCATCGCTGATCTAGCAGAGAGACTAATTAACACTTTGGATACCCACTCCAGCAATGTGATGGCTTCATAGGTACACACACACACACACACACACACACGCACGCGCACCCAACCAAGTGGTGCCACACGTAGGCCTACATACTGCCCTGCACCTGCCTTCAGGTGCATCTCTCTCGCGCACACATACACATACACACACACACCTCTGAAGGAACTCCAGCGTCCACACACACACACACACCTCTGAAGGAACTCCAGCGTCCACACACACACACACACACCTCTGAAGGAACTCCAGCGTCCACACACACACACACACACACACACACACACACACACGCGCACCTCTGAAGGAACTCAAGCGTTGACACACACTCAGCCGCAACGACCCACGCCCTGCACTTGTGCCTTGACGGCTCCCTGGGACTGTTCCCCAAGACGACTTATTTCTTATTTGTGATGTGCATAAGAATGGGGGCTGTTATTGGAATTTATTTATTTTATTTTATTAGTGTGCTTGCCCGAAGGGAAGCACAGTATTGTTATCGTCAAGTTTTCTTTATTAGTGTGCTTGCCCGAAGGGAAGCACAGTATTGTTATCGTCAAGTTTTCTTTATTACAGTGCATGAAATGCCCTGTATTGTTATTCCTAGGCTTCTTCTTCTTATTCTTGTTACCTTTTTCTGCGATTAATTCAGCCCAAACCGCTTAACGTAGAAACTTCATTCAAACTTTGTCGCGTAGGTCTTGTAAAGGACACTTATGCTATGTATTTTTCACTTTTCTAAACTTAATACTTTTTAAGTTATTAAAGAAAAACGAATCTAAATTTTCCCATTGACTTACATTGGGCCATTATGACATCATAATAGGGTAATTAAACTGGCTTGCACCTGTGCTTCACTGACACCTGCAGCAAGCCTCCAAGGGTCCTCTTCTCTCTGTACCTCTCCATTCAACTGTATAACTAGGAATATTAATAGACACCTTCCATACTCTACTTTTTTTCTCTCTATCACTCTCACTCTACTTTCTCTCACACTCCATCTCTCTGCTTCACTCTTTTTTTCTCCTTCTTTCAATATTTTCACTCTTTACTGTCTTTATCCAGAGCCACTCTTGTTCACTCTTCTTTCCTTACTTTGTTTCTTCCTCTCTTCTTTCCTTCTTTCTACTCTTCTTTACTTTCTTCTTTCCTTCTTCCACTCTTCTTTCCTTTCTTCTTACCTTTTTCTTTTCTTCTTTCCTTCTTTCACTCTTCTTTCTTTTCTTCTTATCTTCTTCGGCTCTTCTTCCCTTCTTCCACTTTTCTTTCCTTCTTCCACTCTTCTTTCCTTCTTCCACTCTTCTTTCCTTCTTCCACTCTAATTTCCTTTCTTCACTCTTCTTTCCTTTCTTCTTCCCTTTTTCCACTCTTCTTTCTTTCTTCCACTCTTATTTCCTTTCTTCACTCTTCTTTCCTTCTTCAACTCTTATTTCCTTCTTTTACTGTTCTTTCCTTTCTTCCTTCCTTCTTTCACTTTTCTTTTATTCGTTCTTTCTTAACTTTTGCATTTCATGCACTGGTATTTCCTTCAGGAAATGCATTTTCTAGTTTATTTATTTATTCCGTACGTTTTTCTTGCAGCTAACTACTCCTCGCCCGATTGAGCTAGAGACGCCATTCAAACACCAAAACGTCCGGCCCGATCCGGTGCAAGCTGCTATGACTTTTCGTGGCGGTACTCCTTGTCACTCCTTTTTTATTCCATTTCATCCCCTTTTTCTCTCATTGACTAACATGGGGAAGGTTGAGCCATTGTGACGTCACCCGCTCTATCAGTCGTTCTCCATTCAACTGTAGGAATATTAAGAGACACCTTCCAGGGCTCTACAGTGCGAGTATTTCACTCGCATAAATAGGTACGTGCAAACTTGAAAAATAATTTACAAGCACAGTGTGCGAGTGACAGACAGTTGTCAATACGGCGCCAAAAAGTGAAGCATTCCATTGATTTCACATGGAAACAACTGACAGGGTCGCGACTCCAGGGTTTTCGACGGGACCTGCGACGGGACCAACAGCAGCAGCAGCATAATCATCATCTGGATTTACTGACATTTTCGGTATATATAAACACATAATATCAATTGGTAACTGGTGTGTTGTATCCTGTTTATGTCTGATACTTTATAAACATTTATGTTTTACGTTAACTTATTACACTAGGCAGCAGTATTGTGAAGTAGAGCTAGAAATGGCTTTGCTAGCTCCCATATTGTAGCTCACACCAGCAACTGCTCAATTTAGGACAGAAAGGAGTTTGGTAAATTAGCTTGTAACTGTCAATGATAACTAGTTATTAGAATATATTAGCCAACGTTAAGTTGACTTCAAAGGGGCAGTCGAGTGTTTAGGTTGTGTCAGCTAGCTTGGAAAGCTAGCTAATAATTTTTGATTGAAGCTTCACGTTAGCCTCTGTAAACGTTTAGCTAGCTAACGTTAGCTAACTATGAGGTAGCATATCCCAAGTAACTTGTTGTGACCGATAGCGTGAGTTAACATTAACCCGTGTCCTGGGAGTAATGATTCATGAGAGACCTTGAATCATTAGGTTAACTGAAAAACGTTTGAGGATGTACACACAGCGTAGCTGTTGTAGTGTGCTCAGTTTTCGAAAACTAGACTGAAACTAAGAAGGATAACTATGACTAAATGTGACTAAAACTAATATGCACTGAATCTAAAATAGCTGCTGAATCTAAAATAGCTGCCAAAATGAACACTGAGATGTATTAATTTTGGCAGCTATTTTAGATTCAGTCTTAAGACAAAAATGCATATTAGTTTTAGTCACATTTAGTCATAGTTATCCTTCTTAGTTTCAGAAGAGGTTTTTCATGGTTGCTAGCTCTAATCAGATGTACTATAGGCTTATAAGAGAAGACTAACTTTTTATGCCAACGAACACCAATAACTAGAACTAATTTGACAGACTATAAACCAATGTGATACACGTGCTCTCTAGCTATACAGTAAAAGTGTTGCTTACGTTTGATACTAGACCTACAGTCTAACTCTAACTGCATTAAGTCTAACATATAGGCCTATCTTACAATAAACTTTAAGTAAAGCTGGCTATGTAACCGCATTCATTCCAATATTGTTGCAGAGATGTTTCCTTTTACCAAGATAACAATTTCAACAATTCACTTAGCTCAGTAAGTCAGTATAACGAGACTCTGGAACTATTAGGCTATGACCAAATGTAACACACTAGACCCTTTCACAATAAACAAGCAAACAAACAAACAAAAACAGAAAAACAAAGATACCCTCATATGTCTAAACGTCAGTGGAGCCAAAATATAATGGTTGAGCTTGGTTGCTTGCTAAAATATATTGGAAGAAGGCCCCACTACACTGATTGAGTAGATGTAAATACATGTTAATTCATTGGCACTTGTTCTCTCTGTCACAGAGCAAGCACACTCTCGCAGTTCGTTCACGAAACGCATTCTAGTTTATTTATTTATTTATTCTCCCCGTTTTTCTTGGAGCTACTACTCCTCGCCCGTTTGAGATAGAGACGCCATTCAAACACCGATATGTCCGGCTCGATCCGGTGCAAGCCGCTATGACTTTTCGTGGCGGTACTCCTTGCCACTCCTTTTTTATTCCTCTTTTTCATCCCCTTTTTTCTCCATAGACTTGCATGGCAGAACTCTGTGCATTATGACATCATAATAGGCTCATTCAACTGGCTTGCACCTGTGCTTCTCACTGACACCTCCGCCAAATCCAAGGAACCGCATTTTCTCTGTCCCTCTCAATTCAACTTTGAAAAAGAATAAGAGGAACCGTATTTCTCTGTCCCTCTCAATTCAACTTTGAGAAAGAATAAGAGTAACTACAGTTTCTAACCTAGCTACCGTATTTCCACTTCGTTAAGGTGAGTTGAATGGCAGCATTTTCAGTGTACTGACTGAAATTTTAATGGAAACTGATAGTGTTAGCCGTAGCAGCTAACATATAAATTAACGTTACGTTAACGTTGGAGACGTCATTTTCCTTAATTCAAGTTGTGAAGTAAACCTTTGAAGTAATTCATGAATTTAGTTGTGTGGATATAGTGAGCTAAGGCTTGTATTCCCACTACGGTAACGTTAGCTATCCTAGCTGTGTTAAGCAGAGCTATCCTAGCTGTGTTAAGCAGCTGTAACATCTGAGTACGGGGCTAAAGGCTAACTAACACTACGTAACGGGAGTATCCACTGGCAGTTTCAGCTAGCCGTAACGGGGGATCTTTTTCCTTAATTCAAGTTGTTAAGTAAACCTGTGAAGTAATTCATGAATTTAGTTGTGTGGATATAGTGAGCTAAGGCTTGTATTCCTCCTACGGTAACGTGAGCTATCCTAGCTGTGCGGGGCTATGCAAAAGTTGCTTATACTGAAAGAATGGTTAACTTGTTGTGGCCGATAGCGTGAGTTAACATTAACCCGTGTCCTGGGAGTAATGATTCATGAGAGACCTTGAATCATTAGGTTAACTGAAAAACGTTTGAGGATGTACACACAGCGTAGCTGTAGTAGTGTGCTCAGTTTTCGAAAACTAGACTGAAACTAAGAAGGATAACTATGACTAAATGTGACTAAAACTAATATGCACTGAATCTAAAATAGCTGCTGAATCTAAAATAGCTGCCAAAATGAACACTGAGATGTATTAATTTTGGCAGCTATTTTAGATTCAGTCTTAAGACAAAAATGCATATTAGTTTTAGTCACATTTAGTCATAGTTATCCTTCTTAGTTTCAGAAGAGGTTTTTCATGGTTGCTAGCTCTAATCAGATGTACTATAGGCTTATAAGAGAAGACTAACTTTTTATCTCAACGAACACCAATAACTAGAACTAATTTGACAGACTATAAACCAATGTGATACACGTGCTCTCTAGCTATACAGTAAAAGTGTTGCTTACGTTAGATACTAGACCTACAGTCTAACTCTAACTGCATTAAGTCAAACAAGCTATATCTTACAATAAACTTTAAGTAAAGCTGGCTATGTAAGATACTACTAATAACAATTAATAAGAGGTCAACCAAAGCGTTGTATGAACAAATGCAGTAATTTGATCAATTTACCAGCTAAATTGCTTTGGAATAACTGAACATGAATGGGGTTAAACGTTGGAAAATACAATATTTGTAACTATAGGTCGCAAATGAGTATGACATGCTTTGCTTCCGCGTAAAAAAACCCTGCTGTGCTCCTAAATTTCTTTGTGTGCTCCTTGGGAAAAACCTTAGCGTAGAGCCCTGCAAATACTCTACTTTTTTTTCTCTCTATCCCTCTCACTCTACTTTCTCTCACACTCCATCTCTCTGCTTCACTTTTTTTCTCCTTCTTTCTTCTTCCACTCTTCTTTACTTTCTTCACTCTTCTAGGAGACTAGGAGGGGAAGAGACTAACGCCCGACTCACATTGTTGCGTTGGAAGCCGTTGATGCGTCAGGGTTAACGCATCCCCATTCACTTTGCATGGGGTGACGTCATCCTTTGCCGAACTGAATTGTGGCTCCGTTTGGTTCGCGTGCGTTGCGTTTCATGCTTTGCTCGCGACAAGAGTTGAAGAAGGTTCAACTTTTCGACAGGCAATGCATGCGTCAGCCAATCATATTGCCGTTAATGCATAACTGACAGCACAGGCACTAGCCAATCATATCCCGTATATGCTCACGTCTACAGAGCGGCAAACTAAAAAAAAAAAACATGGCTGCCAAACTCCGTAGATGGTCGTATTTGTACCTTCAAGTTGGTTGTTTGACTTTTTTTTGGTTAGATTTTTTAAAAGTTACCGAGAAATAGGCACTGTACAATGTAAAAACCCCTTTATTGTAACTGAGAAATATGTATCATAGGATTTGCGAGGTGTCTGAGCACACTGTCTAATGATGGGTTAGGGTTAGCATGCTACTACTCACAGGGTAAAAGCTTACTAATGACGTGATTGGTTTGTTGACCTGTCAATCTCACTATAACGTCTCCGTTATCAACAGAACCCCATGCGCCAAACTCCTCCTCCACCGTCCGTTGCATCAACGCAACAATGTGAGTCGGGCGTTATTCCAAGGCACTTGTTCTCTCTGTCATGGCCGCAACAGAGCAAGCACACTCTCGCAGTTCGTTCACGAAACGCATTCTAGTTTATCTTTTCTGTTTTTTTTTTTTTTTTTTTTTAAAGTCCTTATTGAACAGATGCCTGCTGTGTTTTACAGATAATGTTCAAAATATCACTTCACAAGGGGTGTAGTCATACACATGCTATTTCCATAATGTGCACAGAGTAGGTTTAATACATATGTTGAGTTACAAAAGAAAAGTAAGGTTAAGAGTAAAATAACTGACATGGTCTTGTCAATACGGGCTTGAAGCTGTTTAACAAGGGTATACCTTTTTGTATTCTTGGGGTTGCATGCCGCTTTTTGTTGTCTGACAACTGACACAGATTTTAAGTTGTATCATTAACCTTACTTTTCTTTTGTTAACTCCACAGTTGTTGTATTAAACTTACTCTATGAACATTTTGGAAAGAACTTGTGTTCTAATTGAAATACTGTACATTTCGACTGTATATTTTTCAAAAGTGGTGTGGTGGGCTCGTTAATGTATATGAGTGCATTGTATATAATGTAGCGAGTGTTTGTTTGCTCTGTATTTTGGTGAGGTCCACAGTAACTATTTTTATTTTATTTTTTACCTTGAGACATTGGTTGTTTATTCTACTTTTTCATCCTCAAAGTTTGATCCAGGTTCAGAATTTGGAGAGTTTATTGCTGTTTAAGTCCTGCTGGAAAAGCTGCCTACAGTGTTATACAGTGAACACCGATAATTACTACACCACCTTTTGAAAAGTAACATTTTTGAACAATGTTCCAATTAGTACGCATCTTATCTCCAAAATGTGCATAGTGTAAGTTTGATACATCTGTTGAGCTTACAAAAGAAAAGCAAGGTTAATAGTATGACATAAGTGACAGTGTTCCATTTTTGTGCAATTATAAGTGGTGCAAAAGTGAGTGATTTAACAAATATGGCAAAACGGGTCACTTATGTTATATTATTGACCTTACTTTTTCTGTTGTAAACTCAGCAGATGTATTGAACTGATCCATGCACATTTTGGAAATAACTATGTCTTTGTTTATGTCTTTGTTTGGTCATGGATTGAAGTTATTTCCGCAGAAACGGTTTGATTATTCAAGATGTGGATACAATAATAATAAAAAAAAAACTGCTTGAATAGCTGGCTACTGTGTTTAATTTTGGTAATGAGTGTAATGAATGTTTGAATGAATCTTTATTGTCCAGTGATGCTGTCATCCACCGGTGCTGGTAACAATCAGATTATTCTTATTTCAGAACAGAAATTGACTGTAAAATAGGGCAATAAATGATGTGGAATGGATAGTTTTTCGCTTAAAAAACAACAGGGTTGCAGAATTGTACAGCTATATACCATAAGCCTACATGCAGTTTCACTGTTATTTTAACAATAACTGCCCTTAATTGTAACATGTTGAAACTGTTGGTTTTACATGTCTTAATATACCTTACCGTGAATCCATATACAAGATCACTGTGTTTTTTACGGTGAAAAAATGGCAACCACAGCTGCCAGTTTTTCACCGTAATTTTGACAAGATTTTTTTTTTACAGTGTTAGATAGCGACTTTAGGGTACCGTAAGTATTGTGACTGTGGGTTATCGTTACACCAAGATCAGCAGACACCGGGCGGGCAGATTCCGTCAACTTATTATTTTAGTTTGTTGTTTTTGAATGGTCATCCTTGGTCGTGTGCGTCTTCGAGGGGAGGCAGTTGGCTGCGCAGTTGGTCTGCTGCGCCCCTACGAGCTGACAATTCAATACCGGCCAGGGAACCCACTGAAGATCAGTGAGAGGGATCAGTATTGTTTTTTGGTAGGGGTTGCGGTGCAGCGCGAACCACCAAGTCACACTGGTACTGTTTAGTACGTCGCTTTAGTATTCTGGAAAGAAAACATCTACTACAGTAACCATTCAGTGTCAAAGGACTAAGCCAAGATTGAAATGTGCACATGAGGGATGAGTCCAATTTCACAGTAGGTGCAAGACTCTGTGGCTTGTAGGCCTCTCCAGGTCTCCGTCTAACCATCAGACGACCATGTGTTGGGCAAAGCTGAAAATTGGACTCATCAGAGAAGACGAACTAGGAGACCCTCCAGTCCGCTTTGGTTCAATCCTTATGGTCTTTTACAAACCTCAGCCAGGCAAAGTACAACGTTGTCCCGGAAGAAAAACTTGCTTCCTTTTGCTCTGACAATGTTCCCCAACTCTGAGAAGTGTTTTTTCCAGCAGGGCAATGCTCCATGCCACACAGCCAGGCCAGTAAAGGTGTGGATGGAGTATCACCAGATCAGGACCCTGTCATGGCCAGCCCAATTTCGAGACCTGAATCCCATAAAAAAACTCTGAAATGTGATCAAGAGGAAGATGGATGGTCACAAGCCATGAAAAGAAGCCGAGCTGCTTGAATTCTTGCGCCAGGAGTAGCATAAAGTCACCCAACGGCAATGTGAAAGACTGGTGGAGAGCATGCCAAGACACATGAAAGTTGTGATTTTAAATCAAGGTTATTCCACCAAATATTGATTTCTGAACTCTTCCTAAGTTAAAGCATTAGTATTGTGTAGTTTAAAAATGAATATGAGCTTGTTTTCTTTGCATTATTCGAGATCTGAAGACACTGCATCTTTTTTGCCTTTTTGACCAATTGTCATTTTTCTGCAAATAAATGATCTAAATGACAATATTTTTATTTGAAATTTGGTAGGAATGTTGCCAGTAGGTTATAGAATAAAACAAAAATTTACATTTTACTTTAACACATACCAATAAATAGTAAAACCAAAGAAACTGATCATTTTGAAGTGGTCTCTTAATTTTTTCCGCGGCTGTAGATAGAATACCGGTATACATCGAACAAAGATGGCGCCGTCTCGGGAGCTTAGTGGGACATATTTGATATGATTTAAGGTATCTACACGACTTTTTTTATGTCTACATTGACTCGGTTAGTTGTGTATACGCAACACCAATGTTGCCTAGGATTGTAGGTCTTAACTTATGCACTCTAGACCATTATTGAAAGGTTATGCTAACAGCGTAGACAAAAAAAACATCGAAACTAATGGTAGCTTCTAGCCTTGAGTGCTAATTAAGTAACGTGAGCAGGCATATCTCAACAGATATTGACAGCGCATTCATTTTGAAAGAGGAACAGAGAAACGCGATCAAGGCATTTGTCGATTGAAAAGATGTTTTTGCCGTCCTTCCTACGGGATCAGGTAAAAGTTTAATCTATCAGATGGTAATAATACTACGTTGCTCTGATTGGTTCTAGGTATCCAATTCAGCGAAGAGGAATTTTCTTTCCTGGTTCGTTGAAACACGCCCCATAATCACAGCCCAGTGATCCGGTCTCAGACTCATATTCTGACTAGAATTATGAGTATGACATCGTCAGGCTAATGAGCCACAGCAATCGAGAAGAAACTTTGCATTTTGGGGGCACTGAAAATTGACTTAACTGTTTTGGTTGAGATATGGCCGTTTGAAGGTGATCTATGTAGTTGTGCTGAACCATATAGGCTATTTTGCCAAATGCACTAAGAGCTTTGAGAATGTCATTTCTGTTTCGTGATCCAAAGCAATGGAGGACATCAAAGGTGCTCCCACTGTAGCCAGCTTCACATCTAGACTTAAGACCCAACTGTAGCCAGCTTCTCATATAGACCTAAAACCAAACTGTAGCCAGCTTCACATCTAGACTTAAGACCCAACTGTAGCCAGCTTCTCATATAGACTTAAGACCCAACTGTAGCCAGCTTCACATCTAGACTTAAGACCAAACTGTAGCCAGCTTCACATCTAGATTTAAGACCCCACTGTAGCCAGCTTCACATCTAGACTTAAGACCAAACTGTAGCCAGCTTCACATCTAGACTTAAGACCCAACTGTAGCTAGCTTCACATCGAGACTTATAACCCAACTGTTGTCAGATGCCTCGTGGTAACTGATGAAATGAACTTTACTTATCTACTCTATTTATTTACTTGTTGTTGTTATTATTATTTAACTTATATTAATTTATTTGAGTTTTTATGCTTGATACGACCCGGCTCTAGGAAAGTAACATTCATTCAAATTCATGGAACTGCCATGGGTCAGAGATTTGCACCAGCCTACGCCAATATCTACATGAGTGAGTGGGAGCAAGAAGCCCTAGCAAAATGTCCCCTCAAACCTCTGTTTTACTATCGCTTCCTGGACGACATAATTGGCACCTGGACCCATACACTACAACCATTCACTGACTTTGTACACACACTCAACACACACCATCCGACCATTAAACTGAAAGCTACAATTCACCCTACATCAGTCAATTTCCTCGATACCACCACTTTCCTGACACCTTCCTCCAATGCTCAGAAAACCCTCAGCACTAAGATCTTTTTCAAACCCACTGACACTCATGCACTGCTACATAAACACAGCTATCACCCCAAACATACTGTGGGAGCCCAAGGGGAGGTTTGCTGGGGACTAGGCAGGTCGAGCGTTCCCTAATTGCAGCTCACCTGCAGATTGTTTGACTAGATCAACAATCAGTGCCAATCTAGTCAAACAGAAGAGTAAAATAGTCAGTGAGAAGCAGAGCTGACTGAAAAAAAAAAGAGAGAGACAGAGGGGAAGGTGCCGGTTGCACTAGGTGCAAGGCAGAGGTTCCCCCCCTATTTTCTGTTCATTTTGACTACCTTGGTTTGTAATTTAAAAGAGTTTAATAAAGAACATGGTTTGAAATTCCCTTGTTGCGTCGAGCTGAGAGCTGGGCCGCGACAATACGTACTGAGGCATAATCTAATCACAAATCATCCACCATCATAGAATATGCACCTTCCCTACAGATATCCAGTGTAGGAGCCATATGAGTCCTTTGAGTTTATATTTTAGTTTGTGTGACTTATTATTGTTATAAGTGATTTAATTTCTATTGAAGTGTCCTGAAGTGGGACAATTGTAATTGTTTCTGAGTGTTTGCCCCCTATAGGTCAGACATTAATTGACAGTAGGATAAAGGTGTGCCAGGCCAAGGAGAGGGAAGAGTTCCGGCCTGCGAGAGAATAGAGAATTGTGTACAGTGTTTTGACAACGATGTGATGTGTAATTGACATTAGAGTGTTGACATGGAAAAACAGAGTCTAATGCAGATAAGGGAGCCTTGAATATTGCCCACTTGGGCCGAGCGATTGATACATGACGTGAAGGTTGTGCCGAATTTTCGCTTTTTAGGTCTTAACAACAATGAAAAACTGTATTGACCATGTCCTCAACCATGGCTTAACCATGCAGGAGGCTGGCCAGAGGGTGCAACCTCATATTAGCCGCTTTTCAGTAGCGACTATTATCCGGACTTTCAGAAGAGAGAATAGGTAAGAAACTATAACAGGAAAACACTACTTGGAATCCTTATCAGGAGCATAGTTCTTGTATTTACTGTATAAGTATTTTACATTGTACTGAATGTGTATATTTTGCAGAACTGAAAGATCACCCCCGAGTGGTGGGAGGGAGCGTATGTTTACAGCGGAGCAGGAGACCGCTATCGTGAACATGGTTCTGGAGAATAATGCAATAACATTTAAACAAATAAAAAAATGCCATTATTCATGACCAGGCCATGTTCCAAAACATTGGAACTGTGAGCATAGCTACAGTGGACCGTGAGCATAGCTACAGTGGAACTGTGAGCATAGCTACATTGGAACTGTGAGCATAGCTACAGTGGAACTGTGAGCATAGCTACATTGGAACTGTGAGCATAGCTACAGTGGAACGTGAGCATAGCTACAGTGGAACCGTGAGCATAGCTACATTGGAACTGTGAGCATAGCTACAGTGGAACGTGAGCATAGCTACAGTGGAACCGTGAGCATAGCTACAGTGGAACCGTGAGCATAGCTACAGTGGAACCGTGAGCATAGCTACATTGGAACCGTGAGCATAGCTACATTGGAACCGTGAGCATAGCTACATTGGAACCGTGAGCATAGCTACAGTGGACCGTGTGCTACGGCGTCATGAGCTGAGGATGAAGCAGGTCTACCGGGTGCCTTTTGAAAGGAACTCTGAAAGGGTAAAACGGCTCCCTGGGACTGTTCCCCAAGACTTATTTCTTATTTGTGATGTGCATAAGATTGGGGGCTGTTATTGGAATTTATTTATCTTTTCTGTTCTTTTTTTTTGCATGACTATGTGCAGGTAAATCCTCTATATTCTCACAACTGATTGCGTCCTATCAGCGCTGACTCATTACTGTACTGTTTTGTAATCCAATCCAATGTTATTTTCAAGTGTTTCACAACAACAATGTGTAGGTCTATTTCTGATACAATATTGTCATGTTTGTTTCAGAGAGTTCTTGAGTTAGAGGCAGCAGAAGAGGTGAATAACTTCATCTATATAGATGGAGTTGGTTTTAACCTGTGCAAAATACGGCGTCGGGGCAGAAACATCATCGGCCGGCGTGCAATTGTAAATGTCCCTGGCCAGCGGGGAGGGAATATAACTCTTTGTGCTGCAATCAATAACAACGGCATCCTCCATCACCACTCAATCCTTGGCCCCTACAACACGGCACGCCTCCTCACCTTCCTGGACATACTTCCTAACACCATCATACCACCAGACCAGCCAGTGCATCCAGAGCAGCCCAGGTACGTTGTTATCTGGGACAACGTAAGTTTCCACCGGGCTGCTCTGGTACGCACATGGTTTACCAACCACCCACGGTTCCTAGCACTTCCCCTCCCACCATACTCACCCTTCCTTAACCCAATAGAAGAGCTCTTTTCAGCATGGAGGTGGAAAGTATATGAGCGAAATCCTCAAGGGCAGATCCCTCTCATACAGGCCATGGAGGATGTAGCCCCAGACGCGTTCCAGGGCTGGATTCGCCACACCAGGCGATACTTCCCCCCGCTGCTTGGCCAGGGAGAACATCGCCTGCGATGTGGATGAGGTCCTGTGGCCAGACAAGAACCGACGACAGGCTGAGGCCTAATTTTTTGGTTAAATTTTATTTACATTTTTCTTTCTTTTTTGTTGACTATGGTCTATTTTCTATTGTTTGTTCTGTGAAAAAATTCAAAATACTGTAATTTTGTTGTTACTGTATATTTGTGTGTTGTTTTATATTTGAGTTATAACATTATACAGTTACAATACTGTAATTGACAACAGGAGAAAGCGAACAGTAACAATAGAGATGAAAAGGCATAATGCTCGTGATAAGACCTTCATACTAGTGTTTTCCCATTTCATAGTAGTGTTTTCCATTGAGCACATCCGTGTTCAATCAATGCTTAGAATACTCAAATAATGGTCTGTGTTTGTTGTTTGAAAACTAAATACCCTTTTGAGGTGACATAAGTGTTTTGAAACCAAAGTGGCATTTTGCAGGAGATATAAAGGGTTTTGCATTTTGTGCAGGCACGTGCAGAGGGGGGGGCTAAGGGGGCTTGAGCACCTGCCCCTTTTGCCTTTGATGCCCAAAGTGCCCTTTTCTCAGAGTGTTTTTTTATTATTTTTTTATTTATTTGTGTGTGAAAATCCGTCTGTGCGGCCCAAAATAATAATAAATGTAACGAAATGATAATAATTTAGATCTACCTTGGTCGGTCACATGATCCACAACATGCCCTCACTTTGCCCTGACGTGCCCTGCTGACCGACGCCTCGGATAAGTTTCTCTGGAGCTCCCGTTTTCTAGGTAAGCCGAGTAGCCTTGTGATGCCAGATGTGCCATGATGACTCGGGAATAACTCGGTGTAAAGTTTGCTATAGGGGCTTATATGCCTCTCTCTTGTACGTCGCTTTGAACAAAAGCGTCTGCTAAATGACTGCATGCAGATATGAGCCAAAAATAGTTGATTTACTCCCGTAAATAAACTTCTCAATGTATGAAGTTTGTATCGATTAATATACAGCGTGGTCTTTAAATCTGAGAGCATTTTCGTTCATTTCACGTATTTGTATTGGTTGGTGAATTTTGGTAACGTTATTTCATATCAATCAGAGAGAGAGAGAGAGAGGGCCAGATAGCGAGAGCGAGCAGAAGTCTTTGAGCAGAAGAAACAAGAGGACGAGTGCGAGAACTTAAACTGAAACACAGTGAATTTCTGATAGCAACAGTGTATTTGAGTGCGACAACTTAAACTGAAACACGGCATTTCTGCAAGCAACAGTGTATTTGAGTGCAGACAATCCGTTTTGAGCAGGATCTCTCCCCCCCTTTCTCTCTCTCTCCATCCGTCTCACTCTCTCTATCTCTCACTCCCTCCCTCTCTCTCTCCATCCATCTCACTCATTGAAAATTGTATGTTGAAATGGACCCACATTGACTATAAACATTGCACCCTTTTGACAACTTTCATACTCACAGTGAAACACAGCTGTCTACTACAGTACTTGCTGCCTGTAAAATTATAGTTTAAAGGCCTTGTTCCCATATAGTTCCCCCGCTCATTTAAAACCTATGAGTATGCACCTGTTTGAGAAATGGATGTACAGTATGTGTGTGTGTGTGTGTGTATGTGTGTGTGTGTGTATGTATGTGTGTGTGTGTGTGTGTATGTGTGTGTCTGTGTGTCTGTGTGTGTTGGCAGCTGTGGAGACACTGTAATGTGTCTGGGGGTATAAACCAACCCCTTGAGACAACACTGTCTTATAGTGTGAAATTAACTCAGCGTCACACTGGTGGAAATGACCGTCACACCAGTGGACATAGGCTATAGAAAAGGCCTAGATAAATACATTTTTACAAATCCGTGCTACATGTGCCCCCTTTTTAACTTTGAGCACCTGCCCCTCCAAAGGTCTCTGCACGGCCCTGATTTTGTTTGAGTGGTTTTGGGATTTGTGTTTAGAGCTAAGAGAAACCGAGGCATGCTTTGGAAAAATTTGTTTTAGGAACAGAGAAAAACTGTAACATCCATTTTTTTCTTCACAGACTCCCATCATTGTCTTCTGTCTCTCCTTGTATTATTTCTGTGATTTTACCAGCAGTCAGTTTGATGATCCTTATCTTTTTTCAGCTTTTTAAAAAATGTTGTATTATTTCCTTTGGTCTCCACTTTATCCCAGTACTCTACTCCCCCCCCCCTTTTTCCTGACCCTATAACTTTTTCTTTGGCCTGTTACGTTACGACCGGCTCGTGACACATTTGGAGGCAGACAACTACGGTTTTCTTACTAAAGGTACTTGTGTTTATTTCAGTCCCTACAATGTAACACAACGGCGACGTGTCTAGGGGAATATACGTCTGTATGCCGAATGCCAGCTCGAGAGAGAAAGAGACAGGTGTCCAGTTGTCCTTTTATGTCCCACCGCCTCCCCAGGTGTGGATCATCAGGCAATCAACCCGTTGTGGGCGTAACACCCGACTCACATTGTTGCGTTGGAAGGCGTTGATCCAACGGAAGGCAGAGGAGGAGTCTGGCGCATGAGGTTCTGTTGATACCGGAGACGTTATAGTGAGATTGACAGGTCATCAAACCAATCAAGTCACTAGCAAGCTTTTCCCCTTTGAGTAGTAGCATGCTATCATTAGACAGGGTGCTCAGAGACCTCGCAAATCCTATGATACGTACTTTTCAGTTACAATAAAGGGGTTTTTACATTGTACAGTGTCTATTTCTCTGTAACTTTTAAAAAATCTAGCCAAAAAAAAGTCAAACAACCAACTTGTAGGTACAAATACGACCATCTACGGAGTTTGGCAGCCATCTTTTTTTTTTTTGAGTTTGCCGCTCTGTAGACGTGAGCATATACGGGATATGATTGGCTAGCGCCTGTGCTGTCAGTTATGCATGAAAGGCAATATGATTGGCTGACGCATGCATCGCCTCTCGAAAAGTTCAACCTTCTTCAACTCTTGCCGCAAGCAAAGCATGAAACGCAACGCACGCGAACCAAACGGAGCCACAATTCAGTTCGGCAAAGGATGACGTCACCCCATGCAAAGTGAATGGGGATGCGTTAACCCCGACGCATCAACGCCTTCCAACGCAACAATGTGAGTCGGGCGTAATGTCGTCCCCACTGTTGCCTGCAGGTCATGCATGGCCACTGCAATGTCTGCAGGGGGTCGTAACAGGCCCCTATCTTATCCCAGCATTCATCCTAGTCTTCTCTCTCCCCCCCCCATTCATCACCTCTGCTTTCCTTAGTCCTTCCTTTTCCAGATTGGTCCTCTACATGTATGTCTTAATAAACCTTTTTACAGTTCTCATTTAATTTTTTCTAATATTGTAGCCGTTTTGGAAAGTTTTGTCCGAATATAAAGTTTGCATTTGCCTTGGTTACTTTGGTTGTGTTATGTGATCATATTGTTCTATATTTTGTCGCAGCCCAGCTCTCAGCACGACGCGACAAGGGAATTCCAAATCATGTTATTTTATTAACTCTTTAAAATACTCAAACATAACAACAAAAGGTAGTCAAAACTAGTGACGTTACAAACGAACCCAAGGATTCGGAGCTTGTGTCGCGAAAATGAAGCACTTCCTCACCGGAGCGCGTATCGAGGCTTGTATCGTTTTGCCGAGATGACGTCACCGGTGACGCCTCATTTGAATCAAGTGCTTCACCAAGTGGTTCGTTCGTTCACTTTTCGCGGGACGCTTCGACTATACGACGTCCCAAAACTCATCTTGTATTCGTGGTAGTTATTGTCAATGGTTGGAGATTTAGCTGTAGTTGGAGATTTAGATTGTTTGGTGTTGTTGGTAGTATAGAATATTTGAGATAGAGTTATAGAGCTAGTTAGGAAGAGAAAGAACTTGATCCAGTTGCACAAAGCACTTTCTCCCCCTTTTCAGTGCCCTGCACTGACCAGTTGTCCAAAAGCACTCATTGGCTTTACAAAAGTACTGACCAGTATTCAAAAAGCACTTTGTTCCAACGGCATAGAGAGTAAAGATAATTAACAGGCTTTTTATTTTAATCTAAAGCACCGTTTAAAATTCGCTTTGGTCAGGATTCGAAACTAAACAGATCAAATGTCAAACCGACGTTGCTTACCGTTGTGCCACCAGATATCTCTTAATGGTCAGATCGAACTATTATTAGAACAAAGAATACAAAAATAAATCCTTTATTGTCATTGTATTCGCCTACAATGCAATTTGAATTAATGGAGAAACGTTTTCTTCCACCATACGTTTGTGTGCATGTTATTTTAGCAGGCCTTGCGAACCACAACAAATTTAACAAATTCACTGTCCCGAGAAAATCTTTCTTACGCCGTATTTTTATTGACCTGCAGGTGTCACTAGAGAGCGAACGACGCTTCGAGTAGTGAACCTTTTTTCGACACGTCTGGCTGGAAAGCTTCGAGGGTTCATGAAGCTTCATTTCGCCATCACTAGTCAAAACGAACAGAAAATAGGGGAAGCCCTACGCCTTGCACCCAGTGCAACCAGCGCCTTCCCCTCTGTCTCCCTCTCTCGTCAGTCATTCCTACTAACGCTTTAAACCCTTTTTGCTTGACTAGATTGGCACTAATCAGCCACTAGTCAAACGATCAACAGGTGAGCTTCCAATTAGGGAAAGTCAGACCTGCCAAGTCCCCAGAACACCTCCCCTGGGTCCTAAAGCCTGCCCTGTTTAGTCCTGGTTAGACAATTTACCCATGCTAAACTAAGTGGCAGCCTAAGAGCAGCTTGGGCTACCAGAATTTGCATATTGGACAACCATTTGATTGAAAAATAGGATAATTGTTAAATTGGGCAACTACCTTGAACATTATAATTGGTATTAGCCTCACCTGGACAGCTCATTAGTAGATGATGTCATAGCCAAATGGGCGCGTAAAACATACGTTTTTTTGACCACTTTTCGATACTAGTTTAGCCTTTTTAGTTTACTGTTTTTAACTTTGCTTAATTGTTTGAATTTACAACTCTTAACGTTCACCTTTTTGGAGCCAAATAAATCGATTATTTTTTTTTGACTTGGAGTATTGAGAGTGCCTAATCCAC
Source organism: Sprattus sprattus (assembly GCF_963457725.1). NCBI lineage: Eukaryota > Metazoa > Chordata > Actinopteri > Clupeiformes > Clupeidae > Sprattus > Sprattus sprattus. The sequence goes on along the minus strand of NC_137922.1, from coordinate 56,405,183 downwards.
CACCTGCTCACCAGACCCTATATATAAACTTCCAGTAGAATCAAAACAATAGAATTTATTATGCTTGTTAACTCCTTCATTTTGCAGTGCATGCACTGACCAGAGCACACGTATAAATTCACACTCATACACACACGTGCCTCATTTAAAAAAATGTTGCGTAGAAACTGTCCTCCATTTGATATAAGATTTTTTCTGAAATGATCGTAGATGTGATCCACAGGAAACAAACGTACACCCTAAAAAAAAAACAGGTGTACGCCATTCATGCGTTTATAAATCACAAATGATTGTGGAATTGTGCGCAGCTGAATGTTCTCACATCTCCGCCCTCGAAAACGCTACTACTTTATGGATTAGCATGTAAATTTGGCACATTCTCAAGGCACAAATTCTGTGAGGATGGCAAGCAAAAAAGATACAAAAAAAAAACTTCAACTGACAAAATCACTGTATTGCTGAGGGAGGTGGAGATTCAGGCAAATACACTTTTTGGAATCCTGTCTGGCAGTGTACTGCCCAAAACTAAATATGTAGCCTGGCAAGGTCTAACCCAAGCTGTTAACGAGGTCGGGGGGAATCAGAGTACCCTGTCTGAGGTAAAAACAAAAATGGGCAGATTTGAAAATGTATTCAAAAAAGCGCCTTGCAAGGCGCATGGGTATGTTGAGGGAGACAGGTGGTGGTGGAGCCACATCCACTCTCAGTCCAGAGGATGATAAAGGAGAGGAAGCGGTCGTAAGTGTGTACGTGGAGGGTGACACAGACCTTTTGTCTGCAGGAGGTTCAGAAGGTGTGTGAAATGTAGTTAAAATGAAGTGAGTATTGCTTATTGAATAATGAAACTTGAAACTCTGTTGTAATTCTACACATTTATTGGTGCAGACGAACAACCCATAAGGAGAAGAACTGGACACAGAATAAGACGGGCACTAGCTGCCACACCTGCAGCACGAGCAGCACCAGAAACCCTATTTGCGTCAGCCAAAACTGCGGCACGAGCAGCACCAGAAACCATCTGCATTGCATAGGAGGCAGCGACTTGGTGTCCGTCGTTTATGAGTGCACCCCATCCTGCAGAGAAGATCAACAGGGTGAATACCATGCACTTGTCCAGGAGCTGCGTTTGGATGCAGTGTTATTTAAAGTTTTTCGCATGACGCGGGAGAACTTTGACCAGCGCCATGCGAACTTCTTATAGTATTACAATACTCTGATTTTCCTCCTCTTCCGACATCTCAGTCATCTGTCTTTAGGCCCTGTGACTCTCTTTCACAGTCTGTGCCTCTGTTGAGTTGGCAGGAAAAGACTTCGCAATCTCATTCAAAGGCCAGCGATACACTGCCTCTTAAATCTGTAAGGTATGCGACACAAGCACACTGTTCTTATGGTGACTCATCATGAAATATATTACTCATATGGTGAAAACCATGAAAAATTCTTTGACGAAAAGTCTGAAAAACTCTTTGACCAAAAGTCTGAACTGAACTCTGTGCTGAACTCTGAAATAAACTTTGAGAATATTGAACAAATACCTTCTGCTGTGAACACCATGTGTCCAAAGTTTAATAAAAGATATGTACAAGGATCCTTTCATCAAGGACATGTGATGTTTGGAGAGTACAATGTGTGACAAACGGTGCAAACCCATGCCACCGTTGTGAGCGACGCGATCTCTAAACCCAATGCATTTCAATGGGAGCCAATCCATTGTGACGTAAATGAGCGATCTGAGCGACGCGTCCGTTGAAAATTCGAACATGTTGAAACTTATGCAAATGAGGAGCGATGTTTCCCGGCAGCAGCCAATGAGATTGTTTGGTGTCGTCTTTGACGGTTTGAAAATTGTAGGACTGTATGCTATTTCCACACGCTACACCACGCCCACTTAAAGCGATGGAATTTGATCGCGTCGTTGTCATGGGTTTGCACCGAAACAGTTTAACAGCAGCTTTGATGACTAAAATTAAAAGATGTGTGCACGTGGCACTCTAGTGAAACTGTTGTAATTCTACACATTTATTGGTGCAGACGAACAACCCATAAGGAGAGGAGCAGGACATGGGATAAGACGGGCAGAAGCAGCCGCGTCTGCGGCACGAGCAGCACCAGAAACCGCATCTGCGGCAGCCACAACAGCGGCACGAGCAGCACCAGGTTGTTAGGGAACCCCGGAAAGTGCGGCAACCTCTGGATGAAATGAGCTAAACTCTGTCCGCTATTGCAGCTAAATTAAACATTCAAGAAAATGAAATACAACCGAACAACCAATCATATTTTTCCCGCTCAGGTTTGTACACTTGGGGCGTACAATACAAAGACATAGCCTGCTTTCGGGAGCTTTCATACAAATATGGAATCCGATTTTGCGTTGAGAGTAGCTATTGTCTATGCATTGCATAGGAGGCAGCGACTTGGTGTCTGTCGTTTTTGGGTGCACCCCATCCTGCAGAGAAGATCTCGACAGGGTGAATACCATGCACTTGTCCAGGAGCTGCGTTTGGATGCAGTGTTATTTTAAAAGTTTTTTACGCACGACGCGGGAGAACTTTGACGAGTTGCTCTGCAAAGTAGCTCCGATTATCATGAAGGCCAACACTATGCTGCGGTTGGCAATTGGACCCAAAGAGCGACTTGCCATCTGCCTACGGTAAGGTTTTTATTTTTTTTATTAGTTCAACTACCGACTGAGCCGAGCCAGGTTAGTGGCTGATTGCTCTTTTGGCCATCTCGCTTCTCGATGGCGGATGGCTCGACCGGCGTGTCATCGGGACCAGCCCTAAGTTAGCGGAAGAGTGTGTGAAGGCCACATGTGTTTTGCAAAACTTCCTCCGCATGAGAGATCTGGGAAGGAGGATTCCACACATTCATGAATTGGACCCTGTAACAAAGCTGGCACTTGGCCTTGTTACAAGAACTGAAATACCCAAAAGATGTCCAAAATGCAAAGGTTTAATAACCACAAAGTTCAAATTGCGCAAAGTTTCCACAACCAATTCAAAGTTCCAATTTACAATACACAATATCCGTTTTCAAAGTTCACATCCAAAGTTCAAACTATCCAACAATCCAATGCACGCTCAGCCACATCTGCTCTCGTCCTTCTCTACCCTACCGAATCTTCTTTTTCTTCTGTTAGGTTTTATGGCGGTTTACAATCAAGGGGTATTACCGCCACCTACTGGACTGAGGTGCAGATCATTGGGGTCTTTAAAGAAAACTGAACGAAATCATGAAAATAAAAAATAAAACAAAACAAATAAAACAAAACTAAATAAAACAAAACAAAATTCTAAATCCTGTTTGCTAATTGTGTTTCTTTGATATATGATATTACAGAACTTGTAATATTTCCTGTTCTAGGCTCACCCAATAACGTCTCCAAGGAAAAGACTTGCTTTGCTGCACCAACAGCTCTTTTCATTGTTTCCCTCTGTCTAGAGAATCTTTCACATCTTAACAGCACCCCTACCGAATCCAGGAAGTGCAGGCTCTTTAAAGGGCAGGGACACGCCCCCCCCCCCCCCCAGGTGGTTGATCACCTGCACCTGGAAACAGAGAGAGTGAACACAGCCTGCACGCACAATCAATCAATCAATCAATCAATCAATTGGCACACAATCATGCCAACAAGATGGGCAGAGCAGACAAACTCAAAGGGGCTCGTCACAGACCCGCAAAGCGACTTGCCATCTGCCTACGCTAAGGTTTTTTTATTTGTATTAATTATACTGATAACCAATATGCCTGCTGTAGGCAACTTCTTTCATTTGACTTGTAAAGCTTCTGTATGATATATAGAGAGAATGCATACCAGGGTTCAATTATGTATAAATACAGTTTGTATAATATAACATTACATTCAACGTCATTGCACAGAGTACAAGTATTGACATTACGTAATGCAGTTTAGCATCGAACCAGAAGTGCAAAAAAAGGGCAGAAAGGTGCAGAGTATGTGTCTAGTGGTAAAATATTAATAAATAAGATGTGTATATAGACAGCATGATATAACTTATATTGAGTATGACCAGCACTGACAGCTTAGCAGTGTTAAGACTATAAACATGAGCAGCAATTGCAGTAGGTAGTGCAGATGTGATATAAGTATACGTAAAGTGTACAGGTAATGGTGCTAGTACTAGAAGTAATATATATACAGTTTAATATTATGTTTCATTTCTATAATATCTAGGGTTAGGCTCAAGCTAATAGACCATTGTACATAGCAGAAGTTAGCCTGTGTATCATATTGACACAAATGTTTTTTTAATGACATACTCTCAGGTACATGGCCTCTGGTGACTGTTTTATGACCATAGCGTTCCGCTATGGGGTTGGGCATTCAACCGTGTGTGGCATTGCCAGGGATGTTGCTAGTGCCATATGGACCGCCCTGCTGAAGGACACCATGCCAGTTCCCAATGCTGAGGACTGGAGACCATTGCTGCACATTTCCAGGAGCGGTGGAACTTTCCACACTGTCTCGGGGCGATTGATTGGAAGCACGTCGTAATTCAAAGTCCATGCAATTCCGGGTCCCTATATTTTAATTGTAAGTCCACCTATTCCTTGGTTCTCCTGGCTGTGGTTGACGTAGACTACCTCTTCAGGGTAGTGGGTGTTGGGGGGCTTCGGAAGGACCAGTGACAGTGGGAGCCTCCGAAACTCATTTTGCATTTTGGAGAGGGCCTCAGAGACGGCACTCTGGACATACCTCCTGACACTCCCATCCCAGGGGCAGAGCAGCGGGGCCCACTCCCCCCTATTCAGACTTTCCCCTCATGACTCACCTGCTATGGCCATTCCCTGGACACCATATCCCACCTGAGAGGAGGGTGTTCAACTACCGACTGAGCCGGGCCAGGTTGGTGACTGAGTGCTCAGTTGTCGATGGCGGATGTACCGGCGTGTCATCGGGACCAGCCCTAAGTTAGCGGAAGAGTGTGTGAAGGCCACATGTGTTTTGCAAAACTTCCTCCGCATGAGAGATCTGTGAAGGAGGATTCCACACATTCATGAAGAGTCCACCTCAGATGATCTTTCACCTCCTCAAGCCCTGGCTGATGCACCAAGGTTCGGCTCCACTAACGCCAGCCGCAGAGCCATCCACATGAGGGACACCTCCTGCTCCTACTTCAACGAGGAGGGTCCATTGAGTCCATCCTCATCTCCTCCATCACCATCTGATAAGCTGCTGTCACTGCCAAGGACAAAAGCAGACTGCAGCATGTCATTCCTTCTGCGGTCATGGAATGAAGCTTCTCCACTGATGAGGCTCTTCTCACAGAATTCCTCTTTGTTGCTATTCGCTGACCATGTGCTGAGGACATTAGTCCAACTAAAGTCAACTGAGGTTCATTTCGTTTGTGAGAGGTACACCAACCTCAGCACTAAAAATGCTGAGAGGAGCAAGCGGGCAGAACAGGGCTTTAAAAAAAAAAAAAAAAAAAAAAGGATTTATGGTAATTAACAAAAACCACCAAAACAATGGAAAAAATATCTGGCATGTGGGGAAAACAAGGAACATTTACAAATTGGACCACGTTTGCAAACACTCTAATTGGGAATGTGACAATCATCATGGCACATGGCAGCAAATACCATCCGGATGAATCCAACCGTAGAAATTCAAGAGCTAAAGGAGCTTTCCACTAACCAAGAAGAGGCAGACACCAGTATGCTGTTGCATGCCGCTCATGCCTCAAAAGCCTGGACCAACATTGTCATAAAGAGCCCAGACACTAATGTCTTTGTTCTGGCACTGTCTTTTTATAGCCAGATCAACGCTAACCTGTATTTCCAGACTGCAAAGGGGAGATTGTCCCAGATAACAGATCACACAAAACTGCACAGCCATCTTGGACAGGAGAAGTGTGATGCCCTTGTAGGTCTCCATCCCTTTTCCGGGTCTCTCTGCAGGAACACATTCAGCGGGCAAGCTACCAGGCTGCAGTGCACAGGAGTAGCCTGGAGTGTTTCCCAGACATTCCTCCTCCAATGAACCATGGCTGCGGAGCTCTACGAGGTGGACTGGACTTTCACCAGCTCCAGAGGCCATTCATGAGCTTCTTTACTGCTCCTGCAAGAGAGCGGAATTGTGTCCGTGGAAATTGTACATGGCAAGTGTACGAGCTGCCATGTACAAACCTGTGCAAGTGCATAAACTGCGATAAGAGGGAGCGCAGAGGAGGACTAGGGAGAAATCTCACCCTTGGCATTACCCTGGTATTCCCCCCCCCCCCCCCACTTTTTTTCTTTATCATATGTATATTTATTTTCTATATTCTGTATTTCTTTATTCTTCAGAAAACCAAACTTGTAATTATTGCTAATGAATTATGATATTTTTAATACGGTAAATAATAAAACAAAAACCAGTAACGGGATGATTTTGAACTCGGAAAACTTCCAAAGACCATCACACTTACTAGTGTTCCACCCACACGCCTATATTTTCCACAATTCATCCTCGGTCATTGTCTGTTTTTAGCACCAAGAAAAAAGGACAAGGGCAGTCCACCCGAGGCGAAGAAATGTCAGTCGCAGGGAGCCGACTCAACCGATTCATTCAAGTCAGGGCCTGATTCCTCCCACTCTTCTTCCGACTCTGATTTCTCCCACTCTTCTTCCGACTCTGATTCCTCCCACTCTTCTTCCGACTCTGATTTCTCCCACTCTTCTTCCGACTCTGATTCCTCCCACTTTTCTTCCGACTCTGATTTCTCCCACTCTTCTTCCACGGATGAGGGACGGAAGGCATTCCATCAGTGGACAAGAAAAGTCTCTTACAGAGAACCGATTCAAGCGCTTTAGCCAAGTCAGGTTCTGATTCCTCCGACGCGTCATCCGACTCTTCTTTCACGGATGAGGGACGGAAGAAGAAAAGGACGGAAGCAGGGGAAAGAAAAGATAGGAGCAAGGTGTTTACCAGAGAGGTAATAAAAGATACAGTGGCGGGGGAAAGTCCACAGCCATTTTATCAAGTTTGATAATTAAATTAGTAGAATATATATGATGTGCACTGTACTCATTTATCCTTCTCTCATTTGAAGCTCGAGATCCTGAAGAGGTAGTGGCCCGGTACCGCAAGGTGCTGAGAATCTGTAAGAAGGGACTGACCATGGGGGCAGCCTTCAAAGCTGTGGGGGTCGGCCGCAACACTGTTGTTGTAAATGCCCCCGTGGCAGAGCTGTGCATTGCTGCCCCAGAGGCGTATGCAGAGCTCAAAGAGAGCGCCCCCAAAAAGGAGAAGCTCTCTAGTTTTGCACAGAGGTGTAAGGATGCCATAGAGGGGGACAAAAACTTTGTTACCAGAATAAAAGAATATAAAGAGTCTGGCAAACTTTTGCCAATAAATAAAAAAAAAACATTATTAATAAAGTAACATTGTTGTTGTTGTTGTGTTAGATATTAGATTATTAGAATGCATGTTTAAATGTTAAATTATTGTTAGTGTGGTTTTTTTAAATAAATGTTTTACAATTTCACTTCATTCCCTCGATGCTGTGTTGTGTGTCTTCTCTAATTTGAAGCTCAAGATCCTGAAGAGGTGGTGGCTCGATACCGAAAGGTCTTGAAAATCTGCCGGAAGGGAAGGACCACACGGGGGCTGCTTTCAGAGCTGTGGTGTTGACCGCAGGATGCCATCGAGGGGGACGAAAGCATTGTAACCAAAATAAAAGCGTATAAAGAGTCTGGCAAACTTTTGCCAATAAATAAAAACAAGTAACTAGCTGATCCCCTTATTTAAAGTTCCATTGTTGTTGTTGTGTTTAGCATATTAGAATGCATGTTTAAATGTGAATTTATTGTTAGTGTAGTTTTTAAAATGAAATGTTTTCCAATTTCACTTAATTCCCTCGATGCTGTGTTGTGTGTTTTTGCCATTGATATGTTTAACAACCTTTGTTGTTGTTCTTGTTGTATTTAGCAGATTAGAACACATGGTTAAATGTGCATTTATTAGTGTAGATGTTTCAAATACACTTTTCCAAATTTCACTTTATTTTCGATTCAGTTTTGTGTGTTTTTGCCATTGATATGTTGAACAACTTAACAGAGACTTTGACGGAGCATGTGTGTAGTCACATTTTACATCAATTGCTGCAGAAGTATCTACTAATGGTATGTCCCTCAGTAACAGGCCATTTGTAAATGTTTTAAAAGTATAGATAGTGCACGTTTTAGATCAAGCCTTGCAAAACACTTTACTAATGATTAGTAATGGTCTACCTTCTACTGCTGATAACGGTTGTAACATTAGGTTATCATAACAACGATAAAGGTCTGTCAAGATAGAAACGTGAGCGTGGAGGGCTAACAATTGTATAGTGTCCTTGCAAGTATATGATATTTCAATAGTTGACCAAAATAAAATGTACCATTTCCATATTGAATGGGAGGAGGCACATTCAAAGTGTGTTTGTCTGATCTGTCTGACTAGCATTGCCAAAGAAAGGAAATGAAGAGAGGCACTACCGAACTGTCCATTCAACTTATGGGAGTTACTTGTGAATTCAGGAAGAGAAAGGTTAAGGAACTACAATCGCAGTTAAGGCGAGACACAGCAGGCAAAAACATCGTTTTTTTCAGCAGTGGTCAATTTTGAGATTTTGAGCTAGTTCACTCCCTAAACATGTAATCTTTCATACTAGCATCCTAACTATACATTAATGTGTATATTTATTCACATTTTGTCTGTTCGCGGCGTCAGCATTCTCCTGGGTTTCCTGGAAAGTTTGCGTTCTAAGGGCTCAGATACACATACGCGTCTTTTTTCAGGCAGAAATGCTTCGGTAACGCCTTGGCAAAGTGCGGCGGCCAAAACAGAAGCGGTGCGCTTCCCTGCCTTACGCTGGAAAGTTGAGAATAGTTCAACTTTTAAGCGCACCTAAAAAAAACCGCTTCAAAGACGCAACGCGTGGTGGAGACGAAAACGCGCCGTACCATTGGAATCAATGCATTTGCTCGCGTCCCGTTTTTACAAAAACGCGCATGTGTATCTGAGCCCTATCGTAACGTGCAGTCTATTGTCTTTCAAAAACAAACCAGAAATACTGTTGGCTATTAAAGCTGTTCAGTTATCCAGAAACACAGCGCTGCGAAGTAATGGCCGAAGATTTGACAGGACATTGCAAACTACGACGATGGGCCGCTGTAATGGCTTCATCAGTAGGTGCTAAGAGGAAGAAGCCGTTCCTGATCTCTTCACTATCATTGAATAATTCACCAACAAGCACTTTGTGTAAAAATGCTAAACATGAAAGAGATCATGGACGTGTCAATGAACATCGATTGTTCAATTCGAGCAAGATCTCTTCAAAGATGACTGTTCCGTGCATATCTTAGGAAGGCTGACTGCCACCACACCTCTTATTCCATATTGAAGTGAGTGGTTGAGTAGGGGCAAATTCCTGCAGAGATTGAGAGCTCAAGGAGTTTCTTCTTGCCACTAAACATACAGAATACCAACAACTAGGTGACAATCAGTGGCTGCTAGATTTGGCTTTTTTTTAATTTAAACCGATCTAACGAAGATGTTGAACTACCTTTATTTAGAGCTCCAAGGAAATGACCAAATTGTTGTCAATATAATGAGCTCAGTTAATGCTTTCAAGAGAAAATTACAATTGGTGAGCTCAAAACTGCAGCGCACGATTTGGGACATTTTCAAACATGAAATCAGAGCTGGAGAAGCAAGGTAAAGAATTTGCGCAAATTGACAGTGCGCGCTACCCAGAACAGATTGAAAATGTGCGGTCAGACTTTGACAAACGATTTCGAGACTTTTCTTTACCTAAACCGATCGCTTTATGTATGTGCTTTCCCTTTGGAGACGACACCGAGGTGGATTCCCTTGCCTCAAAAAAAGCAACACTCTTTCACCTGAAGGCCTCTGCTGTGGAGGATGAGATCTTATCACTGCAGGCTGACATTCAGTTGAAATCGCGGGCCCGTGATGGATGGTTTTGGAACTTACTTACAGAGGAAAAGAGGAAGTGTGCTACATCACTCAGGCACTGTTCGGCTCTGTCAGGGCAAAAAGTGACGAGATAAAGAGCCCGGGGATGTAATATTGGCTTTCGAACGACTCTTGAGTGACAGTTTCTACACCAACGATAGCATTACATAACCCCAACACCACGTAGCCAGGGCACTTTTTGGCTATCAGTCAGAGAGTCTCAAGAGTCGTTCAAAAGCCATCAGCTACTTTTTAGTCTCTTAATATTGTGCCTAAACGGACACTACGTAACCAAACACTTTTTGGCTAACAGTCAGAGAGTCTCGAGTTTTTCAAAAGCCACCAGGTACTTTTTGGCCTCTTAATATAAGCAATTAGCAATCCCCCCGTTGTTCTATAGTAACAGGTTGTGCAAACAATTCCCTGTTTTCTTAAAATGTAATTGTGGGTGCCGTCAGATATGTCTAATATTAAACAAAAAAAATTACACTTAAAGGTCTTTAATTTAAGCAAAACAACAGAGGAATTGCTAATCGCTTACAAGATGCTAGCTGATGAAATGTGCTTACTTTGATACTATAACAAACTAGCGAGTCAACAACTTTCCTAACACAGTCAAGCATCGAGCACATGGTTGTTTTTCTTGGTTTATTGCAGGTAAAATACAAGCAAGCGGGTCTCATGTAGCGTAGTATAATTCGAGATGCTCTGGGGTAAATTGCGTTATTGAGGTATTTAATGCAGTGCAAGACTGACTTCCAAAAAGGGACCGGGTGACGTAATGCTATCGTTGGTATAGCAACTGTCACTCAAGAGTCATTCGAAAGCCAAAATAACATCACCCGGGCTCTTTTTGGCGCCCGGTCACATTTTGCCCTGACAGCTCCACTTTTATGTGAATCAGCCTTTTCCCACACGAAGACCATTAAGTCCAAATACCGTTACACTATGACTGTTCATCATTTAGAAGCCTGTTTGAGGCTAGTCCGCTCCAATCATCAATTACGTGCACTATCTGTTGTCAGTGAGAGAACTTTGTGTTCGATGTCCCACTCTCCAGCTACTTTCATAAAGTGCTCTGCAACAGCGTTAGCGAAATGCCTCTCTTCTGTCTTCATAACAGTCAAAGCATATGACTCACGTTTCCACTGTGGATCAAAGAAATGGGCTGTGACCCCGAAGTAGTTGTGCTAATCACCAGTGAGCGCGACTGCTTTTGTCTTCTCCAATGCCTGCTGTACCTTAGCCTTCTCAGTTTCGTGCAGCTTCTGAACATGGCTTGTAATGGTGGCTCTCAAAAGGCAATTCGTAGGTGGAGACGTTGGATGCGATTTGATGATATCAGCTAGACCCTCGTCCTCCACAACGTTAACAGGCCTACACAGCGTAGCCACCCATTTAGCTATGGCTGCAATAAGTTTGTTCTTAGTTGTGTTGTCCATTTGTTTCTGTCGAAAGGAAGTCATCCATTTTTGTCTGACTATGACGAGGGGGCGGAGAGTTCGCATCAGCTGCGTGCTTGGCCATCAAGTGGTATTTCAAACTAGATGTGCTACGATGATAGCTCAACTCACAATTACAATAGACACATACCACTTTGGTCTTGTCAAATGAACCATCTGGCAACTTTTTGAAAGTAAACTTTCCATCATAAGCTTTGTATTATCCATTTCCCCGTATCGCGTTCACCTTTCATTTAAACGTAACCTTAGCCTACAACTATTGGCGGCTTCCAAGCCCAAACGGCGTGCCTATTGTTTTGCTTCCGGTCTAGCTAGATCTGGCGTGGTGCTGTAGTTTTCCAAGGTTTCTAGTTGTTACTACAGCATGTGGAAACGTCTGTGTGACGTCTTTAATATGGGTTTGCGTTAACACATTTAACAGACAGCACTAGTATTTTCATTTTAACGGGTTTTAAACTTTCATGTGCCAGAACGTCGGTGCCAAGCACACATTGTGGATGCTCAACCTGATTTTTAAAATGCCACGTAAATCCATATTGAAAGAATTTTTTTTTATATTTGCGTTGCTTTTTTCCTTCTCTGTCACCTGCATCATGCATGTCGGTCCCATCTGGAGATCGCGGAACAGAGGCACGGGTGGATTGCTGTGGGTTAACCAAAAGTCTAAAGCTCCTTGGTCTTTTGTTCTCATTACAAGAAAAGCATCTATCTCTTGGTCAAGGATACAATATGAAGAATGAGCTGCTGCATGTGCCTTTGTGCTTCTTGTGCCTTTACTAATAATTCCAGTCGCAGGTGTTTCGCACTTGTTCCCACATCTCCATAGTCTTGAGACTGGGGGTCAACTTTCCCACCAGAAGAAACCCCAGAACCACCATCAGTCGTAGTCCTCTTATCTCACACACACACAAGCAGGCTGACACACACACACACACACCACAGAACCACCTCTTATCTCCAACCCCAAAGACTGTTGTGCTGAATCTGAAGAGTAAACTATATGCATAAGACAAATGGCTGTTAAAAGCAATGTTCAACTTTTCGAGAGGAAACACATGTCAGCCAATCAAATTGCATTACTGACAGCACAGGCGCTAGCCAATCATATCCGTATATGCTCACGTCTTCAGAGCGGCAAGCTAATAAAAAAAAAGTTGGCTGACCAAACTCCGTAGATGGTTGTATTTGTACCTACAAATTGGTTGTTTGACTTTTTTTTTGGATTTTTTTTTAAAAGCAACCGAGAAATAGACACTGTACAATGTAAAAAAAAAAAAAAAACCTTTATTGTAACTGAAAAATACGTCTGAAAGGATTTGCGAGTTGACTCAGTACCCTATCTAATGTTAGCATGCTACTACTCACAGGGGTAAACAGCTTGCTATTGGCGTGATTGGTTTGTTGACCTGTCAATCTCACTATAACGGACACAGGAAATCTAGATTTGGGGAGTTACATGAAATGAATCTTCGACTGAAACTAGACACATGTAACCGCAAGTGATCGCCCTTAAACAAACATTGCTTGTTTGTATTGTTTTAGTTTATATTGGTGCACAGTACAGTGATAGGATGACGCTAGCTAGCTAGACTAAATGGGTAATGGTTCGTTGCTTCGGGTGTACAAGGGATAACATCCTGCTAGCACTCTATTACATATTTAGTGTAAATTTGAGTTAATCTTTATCCATTGGACATGTTTCATTGTGTAATAACTACAATGTTTTACTCATATTGCTTCTTATTTTTCAGGCCCCCTGCTGCCGATTACCATCACAGTTTTAACAAGGATGTGGTATTACTCCCTGACCCCACATGGCAGTTTGTGTGCAAACAGAGGTCAAAGCAATTTCTACATGAGAATGGGCACATACTTAGTGCTTTTGAATTTAAAAAAATCCTGGACTCAGTCCGATGTTATTCAACAAAATTCCTCATGATGTGAGGTAAGTTTAATTAAGCACAATTGAGAATAATGACTGAAGGTGTATTTAGCACAGCAATTGATAAGTACTCAAAATCTGCTATTTTATGTAAGCCATTTAAGTGTAAATAGCCTATCATTCAAATTGTGTAATTTTCGTGATTTCATGTTTATTCTCTGTCATAGCTTGCAGTTCCTAATAGCCTGTGGCACTAAACTGGTGACACCAACACTGAGTGACGGTCAACACCTTGATGGTCATATGATCCACAAGATCTTCAGGTCAAAGGCCTTGTATGTTAGTCCTTCAGATACTCTTCTCGTAAGTTGACTTGATTTCTGGATTTTGTCAAACTAATTTATCACATTTATTTTAATACAGCTACAATCATTGTTGTCTTCTGTACATGTCTGTACATGTCTGCCACTTGGCATTTTGTAAGCCACATCCCCCCCCTTTTGATAAGCTTTACAACAGTGATAGTGAGGACAAGGCTAGTGCTGGCGCAGGTCCCAGCACTAGATCAAAGACGAGAGCCAACCAGCACAGCATGGGAGATGAAACTTCAACTATCCCATCCTCAAGTGCTGCTGCTTCCACCAGTCAGTCTGCTAGTGCCACGGCTTCCAGCTCACACTTTAGGTCCAACTATGCCCAATGTGTTTCATTAATGGGAGATCTGTCCGATTCATCGTCAGATGATGAGGACTTCAACCTGGCAATAATGGCTAGCCTTGAAACTGAACAGTAAGTTATTATTAGACCTGACCAAACTCTCAAACATACTAATTAGGCAGACTGCAAGTTTATTCCATGTTCATTGAAATACTGTATAAATGGGTATTGTTTCCCCCAAAAAATAGATATTCAAGTTTTCATGGGTGTAGGGTTTCATTATTGAAATGCAGGTATAAATCTATATATTCAATTACTAATCATGAAAATATTTATGTTTTTCAGAGCCCAAGCCACCAGTCAAAAGGCTTCTGTTAAGGAGATCCTGTTGGAGTTGGCCGAGAACATCTCACCAAATATCCGTTTTAAATTCAAAATGAATCGATCAGCAGTGTTGGATGGTGCTTTCCGAGGGTTCAAGCGGGCAACATACAACCCCAATGCCACCATAAATGTCACATTTTCAGATGATCTTGGGAGGAATGAGGCGGCAGTCGATTTTGGAGGACCTAAAAGAGAATTTCTACGCCTGCTAATAGAAACCTTGGCGATGAGCCCTATGTTTGAGGGGTCCCATTCAAGTCAGACACTGGCACTTGACATTCCAGGTCATGGCTTGGTGCAAGGTGACACAGCCACTAGCCCACCTTCTACAAACGATCTCCAGAACATCTCACTACTAACAATTTCAGCAGGCCGCACTGGCCTCTTTGGTCGGAGCTGTTGAGTATGCCATAGCAACGCTCCCTCTGAAAGATGCTCTTCTGAAGCATGCCAGAAAGACCAAGACATACTCTTTTCAAAAAACTTGGCTCACCGAAAAAGACTTCCGTGACTGGCTTAGAATCACTACACGAGATGACAAAACTATTATGCACTGCGCATACTGCAGGGAGTGCGGGCCTGTTATGGAGGGGAATTCAGTTTCTGGAGGACTTTGATCCACTTCCTTCTGCCATAGAGCCAGGAGACGGGAGTTGAGCCGTCTCTGCGCTGACTAATTAACTAACTGTTAACTTTGTTGTTGTTTTTTTAGCCATTTTTCTTATGTATTATGTTAAGTTAATAAGCAAGGACATTATTTATATAGTGCTGTAACACGATGGTACATGTAGTAGATAGTAATGGGTTGTTCTACTGATCATGACTGTAAACATTATAGTTTTAGCTATTAATGTCAATCTATCCTGATCTGTGAGTGTTAAGGCCGAATTATGCTCTGTTTTAGACGTAACGCGTAAGCACGTAATTTACACAAGGAACTTGTTTTAGACAAGTTTTGATTTAAGGTTCGTTTTAGACGCAGAGCCATGTTGCAAGGCTTGTGAGCCGTGTTGCGTGTTGCAAAGCAAATTGACGCCAGAACTGTAGATTTTTTTGTTTTGTTAAGTAAGCCTATTTATTGCAGCAGGACAAAGGAAAAAAACTTACCGGAGCATGAAAGTGTAGTGGGCGAAAGGCTTGATGTTATGAATACATGTGTTACACAAAATACAAATGTTGCAAATTCAGTACCAGTGGCGAAAAAGACAGCACATGACGCAAAAGTTTGTTTATTGACATCTTTTAATGACTGCGACAGGCTTTAAAACGATGTGTTTATGAGTTACATTATTCAAAGATGAGGTGGTAAACGGCGAAAGAATCTCATCATGTTGTCAATGCTTGTAACTACAATGGTGCTGGCCACAAGGTAACGGCAGGTTACTGTTAACTTTTGTATGAGCAGACCGGGCTCATTCTATCAAACTTGCTTGTGCAATTGATGGATTCACGTCAATATAAACTCAATGAAAGATATCACCATGACTCACAAGTGGCAGAAAATGAATATGAAAGTACCTATTTGTTCGTGAATGACCACATTCTCTCCAAACAATCGCGGGTGAGAATGGGATATTCGCGGTAATTTGAGCGTCCTTATAAGTGTTTAAAGAGGATTTGTAAAGGAGTTCATGTCTTCGGACCTCTTCTGTTATGTTTGTTCCTAATCCATAAGAAAGGCTTGTGAGACGGTCTGCAGGGTATTCATGATTTAAAAAAATGTCTGGGTCTAAAAAAAGACTGTATGCTATTAACCCGGAAACGTGAGACTCTGTGTGAAAGGCTGTGGTAGCCGGCCAATCACAGCCTTTGCGAGCTGTGTAGGGCCGTAGTGTTTTAGTCGCATAGTCAGGAATTTTGGGCAACGCACTTAAGCACGTAAGGGGGGGGTATTTTACCGCGCAAGGGGGGGTTGTGTATCTTACGTGCTTACGCGTTACGTCTAAAACAGAGCATAATTCGGCCTTTACCATGGCTTTTGTTTTAATATTCTTGTTATTCATTTTTCGAAAGTTGACTTGAATATCAAGTCACTACTGCAGGTACAAGAGCAATCTGAGCAATAAAGAATTTGGTTATCACAAATGGTGTGATTTGTCCTTTCTCCCCTACCATCTAACCAACCTAAAATATAATGCAATTCTTTTCCAGCTATCAATGTAGGCCTTTAACTAAGCAAGGTCATACCGTTCCTTTTATAATCTGTTCAAACATGTTATTCCAGGTTGTTAACATTGATCAATAGCAGTATAACTTGGTTTGGCCAACTCTTTATAGTGGTGGGCCTAGATATTTGCTGGTGTTCCTAATATTTGCCGGTGCACAGTGCTCCTCAGCTACCATCTAACCAACCTAAAATATAATGCAATTCTTTTCCACCTATCAATGTAGGCCTTTAACTAAGCAAGGTCATACCGTTCCTTTTATAATCTGTTCAAACATGTTATTCCAGGTTGTTAACATTGATCAATAGCAGTATAACTTGGTTTGGCCAACTCTTTATAGTGGTGGGCCTAGATATTTGCTGGTGTTCCTAATATTTGCCGGTGCACAGTGCTCCTCAGCTACCATCTAACCAACCTAAAATATAATGCAATTCTTTTCCACCTATCAATGTAGGCCTTTAACTAAGCAAGGTCATACCGTTCCTTTTATAATCTGTTCAAACATGTTATTCCAGGTTGTTAACATTGATCAATAGCAGTATAACTTGGTTTGGCCAACTCTTTATAGTGGTGGGCCTAGATATTTGCTGGTGTTCCTAATATTTGCTGGTGCACAGTGCTCCTCAGCTACCATCTCACCAACCTAAAATATCATGCAATTCTTTTCCACCTATCAATGTAGGCCTTTAACTAAGCAAAGTCATACCGCTCCTTTTACAATCTGTTCAAATATGTTATTCCAGGTTGTTAACAATAGCAGTATAACTTGGTTTGGCCAACTTTTTATAGTGGTGGGCCTAGATATTTGCTGGTGTTCCTAATATTTGCTGGTGCACAGTGCTCCTCAGCTACCATCTAACCAACCTAAAATATAATGCAATTCTTTTCCAGCTATTAATGTAGGCCTTTAACTAAGCAAGGTCATACCGTTCCTTTTATAATCTGTTCAAACATGTTATTCCAGGTTGTTAACATTGATCAATAGCAGTATAACTTGGTTTGGCCAATTCTTTATAGTGGTGGACCTAGATATTTGCTGGTGTTCCTAATATTTGCTGGTGCACAGTGCTCCTCAGCCAAAAGGTTAGTCTCGAGCCCTCCAAAGGAGCAGGACAAAGTAATGCTGCAAATGTCTACGACAGCGACGCGACCCGCTTCCATCGCTTTGAGTATGTACTGTCGACCAAACGATGCCACAGTCCTACAATTTTCAAACCGTCAGAGACGACACCAAATAATCTCATTGGCCGCTGCCGGGAAAAATCGCTCCTCATTTGCATAAGTTTCAACATGTTCGAACTTTTATCGCCCGCGTCGCCCAAAACGGTAGTCTACGTCACAATGGATTGGCTCCCGTTGAAATGCATGGAGTTTAGAAATAGCGTTGCTCAGAACGGTGTCATGGATTTGCAGCTTTAGTGAGGAGTTCATGGAGTACCTACTGATGAACATTACCATGCCCGAAGACCCTGTAGTGTCTTATATAAGTATTTAACTTATTTCACAATACGAAGTCAGACAAAGGACGCGCTGTTCAAATGGATTTACTGCAGTAAATTAAGCCTCAGTAAAGAGATGAATACCCTACATTACATCTGCCCGTATACATTTGCGCCAAGATATTTAGTCACACATTAAGCACCACCCATCTTTACTTCGCTTGGCTGACCCAGCCAGCCAATTAAACATGACCTCCTAATCTGACCCCAAATAAATCATAAGATGTCCCTGGCACCTAATACCACACCTATTTTCTAAAGAAAACCCTTTTTGACTTTGTATTGTGTGTGTGTGTGACTTACCCCTGAAACTAAATGAATTATCTTACATAACTTCATTAAAATAGCCCACAACCCAACAGTCTTTGATGTTGAGGAGTTTTGGGGAAGAATGGCCTCATCGAAGAACAAGGTACGAAATATTTTGCACACATAACATTACTTGCTCATCATAATTACCATCAAAGAACATGTTTGATTAACGATGCGTCCTGGTTCCTTTTTTTGAAGGTTACTGGCCTGAACCAATCTGGGAGGCTATCGTACATTGCAACCTTGGTACTAGTGCAGGGGTGTCAAACTCAAATACACAGCCGCGCCGTTTGCAGCATTACGGCTACCGTATTTTATACAAAAGCTCGAATAGTACATTGTTTCTGACCACTGCTGGTCTATTTGCTGGTGACTCGGTGTTGGAAGTGCCTTCTCTACAGCTAAATTAAAATGACAAGGGGCGCAGGGGACAGTTTAAACTTGTTAGGTTTGAATTTTCCTCTGCTAAAGTAATAAACTAAGCCTACATGGTCATAGGCAAACTCATTATTCACATTTTTGACATTGTGAGTACCGTCTTACTTTCACCACTGATGTTACGCTAGGCTTAGGTAAGTTATCTCTGGTTGAAACTAGCTAACGTTAGCTATTCGCTAGCTAGCTAGACAGCTATCGTTATGGTGTAAATTATATGACTGCGTGTGTTTTTGCCAAACGTTCATGTTGTCATTTTAATCCATTAGCTACTAAAATGAGCCCATCGATTGTTAAACCATTATTAAACTTAGCATTTTGATTGTTTAACAGCATTGCCGATGTTTGACACTGTCAGATAACTGACCTAGCAGCTACGCTAGGACACTGCCCTGTCAGCATAGTAATTTGCTATGGAGTAATGCTGGTAGCGTTGCTCTCTATCCATTAAATATGGAGTGTATTTCACGTGTAGAACCTATTTAGAATGGCTGACCTTACATAAAACGGCAGTGAAAGACAAACCTGGAGACAAACAGTAGGCTACCTCTGCCTAAAGGAGGGGGAAGTGTGATAGCATATCAGCATGCTAACGTTACACTTATTAGCAGCGAGGCTAGCTAGCTACTGTGTTTCTATGTGTTTTTGCTTTATGTGCCTTATAGTTCGGTGCACTTTATATATGGACAAATACTGAAAATAGACTATTCATTGACAGTGCGCTTTATAATCCAGTGCGCCCTATAGTGCGTAAAATACGGTACAGTATAAGAACATTTTGCACATTTTAAAGTTCAATGCTTCAATCTGGTAGCCTGGATACCAGCCCAAACCCCGCCCACAACATTTTTGGTCGGAGATTTGGTCAGGCTCTGAGCAAGTTGGGAGAGAGTTTCATCGGGCGGATAAAGCCTGACCAATCAAATTGTCAGGGCGGGCTTTATACGATCAAGCGGTAGATTCGAAATCCTTCCAAGATGGCGGCGTATCCGGCTTGTAAGTGGGACTAGTTTTATGTAAATTATGCTATCTACACGACTTTTTTATGTCTACATTGACTCGGTTAGTTGTATATGTGCAACACGAATGTTGCCGAGGATTGTATGTCTTAACTGAAGCGCTCTAGACCATTATTGATAGGTCATTGCTAACGCTCACACCAAAAATCCATTGAAACACATAGTAGCTAGCTAGCCTTGCTGCTAATTACTAACGTGAGCAAGCATATCTCAACAGATATTGACAGCGCATTGATTTTGTAAGAGGAACAGAGAAACGTGATCAAGGCATTTGTCGATCGAAAAGATGTTTTTGCCGTCCTTCCTACTGGATCAGGTTAAAGTTTGAATGCATCAGATGGTCATACTATGTTGCTCTGATTGGTTCTAGGTATCCAATTGAGCGAAGAGGCATTTTTCCCCTCTGGTTCTTGAAACACGCCCTATAATCACAGCCCAATGGTTCAGTATCAGACTCATATTCTGACTAGAATTATGAGTATGACATCGTCAGGCTATCAATCTGGTGCACTTTGACAGCAAAATTACGAGGCTAGGTCTATGAAGAACGTTGTGCTGTTGTAAACATTTTTGTACTCTGGTAACAGTTTAAATCAAGAACATTCCGAGATTTCTGACCTCCAGCAAGGAGGTACACAAATCCGGATTCAGAATCCGGATCATCCTGACATTTTAATGGACCAAGATCCACCTCGTGTGAAAATTTCAGAAAGATCCGCCCAGTAGTTTCTGAGAAATCTTGTCCACAGACAGACAAACAGATGGATAAATAAATAAATTAACGGACCCGATCACATAACCTCCTTGCTGGAGGTAATCATGAACATTCCTGTGTTGAGTGATGCACGGGCACAGGTTAACCCAACAATCACTGAAATATTTGTAGTCACTTTTATTTTATGTCGTTTAGTATCCATAGAATATGTAATTTTCACGTATGTGTTGAAGCTATTTAGTCTCGCTGATCTGTCTTAAAACCACAGTGAAAAACCACATAGGGAAGGCAAACCTAACCTTTGCCTCACTGAAGGGGGCGTGAGAGAGCCTGGAAAGTGGACTTCCAATCCAGTGAAGTGATAAAAATAATGGGAGACCAATGCCAGAGCTAAAAGGTTTGCATCAAAAGACGGGACAGATGATAACTCGATCGACTTCTCACATTCAAGGTCAAATTGCTTTGAAAATCTTTGGAAACTGGATTGTTTTGATTGCATCTAAAGTTGTTTCTGGTTACTAAATAGAAGAGCTCAATTTGCATGAAATGATAGCTAGTGATTTAGCTAATGTTGTAGTCTCTGAGATTGAACTCATAAAATGATGAGAAAAGTTAGAAACCCCTCAGGGTGCTGTCATCAATGTGCAAGCTGCCAATTTAATGTTTTTTTTTTAAGATACTGCATCTATAATTTATTAGCAGCTAAACTGCCGACCAAACCCCGCTGACGACTGTGTCTTTCATGTAAATTTGTTGGTGTTTTCGCGCTTAGATTTTTCAAAAGTTACCGAGGAATAGACACTGTACTATTCGTTATTGTAACCAGCAAAAATGGTTGATGTGATTTGCAAGACGTCTGTCAGACATCTGTCTGACATTAGCACGATAGCCTAACGTTCTTGCAGCGTACACACATTACCGTTAATGCCATATTAAAAAGGCAGCTCGAAACCAAAGTTTTTTGAAAATGCCTTCACCCGAATGATAGCTTGCATTTGCAGATTACTTGGAGTATATATTTTAATTGCAGATCTGCACGAATCACACAAGTGACCTATTTTGGATCAAAAACGGCGAATTTCGCCGAAAGGTGACAAGTCTGCACCCCTGCTTCAAAGAGATCGAAGCGGAGAAAGAGGCCATCGTTGCGAAGCGGTAGAAGAAACCCACATAGGCTTGTGTTGACAGGAAGACACGATGAAAGGTTTTAAAATAGAGAAACTAGTGCTACCCCACTCTAATACGGATGCAGAGAGGGTATTTTCCAAACAAAACATCAACCCAAAACAGCTTGGTTCTGGATGGGACATTGTCCTCGATTATAACCCTGAAATTGGCTTGAGCCAAACTGCTTCCAATGGGAACCAACATCA
Source organism: Sprattus sprattus (assembly GCF_963457725.1). NCBI lineage: Eukaryota > Metazoa > Chordata > Actinopteri > Clupeiformes > Clupeidae > Sprattus > Sprattus sprattus. The sequence goes on along the minus strand of NC_137922.1, from coordinate 56,383,315 downwards.
AAAATGATAAGAGGCCAAAAAGGCAACAAACACCTAAAATAAGCAACACAAGTCATAATTCTCTATCTCCCGCCCAAATTGAATAAATCATTTGTAATTGGTTGAATTGTTAGTGCCTTGTTTCACATATTGTCTGCAAGTCTGTGCAATAATTATTAACAACAAATCACTAATAATAATATAGGTTGTTAAGGTCAGTGATATATTATGCAGGCATGAAAACGGGTCAGGGGTGAAAAAGGTGATTCTTACTTCTGTTCAGTTGAAAATATATAACCCTTTTCCAACATCATTTGTCTGTCTTTATTTTCATATTTCTACATTTACCAAATAAAACCCTTTTCTCCTTAAACCACTGATTCTTTGTCCTTACTCAAAAAACTTCTTCAACTAATAGCCATAAAGCCAAGAAGCATCACACTTTACATTACATACTGTTGCAACAGCCAGCATTAAAGTCCTCTATTTGGCCCACACACTGAATATTCAAACACAACAACAAACACATTTCAGGAAATATTTTCAAAGACATTGGAATTCACATCATTATTTACAATAAATCACCATTTACGTTTGGTGTGACAAAAAAAATTCAAGTTTCCCACTCCTCCTCAAAACTTTCTGGAGAACCAACCACTGGCTAATGTCCCTCGCCATCAACAGGCCTTCTATTAACTTGTGCCTGACCTGCATTTTCTTCCTGGTCGCAGAACCACACAGCAATGGCCCGTTTTCCCCTTGCTGTAACATGTATCCTATCGTGCTGCATGATGTCATGCACTATATGCTGTGTGTCTTTTTTGACGTTCTGCCCAATCGACAAATGTGAACGCACCAAACTGTCCTCCACAACAAACTCCACGTTGTTTTTGTCATTAACTTCAACGACAATGGTGCATTTCAAAACATTGTTCAATTTTGCATTCTTGCAGAACTTTTGGCACTTGTCGCACCTCGTCATCAGCGTGTCCATGTTGACACCAAGCAGCTCATGACGCTGTGGACACATGAAATTACAGGTGACATCCACCTGAACAATGTCTCCAATTGTCACCTCCGAATAATTTTCGACACCAGCTGCCACTGGCCCTCCATCCTCAGCTAGGTGGTGTTTGCTGTTGGATGTCATGGTTAACAGGATTTTCTCCTGATAAACACGGACACCCACAGCGACAAAATTGTACCACTTCTCCGCGACCAGGTCAAATTCTCCCCACACCGTCAGCATAACTGATGCCAACTGATCCGCCAAACAATATACGGTCTTCTGAACGAATTGCTGGTCTCTGGTCATCACTGTATCCCTTTCCACCTCCCATAAAACCTTCGCCAGCACATTCACCTGCGCACAAAAACATCCAATCTACATATTACTAACAGCAAGACACAGTATAACACGTATATTTATAGAAACTACTGCACGGTTTCATGTAAAATCTAAAAATCACATTCCTTGCACCAACAACCAAGTTTCTTAACATTATGGTTTGCCATATCACAGTCAAAGTCATGCATAACTCAACTCTATGATAAAATCACTATTCTTTCAACATCATTGAAATGTACTCACAGTTTTCCCAGGTATGCCATTTGCAATAATGTCGGCCAGTGTCCTTGACTGTTGCTGAACTGCCGGCATTGCATCGAAACAAAAGGACAAGTCCCTTACAGCCGTCAGTTCGCTCCTTTCATTCACGAAGATAGCGTCCTGGCCTACGTTCAGCAGTGACGGCTTCAACACAATGTCGCTCACTTTCACTGGGCTCCTACAAGGACAAACATAAATAAATTGCAACAAACAAGTGTCAGTACAAGAAACACACCATGATACACAACACCATCACAATCACAGAGTATCTCCAGTGAAGTACACATGGAATTGGACAATATTAGTGTACTTGCCTTTGTTGTTCTAAAGACAAGAACATCTTGTGTTTTCTCGGGCTGAAAATCAACATCTCTGTGTCATAACAAACATGGTACACCAAATCTCAAATATGCACATGCCATAAAAGACATTCCAGCAGGATGTATTATTACAGGTCAATTGGTTTAAGCTTGTTAGCCATTGATCACATATCATAGTAGTCTAAAGTACAGTGACAAACAGAATAGATGGCCTGAATAACTAGGGCTCTGTTCCGATATCCATGCCCTCCGTACCTACGATCCTTAGTTTGAGTATACCCAAAGGACCCGGATGTGTACTCATAACGGTCAAAACGCTGAGTGTGGAACCAGGTACACTTTCCACCCTCAACGGCCGCCATCTTGTCAATGTAGCGGAAGAGGCGGAGCCAGGCAGAGCCGCTCAGCTCGAGCTTGAACATTTTTTTAAAAAATGGCGGCCGAAATGACTACTGCTTCAGCTCCCGAAACCTACAGATGTAAGTTTTGACGTAAAGATTCATATTAACATTTTACAACCGCCTCTGAATAGTTTTTTTTGTATTGACATGTATTAACACTGCTCTCATGATTACAGTTGTTGTATATTCGGTTGTTTGTGTATGGCAACGTCTGAAGATTAGCTAGCTAGTTAACAACTAGGTAGGGTTTGTTGCTTACAGTAACGTCTTAACATCTTACACGAGGGTGCTACCTAGCCAGCTAACTAGCTAATGTTATACGCTAGCTAACGTCCCACCCACCCGACAACATCAGATGGGCAGTAGGTCCAATTCGCTCATGATTACTCTTGTTTTATCTTCTGTATATGGAGCACGACTCTACATTATCTTTATCTGTCGGAAGCTAACGTTAACCCATGAATACGTGAAGACGCTCATGATTACAGCTGATGTTATCGTCCGATATCGTCCGGTAGTAACGTTAGTGCTCTTGAAGACACGTTACCGCGCCAGGTGTGTTTTTGTGATCACGTTAGCACTAGCTACCCTGCGGTATGAAAACGTAAAACTTTGGAGTTCATTAGATCACTAACCATTTTCTTATTGGCGTCTGTCTTATTCTTGTTCTTCAAAAGAGACAGATGAGAACACAGAGATGTTTGTGCGGTGGCGTGTTGCCCACAGCCGCATATTCAGTGGTGGGAGAACCACCAACGTGGCTGGATACAAGTAAGTGCAAACATAGAGAGTGTATTTATACCTATTGATAGTCCAGCAATAGATTTATCAAATGTAAATCGCTTGTTAATAATAATAGTAATAATACATTGTATTTATATGGCGCCTTTCAGGACACTCAACCTGGTTGGCTGCTCAATCTGTAGACCGATGTGTTGTACTAACACTATTGTGTTTATGTGCCTCTATTACATGTTAACCAGAGTGTTCCTAGAAGAGAGATGGCTGGTGGGGTGGGTGACCACTGCCTTTAAAAAAAAACCTAAAGCAGAAGTAGTACAAGGTTGGTCAGTTTGTCTTGTTCGTTTGTTGTGTTTGTTTTCACATCATGCCTTACATCCTTGTTAGCTTTACAGATCCTCTGAGCAGTCATTTCTATATAGCAGTTGAACTGAAAAATACAAAAGTATGAATAACGTTTTATTCTGTCTTATTTAGCTCTGTGGGCACTGAATGTAATGTATTAACAAGATAATAAATGAAGACATTTAAAATATTTCTACAACATAGGGTTTTCAGAACTATGAGCTTTTCAACAGTGTTGCTGTATGTTTCGTTGTTGTTCTTCTTACTATAAAGGATCTTAAAACCCCCCCCTGGGGTAAGCACAGAGGGAGGTGAGACCACTGCCGCGTCCTGGAAGTGGTTTGATCTCATGCACGAGGCAATTGGGGACAGACCGTCTGTGACGCCACCGGTCCTCATTCCCACGTGCGCCCAGGGCGCGGTAGTGGTCAGACCCCCCTCTGTGACACCAGAAAGGGCTAGTGCAGAGGAGATACCCCCAACCTCCCCTGCGTCCACCCCCAAAAGGCAGTGGGTGGACATGGTTGAAGTGCTCCATGAATTGCGGAGCCAAGATGAGCAGGAGTCGAGGAGAATGCAAAGAGAGGGAGAGGAGAGGGGCAGAACAGAGAGAGATGAGAGATGGAGAGAGGAGTTGTGAGCGATGGACGAAAGGAGGGACCAGGAAACTGCGGCCAGGGACGAGCGCTTCCTGGCCATTCTAGAAAAAATGGCTAAATGAATGTTTTTATATATTAATTTATTTTGTGTTTTTAAATCATTTTAAAATGTTTTTACTGTTCAGTGTTCCAATCATTTATGTTATGTTCTTGTTTTTTTTTTTAATGATTTATGTTTGATAAATAAATCAATGTTCTTACACAGGTGTGAAATTGGCCCAAATTATTTAATTAAATGTAGTTATGGTCAGGTGCATTAGGTTCCTTGAAACACGTGTCCAGCATGGAGCAGAGGGACGCCCTTGTCCAGTCAGCTGCAGAGTACTTTCTCAACGGTAGACTGGCGACTGCCCTGGACCAGTTTCGAGACGGGTTAAAAACCCTTGGGGTACTGCAGGAAGTGCGAGACAATCCTGACATTTTCCACGAGATCTTTGTGGCTGACGAAAGTCCACTACATGCCAAGGACCTCTCCAGCCTGTTTAGAGTAGACTTTTCTGTCCAGGGCAGCAACGACCGAATCCTGGAAAACACCACAGTCTGCTACTGGCGTGACTGGTTGATTGAAATACAACCTGGAGAGTGCCGTCCACTGACACTAGAAAACATTCTGGAGTTCGCCTCGGGAGCTCCCCTGCTAGGGTTCGGGCTACAGCCGCAGATTAAATTCCTTCATGACAGAACCCGCATCTTTCCAGAGGCGAACACGTGTGCTGTGATTCTAAATCTGCCTCTACACTCCACATATGAACGTTTCAAAGAGCACATGATGGAGGGCATTTTAAGTGCTCCAACATTTGGACAAACATGATATCATGGCATAACGGCATCCTCAACTTTATGTGCTTTGGCTTTCAAATTGGGACGTACAGGTGAACACATGTTGCATTAAATTTTGTCTCAATTTAAAAAATAAAAAGCTGGGGCCAGGCAGCACGGTGACGCCCGACTCACATTGTTGCGTTGGAATGCGTTGATCTAACGGAAGGCAGAGGAGGAGTCTGGCGCATGGGGTTCTGTTGATACCGGGGGAGTGCTGTTAAAAAAAAAATGGTACCCCCCATCGACATATGACAACTTCATCCCACAGCAGTGGGATAAAGCCTGGATGCCCTGGCCTGAAAAATCTTGAAACAGGAGGTGCTTCTTCACGAAATTATAGTGAGGCTCTATGAGGTTAAACTCCTCAAAGAGGGGGAGGCGCAAAAAATGAATGCCCCTTTTAATGGCTGTCACCTTCAGGAACTCGATGGTGATGCCATCTATGTCGAATTCAATGTTCAGCATCCCCTTTGGGTCGCTGACCAAAGAGGCGCTGAACATTAGCCTAGAATGTACCGAGGCAAGGAATTCTTCATACGACGGGAAGTGTCGGACCTCCAACAACAGGGCATCAAAGTTGGCCCTGGCGGTTTGAAAAACGACCTCCTCTGGTTGCTGCATAGGCAACTCCTCCTCCTCAACAACCTCCTCCTGGTCCAAAGGATTGTAGGCCTGAAATTATTAAGTTTAAGTTAACCCAAGCATCTCCTCTTTCTTTAATAATAAGTGTGGCTCTTGGGTGCTCCAGTGTACCTTAAATGGTAAAGCAGAGGTCAGAGTTCACTGTATTTTAGGCCTAACGGCTAGAGAGAGAGTTTTTTACTTACTGTAACTTAAGTGTAAATTTAGCAGAATGGCAGCTGTAGCCTACCTAGTCAGACACTCAGACTCTGGCTAAAAGGGGTTGTTTCCCTACTTGGGTAGTGTTAGAGACAATTCATATGTGAGGGTACAATTACATACTATTCTAGGATGCCTGGAGGGTATAAGAACAACTCGTAGTCTGTATTTGTTAGAACGATGACCGGTATCCTTCTCTTGTTGCCTTGGCAATAATAAAACCAGCTTTCCAGTGTTCTTCAAGCCTTGACTCTTGATTCCTGATTCGAAGATTAAGTAACAAGTATAGTTTAATTCTCTCCAATAGGATCATCATTGAACCCCTCCTCCTCAACAACAACGTCCTCCTCCTCGTCGTCGAAAATCTCCTCGACAATCCATCGCCCTTCCTCTTCCACCTGAGGAACATCAAAAATCTCCTCTACAACTCACAACCCATCATCTTGAATGTCCTCCTCAAGAGGAGCCATCCATAAGTCTGGGCTAGTCATTTTTTTGTTTTTACCTCAATGGGAGTTAGGGTTAGAGTTAGGGATAACAGCTACCAGGGAGGGGCCCCCTCACTCTCTGGGGGCTTCTGGGAGCATTTTTAACACATTTGAGTAGGGTTGGGTACCGAGAACCGGTACCAATAGGGCACCGGTTCCATACAACCGATACCTACCCGGACCGAAATGCAACGCAGATTTCGGTGCTTCCTTTCGGTGCCTGAGCAGATTATTATTTTTATTTTTTTAATTAAATGTTTTATAATTTAACAAAACTAGCGATAGCTAACGAGAAGTAAACGTTAGTGGCGTAGATCTTTCTGAGTACGATCTGTATACTTTTTTGTGTTGCTAACAGATTTCGTGGGGCACATTTAAAACTGCTCTATCTCCCAATGTAGACTCTCGCCTGTGTCGCTGACGCTGCATTCCGTATGGGACTAGTGGAAACGGGATTTGTGTTGAGGAGTTGCCATGGTAATGGGTTGACTTGCGTGTGGTTTTGGTTTCAAGATAAGTGTGGTTGTTCTAAGCAGAAGTTGGATATGCTTTATTAAACGGAGAGCTACCGTCTCATCCAAAGATATTCCTTCTCAATGTGAGTTCTTAAGAGAGCACTAACTCAGACGCTACAATAACATTGCAACAGTCTGACAGCGAAGAGCAGGCAGCCTTGCACAGAGCAAGCACAAACAGAGCTAGCCATCAATATAACGGTGAAAATGTCGAAAGGTAAACGATCAAAGGTGTGGCTGTACTTCGCACAAAAAGATTCAAACAATGCAACGTGCAGTGCAGCATATGCAACAACAAAATTGCGTGTAAATGGGGGAGAGAACTCAAGAGGCCCTGAAGCTAAACTCTTAAAGGGGCAGTACACATTCACGAAACCAGTGGGTTTAAATAAATGCAAACTAATTAATATTTTTTTTACTCTGAAGGCAAACATGCTCATATTTCTGCAAAAGTATTACTGAAGTGTGAAGTGTGTGTACAGACTGTGTTATGTATTTATTTATATTTATTTAAGTATACTGTAAACAGTTGTTATAAGTATATATATTGTTCATAGTTTGAAGCCAAGTGTTTTGTATTTATTTTTATTTATAGTATACCTTAAACAGTTAATATATTGTAAAATTTGAAGAAAACTATTTGCCTTGGCAATAAATAAGCCTAATGTCTTTAATTAAAAAAAAGTTCTGGCACCGTTTAGGCACCGGTATCGTTTTAAAAGTATCGGTTATGTACCGGTATCGAAAAAAACCCAAACGATACCCATCCCTACATTTGAGTCCTTATACCCTGGAAGGAAAGGTCGTAGAGCTTCAAAAGAGAGACACTCCAGATGCGCCTTTCGACGCTGAACACGCCTAAAGTTGTTTCAAGTCTGTGCGACCTTCCGTTCCGGAGATGCCGGAACCGGAAGTCTGGGAAAGTTGAAACCTCACTGGAGTGTTTGCAAACCACGCATTAGTGGGGGTGGATCAAGGTTTCAAATCTGTCAGACTTCCGTTTCCGGAGATATAGAGCAAAACGTGTTTCCCCATTGACATAATTGGGATTTATTTTTTTAAGTGTCAGAGACAAAAAAATCTAATGCTTCCTGGGAAAAGTTGTCAGAAGCACGTTTCAGGCCCTTGGGATTCTATTGGTACCTTTTTTAAAAACATTTTTTTGGTACCATTCCCATTATTGACAATGCATGGGAAAGGTGCTAACATCGTGCTTTTGCCCCATTGACAGGTTATGGTTAGTAGAAGTGTTTGATTGGGCTCATCTTTCATCGTGCTAACATGTTCCCCATTGACAGGTTATGGTTAGTAGAAGTGTTTGATTGGGCTCATCTTTCATCGTGCTAACATGCTCCCCATTGACAGGTTATGGTTAGTAGAAGTGTGTGATTGGGATCATCTTTCATCGTGCTAACATGTTCCCCATTGACAGGTTATGGTTAGTAGAAGTGTTTGATTGGGCTCTGTGTTGTTGCTCTGTGCTTGTAATCCTGAGAATACTAAAATCTACAATTGGAGGGAGAGATTTTTGCTATTGGGCCTTCCTACAATGCAAAACTGCAACAAATTTTAACTCATTTTAACCCAAGTTCTTTCTAATGATTTTAACCTAAGGTGCAGACAAACACTAATTAAAATGACACTCACTAAAATAAGTTAAAAACTGCCATATTCAACTATAGTTCCACATTTACATCTACATTATCTGCAAGACAAAATGCAAGAAAAAATATTTTCTAAAAGCTAAATAGCTTTATACACTGGTGAACATATAAATGGACAGTTAGACTATGAAATATTAAGTCAGTCAAACCAGTTTCAACATGATTAACATGAAAAAATAACCCTATGAATAAAAAATTACCCTTTCCTGACCGTGTGCTGCTGCACTTCCTTCTTCCTGTTCAAACAGGAAGTCCATATTTTCATCTACAATAATGTATTATAGCCTACCTTAATGCACTCTACATTTTCAGGAAACAGGCACAAAGATGAACATTGCTGGTAGAAACTTTATTGCACATCCTCCTTTAAATAAAAATGACAGCATGGAAAAGTGCTGCTGTGCAAACTTGTGCTTTGTAATAGCAAAATAATAATGTGTAACAAAAATGGAAACATAATTTTCAGCATAGGTATTTTAAAAGATTCTAATATAAAATATAAAGGTAGTGTTACACTTCTGTAAAATGGAGGAAATGTTGAAGGGCACATAAGAATATTAATTATTTAGTATAACAGTAAACCCCAAACTTTTATTTGAACCATAATTGAGCAGTTTTTGAAATGCATTGCACAATATTTGGCTGTCTTAATGTATCCTTTTTTAAATGACAGCATGTTTGACAGCAAGGAAATAGTGCTTCAATTGCACCTGTGAAAACTAATAAAAATGACAGCACAGAAATAGTTTTAAGTGCTGCTGTGCAAACTTGTGCTTTGCAATAGAAATATAGCAAAATAATAATGTGTAACAAAAATGGAAACATAATTTTCAGCATAAGTATTTTAAAACATTCTAATATAAAATATATACACTTCTGTAAAACATAAACAAAAAATCAAAACATTAAGAGGAAATGTTAAAGGGCACATAAGTATATTAATTATTTAGTATAACAGTAAACCCCAAACTTTTTAACCATTACTTTTAACTTTTTAAACCATTATTGAGGAACACATCTCAGCTGGGTTTCCGACATTGGTGGAAGAGCAGAGCCAGGGTGCTGGAGCTCAGGTCTGATGTGGTTTCTGTTAAACTCTGTCATATCATAGGGTCAGGAACACATCTCAGCTGGGTTTCCGCCATTGGCTCTGCCAGGGTGTCTGGTGTTCTGGCTGGGGTTACTTCCTTTTCCTTTACCGGGGGATCTGACACAAACTCCGGCATCAGTTGGATCTCCCCAGCTGCGGTTTCCACTGCCGGGGTGTCTGGCACAATCTCTCGTGTCAGATGTATTTCCGCAGCTGGGTTTTCTGGCCTCAGGTCTGATGTGGTTTCTGTTAAACTCTGGCATGTCATAGGGTCAGGAACACATCTCAGCTGGGTTTCCGCCATTGGCTGTGCCAGCTTTTGGACTCTTTGGTTGGGTCTAAACGCACAGACACGTAAGCCCCCACGCCACGTCACGGCAGAGTCCATGTGGAGGTTCTATACTAACTAACACACACTTTAAACTAACTACACACAATTTAAACTAGAACACACTACACTGCACAATTTAAACTAACTACACTACACAAAAAAAAAAATAAAAAAATATTTACAAAAATCACGATTTACGGCTGCCATCATCTGGCAGTGATGGCCTCATTCATAACTGTAGCCTGGCAGCGATGGCCTACTAACAAAACTGCACTCACATCTTTTATAAAAAGTAAAATAAATGGCCAATCCCAACATCCCTGGTATTTACAATGAACTCCGAGATTCAGCGTTCCGACCCATCCAGGTTGGGAGAACTGCATGCAATAAATCAGGATCACCACAACGTGCAATATGGTCAATCAATCATCTTCAATCTTATATAGCGCTTCTCTAAGTACTCGAAGTGGCTTTACAGAGTCCAGTAGTCATTCAGACACTGTCATTCCGGTCGTGGTAAGCTACACCCTGGGGCAAACTGACAGAAGCCTGGCTGCCAATATGGTGTTTGACTCTCGAGTGTCACATGAGAAACACAAATCCTTAAAGACTTCCCTCTCTCTCTCACACACACACACACCGAGACAAAAGACTTAAAACAAACACGTCTTTTTTTTTTTTTTTTACATAATTTCTTATGACCCAAGAAGGTCAAAGCAGTAGCCTACGACACATACTGTAGCCTGGCAGAAAAAAGGAAGCCTGAGAAGGTGATGACGTTGCATTCTTGCTTTTAAAGTAACACTATGCAACAATTTGACACTTTTTGAGAGATGGTTTTACAAGCAACTAGTTTTGGTACCATCCTCAAATTCATTGTGATAGCATATGGTCATGTGAAGGACAGATAAACATCTTTGTCTTCCCCACTAGCCATCCAGGATTTGCCCTACGTAGGTCTGTGTAACGGGCTGGTACACACTGCAAAAATGGAAGAAAAGCTTTCACACGCCAGCTAAACTGCCAAAAGACACCAGTTAGTGTGTTGGCAAGCTTCTATCAGTGTCAGCTGGGCTGTTGGTGGTATTTGAAATGTTTTTGCTTTTTCATGCATTTTAGGTAGTTAGCCTTTCTAGGCAAAAAAAAACAGTTTTGAAAATCGTACCACAGGTAACGCATATCTTGATATTGGTCAAAACTAAAAAATCTCCTTAAAACGAAAAAACAAGCAGTTTCACTTGGGCACCCCTTCTAATATCATTTGGTAGGGTAAAAGCTAACTGTGTGCCAAATTTCATGCTTTTATCACCCCGGTCACGATAGACCCTAAATTGTGCATTAAGCCACCTGACTACTTGGATAGGGAGAAGCTAAAGTTCAAAGAAGTTCCTTTTAGTGAAGTGACAACTTCTGCCCAGTAGAGGGAGCCACACACACACAACATCACTGATGGAGGCTGGGTGGAAACAAGGCTGCCGTGCTCCAACTGAATATACACATACACACTAGTGATGGGAAATTCGATTCACTTAGAAGATTCATAGTCCTTTGAGTGAATCACTGTGAGAAGGTGAAATTTTCTTCCCCTTCTCACTGTATAATGAGGAGTTTGGCCCTGGTGTTGGGTGGACTCCCCTACCACAATGGTTCGATCCAGGCTCCCCCACCATAGTGGCTGGACCCATGAGGCCAAATTGCTTCAATTGACTTCAGCTGGCCCCTATTTAAAGGGCGTCTCATGTTCATGGTGTAAGACTTTTCTGGAGATGGCCATGAGAGAACTTGGCAGAGAGCTTTTGAACAGAAAGCATTGACAAGGCATTTGTAAGAAACCCATACCTGTTGTGAGGTGGAAGGGAAACTGTGTCTAGCTGTGTGGACACCTTGTGCCTTGTTTTGTTTGCTCTGCTGATCTGTGTTAAGTACTAATGGTGCTTAGTAAGAATTAGACTATAGTTAACCTATGCGTAGTGAATTGTGCCTAGTGTGAGTCTGCGTAGTGAATTATGAATTGTGCCTTGTGTGAGTCTGCATTGTGAATTGTGCCTAGTGTGAGTCTGCGTAGTGAATTGTGCCTTGTGTGAGTGCATAGTGAATTGTGCCTCATTTAAGTCTGTGCAGTGAATTGTACCTAGTATTGGTCTGCATAGTGAACTGTGCCTAGTTTAAGTCTACATAGTGAATTGTGCCTTGTTAAGTCTGCGTGGTTAATTGTGCAATAGTCTATTTCTGCTAAGTGAGATTTGCCTAGCTTGATTCTGCAAATTAACATTCTGCCTAGATCAATGCAGTGCAATGTTTTGTATGTGATTTATGTTTGTTTATTTGTGTGCAATGGTTTGGGGTTGATGTAGAGAATTCCCCCAGTGAATAAAACAGAAATATATTTTTATATGAAAGCCACCATCTCCTGCACCCTTCTTCCCAACTACACCACCCAGTCCAGTCGCGACCTCCCAAAACAACGTGGGGTGACCGCCCGGTCCCTCACAATCACTAAAAAGATTCGAATCTTTTGAGTCCTTTGAATCTGAATCAGTAGAAATTTTGTCGCTGAATGAGCCCAGCAGCCCACTCCCTAGTGCCTAATACGCACGCTCACAGCAAACCACTGTAGGCCTAATGCAGTTTTGAAGATATCCAGGGGAAATACGCAAGCACACACACACACACACAAGCAATAAGCCTAGATACATTGAACAAATTGTAACATGATAAGCTGCCAAGCTTATCAGAATTAAATAGGCTATGTAATTTCGGAAATTGTGAATAGATAGCCTACTTATCTGTTATTCTTACTTAATTTAATAATTGAATTGTCATGTTTACAATAAACAAATTTCAAGAAAATTGGTTCAGACGAGTTACAGTCGATTTTGACTGAAAGAAGTCATCAAATGATTTAAGTCAGCTTATCTACCTTACCTTACACGTTAAACACGGCCTGAAAGTAGCGTTAATGCTGTTACAAACGTAGAAAATGAATCTGACGACGGGCCTGCTTGCTGTATCAATCAATTGCGGTTGGGTGAAAGACTTGCTCAAAGGACTCAGGTGAAATGGGTCGGACTCGTATCCGGCTGGGTGAAAGACTAACTCAAAAGACTCAGGGGAAATGGGTCGGACTCGTATCCTGTTGAGTGAAAGACTTACTCAAATGACTCAGGTGAAATGGGTCGGACTCGTATCCGGTTGAGTGAAAGACTAACTCAAAGGACTCATATTGAATGGGTCGGATATATTTGAATATTAAAAATAATGCAAACATCGGAGATGTCGCCAACGTTACTATAAGTCTCAGATAGCAGTCACGTTGGCGACATCTCCGATGTTTGCATCCTTTTTAATTTCATCTGAGTCCTTTGAGTTAGTCTTTCACCCAGCCGGATACGAGTCCGACCCATTTCACCTGAATCCTTTGAGTTAGTCTTTCACTCGACCGGATACGAGTCCGACCCATTTCCCCTGAGTCTTTTGAGTTAGTCTTTCACCCTGCCGGATACGAGTCCGACCCATTTCACCCGAATCCTTTGAGTTAGTCTTTCACTCAACCGGATACGAATCCGACCCATGAATTCGCTCAGTCTATGGATCTGGATCTCTGTACAGCTCTGTCTACAGGAAGTTCGTATTCAACCACGCAGCTGGCAGCTCCGGGTCCATATCAATAGCTATGCTTAATCTAAGTTGCTATGCAGATGAAAAACGGATATGTTAATGTTGTTATAGACCTACAGTTTGATGACATTCGTGCATTGTTTTAATAATGTCGTCCGTAGCAGCCAGAACCGAAAGATTCGGGTTAATTGAGACCACGGACTCGTGACTCATGGGTGAATGTAAGGATTCGGATCTTTGAATCCGATTGACTCAGATTCAACCACCACTAATACACACTTGCACACACAGAGTACAGGCAGTCTCTCCTGAAGTCCATCCCAGAACACATCCACACACACACCGAGTACAGGCAGTCTCTCCTGAAGTCCATCCCAGAACTCATCCATACACACATTCGACACGATGCGATTCAACGAGATGCAAAAGAATATAATTCTATGCAATTTAATATGGTACATAATTATTCATTTATTTGTCGTACAACGAATCATCAACAAGGTGTCTAACAAAAGATAACATGTATGTGTGTATGTTTGTAAGTGTTCTTGAATGGATTTTTTTTTTTTTTTTTTAACTACACCTGGCAGTCACATCACAGTTTGCTTCATCCTAAACATGTGGATCATCTGGATGACGCAAACTGCGCTGTGCTGTAACTATGTCACCAGCTGTGCTGAACACTCTTTCAGAGGGTACACTTGTTGCTGGGATGGACAGGTAGCTCTTTGCCAAGCTGAAAGCATTGTTTTATTTGTTTTGGAACAGTTCCTATCAGAACAAACCTCTATTTTCCCCTTTGTGTGGGCTCCTGTCAACTTCTGTTTCATCTGCCTGGCCCTCATTCAGTGTGCCACTGTCACTTGCCTGACAACAATCAGTATAATGGAGACTAGCTGCTATATTTCCATTTCCAATTTAAGGAAGACGGGTAAATTCAAGTAACAAATAGAGAGTTTAGCTACGGTACATATTCTTACCTCTTCCTCCATCATCACCGCCTCTGCTATTATCTTAATGAATATCATGTCTTTGGTGCCGTGGTCTTCCAAGAAAGCCAGGTCTTTGAAACGTGGATCAAGCGCCAGTGTTGTGTCTGAACGGGTTCATTGAAAGAAAGTGCATGAACTCGTTCACATAATTTTGGTGAACGTGAACTGAACGTACTGTATTACTTCCGGATGGCCGATACTGTGAACGCGTTTATTCTGGTGTCTGTGAATGGCAAGTTCACTCTTTTTAATTTCGTTTAAGAAGGTGCCAGATTTCTAGAGACTTCCAGGCGAAAAACAAACCGTTAAGTCCCTTATCCAGGGTTGCCGCACTGTCTTTGCCTGTGAGAGCGCCAAAGTTGCTTAGAGGCCGAGAGTGGTATTGCAGAGCTTTTAGAAAAAGTATAGACTTAACGATAACGGCCATTGACAGCAGTGGCGCGCTTAAGAAACAGTTAGAGAGAAGGAATCTATCTAAATATAAAATGATTGGACTTATATTCGGATAATACCGATGCAAAAATGTTAGAAACGATGCACCGCGATTCATCCCACATTGTATCCGGGGCACACTTTTTTGATCTGGGCCATCGCATTGAGAGCTTTTATGCCAGTGCATCGATGCGAACCGGTGAATCTTCCCATCCCTAACACACACACACACAAAGTACAGCCAGTATCCAGAACACATCCAAATCTACCACTCCACACACTCTGAGTGCAGCTGGATTAAGGCGTATGAAGTACCCACACAGACACACACAGGTATCCAATTCATCTTGTGGATCAAGGCGTATGAAGTACACAACCTCTCTCACACATATCCAATTCATCTTTAGGATCAAGGCGAATTAGGTAGGCATACAGTTCATCTTTAGTCAAAGTCTTTAATTGTTGTCACACAGCACGACACACAACAACACACGCGTGCATCGGGCAGTGACACAGGACCCGCATTCTGAAGAGGTCGCCGGTGAAATTTGCTGCAAACACTTTGACCAGCTGTCTTTCAGGAGTGCACACACAGTCTGTGCCCAGCTGACATCAGTGTCATACAACAGCCTTCTGGCGGCCTGTAGTCGAAATGCTGTAATCCTACTTCTGATGTCCATTAGGGCCTTGACCCCCTTCTTGAACTGGTAGATATGACAGCTGCTTTTTCTAATGTTGGCCTGACCAGAAAAAGTCAATCATTTTTCACTGGATTTCATCCAATAGCTCTTTAGGTGGGTTCAAAATAGAAGTCCGACGCCACAAAGCCGAGGCAATGAGGTTATTCAGAATCAGAACTCTCCCCCTGTATGACAGCTGAGGCAGCAGACATTTTCATTTAGACATCCGAGCACACATCTTTTCTACCAACCCCTCCCCATTTCTCATTTTATAGTCATCGGTGCCTAATCAGCAAAAACACTTGAACCCAGCTGAGTTCCATTTTTAATTCCCAGGGAGTTGTGGAGCACCACCTCACTCTCACTCCATTTTACTTTTGCTAATGAAGCCTTATGAAAAACCAACAAAGACTGGCGAATATAATACACATTATTGTCACATACAACAACAGTCAGTTCATCAGCATAGCCTATGCTGTAAGTTTTATCGGTTTCTCTAGAAAACCTGCATTAAGGCCCCTCAACTTCCTTCTTAGTAGACATAAGAGGTTGTCTGGGAATTCCCTGCCCCTTCACTGCATTGCATTTGCTCAGTTAGACACGCCTTTAACCAATCAGACCAACGATACTATACAACGATCGGTAATAAATGTTCTGTTTTCAAAGAAAACTTGCCTTATCGAAGTTTTGCGGTGCTTCGGCGGCCACCATGTCCAATGTTTAAAAACTCTCCGTGCAGTAGATTTTGTAACGTAGCCGTGGTAAGTTTAAATCCGCCAATGGCGCGCCAGGTAGCCAAAAGCCAGTTTGTGATTGGCTCCAAGGATTCTGGAAATCTTGAAATGAAGGGCTATCCAAAGTTGGCCAGACCCAGTGCAGAGGCAAACTCAATTTGGCCGGAAGAAGTGGGGCGGGACTTCCCAGACAACATAAGAGGTTCAATTGAGATTGAATACAGCAGACCTGAGAGAGGGCTTTAAGACCATAAACTTAAACCAGGTCCATTAAGTCGCAGATAAAAAAAAAAAACATTTGTCTTTAATACATATGTCTCCAATGCAATAAGACTGCTCTATCTGAATGGTTTATTCAGTCTATTAGACAACACCTTCGATAACATCTTGTAATCAGAGCATGATAATGTCACAGGTCTCCAGTTGGCAAGCAGACATAAGTCACCCTTCACTGCATGAAATGTGGGATTTACGACAGTCTACGACCCTGTGTATTGCCGTAGAAGCCCACATTGGTGTGAAAGCCCCCCCACCCCTTCCCCTTGGCCAGGCCGTTTTGTTATGTTAATTGAATTAACCTGGATTGAAAACAACGCCCCCCCCCCCCCCCCCCCCCCCCGTCACTGCTTCACTGATTTAAAAAGGCGATTTTTTTTTTTCAGTTCTCACCACACAACGACGTCTCATCTCTGCTCCTTGAATGTCCAGTGGTGTAGTCCAGTGTATACGCAGGTATACGGAGTATACCCACTTATTTTTCAGTCAGCATTGGGTATACCCACTTCTCAAAACAGGGTGTTTATCCTGTGCTGTATCAATAAATAAAGAGTACACCCACTTCTCCAGGGACCGCTACACCACTGTGAATGTCGATATGTAATGGTATGGTGTTATTGAAACTTACTACGTGTAAAATAAGACTAGAAATTGAACGTTTATTATTCGACTCTAATGTTTCTAATGTTGCCTCGGGCGCCTTTACGTGAACATAATTAAAACGTCACATAAGTCCACTAAACAATTCCAAATTTGCACGCTCCAGTAACAGAAGAGAAATACCCCAGAGGAGGGAGGAATGATAAACCAGGTACTTGGTCGCACCTACGAGGTAGTTTCTTACCAGCAAAGGTGGCTAAGCGGTTAGAAACAGCACCATTAGGTACACACAGTACCACTAACCTGAAGAGTGCAGGTTCGGATCTCGCGAAGCTCGCGTAAGATTTCAAAATATACCTGAAAAGACACAGGTTAGATGTTTACGAGTGGCAAACATGTCCCAAGTTGCGAAATGACTATCTCAATATCAGAGTAAGCCCGACTCTGTATAATTACATGTCCGCCTACATTGAAATTTTGTCGATCAGACTTACCGTTCAAAAGTTATCCCAAAAATAAGATTTTTGTCTGGCCGTATCTCCGGAACCGGACGTCTGAGCAAGTTGATTCCTCACTATCGTCTTCGCCGACCCCGACTTAGTGGGGGTCGATGAAGGTTTGACTTTCACTTCCGGAGTTATAGAGCAAAATGTGTTTCCCCTTTGATTTCAATGGGTTTTTTTTAATGCTTCCTGGGAAAAGTTGTCAGAAGCACGTTTCAGACCATGGGGAATCTATTGGACACCCTTTTTTGGTAGCATTCCCCATTGACAATGCATTGGAAAGGTGCTAAAATGTTGCTAACATCGTGCTAACATCCTGC
Source organism: Sprattus sprattus (assembly GCF_963457725.1). Lineage (NCBI taxonomy): Eukaryota > Metazoa > Chordata > Actinopteri > Clupeiformes > Clupeidae > Sprattus > Sprattus sprattus. The sequence continues at coordinate 56,365,356 of NC_137922.1, read as the reverse complement.
TAACATGGCTTGTTCCCCACTGACAGGTTATGTTTAGTAGAAGTGTTTGATGAGGATGATCTTTCTTTTGAGCATCTTTTGGTAGCATTCCCCATTGACAATGCATGGGAAAGCTGCTAACATCATGCTAACATCATGCTTTGGCCCCATTGACAGGTTATGTTTAGTAGAAGTGTTTGATTCAGGTCATCTTTCATTATGTTAACATCATGCTTTGGCCCCACTGACAGGTAATGTTTAGTAGAAGTGTTTGAAGGAGATGATATTTCATTAAACCAACATCATGCTTTGGCCCCACTGACAGGTTATGTTTAGTAAAAGGGTTTGAAGGAGATCATATAAGTTTTGGACTCTTTGGTTGTGTCTAAAAGCACAGACACGTAAGCCCCCATGCCACGTCACGGCAGAGTCCATGTGGAGGTTTTAAACTATATAAACCCTAACAATTTAAACTAACTAAACCCTAACCGTGCACACAAAAAAGAACTATGTACAAAAAAAATACGTCTTACGCTGCCATTATCAGGACTCACGCTGCGTTCAAAGTATCAAAAGAAAAAAGTAACAAAGAAATAGAAGGCTAGCAGGCACCATCAATTACGCTCCTCTGTTGTTTTGAGGGCTTTGAAGCTCCTGATCCCTTCAATTATGGCTCCTCTCTTCTTCTCGAAGGCTTTGTAGCTCCTGATTTTCGCCTTTTTTTCTTGGCAAATCTTCACATAGGCAGTGTATGCCTGCCTATGAGTAAGAGACTGGTCGAGGGGGACCAAGTCCAATTCAAAAGATGTCCACCTGATGCTAGTCGTGTTTGGTATGACCTGGCTTACACTAGCTGTGCCTGAAATATTTGGAGGGATGAATTCAATCTCCTCCAAAATCTCAGGTTCCCTCTCCCTGACCTTCTCCTTTTTCTTTTTATCATCTTTCTTTTTTTCCGCCAGGCGGACGCAGAGGCAGCCTGGACAGGCGGTATGGGATATTCTTGTGGATTTTCCACAGCTGAAGCGCAGTGACCTGCTCCAACAGGTCATGCCCCAACACCAAGTATTTTTGCAAGGTTGATTGAGGCAAAGGCATCTCCTGCGCAAGCTCTTTGAGCTGGAGGTAATCAATGAACACACCGTTCATCCGCATCCCTACACAGCTAACAAAAGGTGAGGGTTTGCAGCAGCTGAGGTTTAGTTAACTGAGGACGTGTTTTGGCCAGTCTTGTTAATGTCATCGGCAGCCATGGCATACCCTCGACCTTGTAGCGCTCAATGTTTTTGTAAAAGCTGAGCCTCCTGCGTTCGATTTCGATGCAGATGTCCCCTTTGAGGCTTGCCACTCTTGCTTCCAGTGGGGGATCGGTGTTGGAAGGGTGAACAGCTGTAAACTGATTCGGGACCAGCCTTGCCACACGATTCCTGTGTTTGTCGTACAACGACACATCAGGAAAAAAATTCAGGGCGAGTTCTTGGAAGCCCAAAACCAGGCACTCTTCAGCTTTATGGCCAGCCTCCACCACAAGTTGTTTCCCCCGATAGAAGGTGTGTGGGAAGGTGAAAGTGAGTGTCTTTACAATGCAGTCCGCAAGGTCCTCAGTTGTGCTACAGCCAATGAGAATACGCCCAGGCCCAAGCTTGTCCGCCTGCAATTGCGTCCACGGTATACCCAGTGGATAGAGGTCGGCAAGCATGACCCTCAGCATTGCCGCCCCAATCACTGATGGAGAAGCTTGCAGGCTGTCAGTAAGGGGGAAAAGCCTCTGTACTCTGCTCTGCAGGGACAAGTTCCCAGTCCAGGTAGTGACTGGAGGGGGATCATCGCCAACTGAGGCGCTGTTACAGGGCGACAGGCCGATGAAGCCCCGACGGTGGCTCAAGCTTCTCTCCATATGGGATGAGGTACCCAAAGAGGCACTGAAATGCAAATCAGCCCGATTGATGGGATGGCCAAAGACCATTTCCTCACAGGCTAATTCTAATTGAAATGCCTGCCAAGAAGGCAGGAACCCCCCTTTAATATGTCACTCTTAGGGTTCTGTTATAGTACTCTGTGTATCCAACTCTGTGACCATGCAGGCGCTTTGATGGAGTCTTTCTAAGTTCTGCGTTGCAGTTTTCAGTATGGTATTGCAATTCACTGCCGGAACGCTCCATCAAAGCGCCTGCATGGTCACAGAGTTGGATACACAGAGTACTATAACAGAACCCTAAGAGTGACATATTAATCCAAAATGACTCTTAATGGCTTCCGTAAGGCCTCCTGTTGAGGGGGGGGGGGGGGGGGGGGGGGGTTGAGGGTGGAGGGGTATCTGTAAGGTCGGATATTTAAGCGTCTGTTGCAAGATGCAATATTAAGGCTATAGTGATAATTTATCCTTAGTTGTCCCTTTGCTTTATCACTTGTTTGGTGGCGTTGATCAGGGGTATTGTTGACGCTTGAAAGAAAGGTAATCCAGCGAGGTCCGTTTAAAGCTGTTTGCTTTATTAACAAAATGATGGTACAACTTGGTTTGCAAATAAATAAATAAGTTTAAACACTGAGCAACGAGGCCTATCCTCGCCATCACCGTTGCCAGATACCACAGCCCAAGGTCAAAAAGCTTTGTGCTCCCAATCAGCCGCGTCTACCACCGGGTCACGCTCCTATTTATCCTCCTTTTCACCTGTAGAGGGCACAAATCCTCGCAAAAATAGAAACATTAAAATAACATAAAATGAATACCGAAATGGCTCCTACAAAGGCTAAGTGGGACACTTTCTGTCCAGATATTGAAGATAAAATGAAGTGATACATCAGTTATTACATTTTCAAAGTTTTTTTTTAATGCAAGGCCAATAACGTAATAAGTTATTATGTTATTGGCCAAAAGTTATTACGTTATTGGCACGGCAACTTTATTACATTATTGGCAGTTTATTACGTTATTGGTTTTATTACATTTAAATTATTACGTTATTGGCCGTTATTACGTTATTGGCTGTTATTACGTTATCGGTTGCTACAGCCCCCCTCCCCTCGCAGGTTCCTTTCCGGGAAATTCCGTTTGTATGCGGCAGACGGATATTTCGGGGGAATGTCAGCGATCAGCCAGGAATGATCATTCGCGGCTGTATCACAGCGTATACGGGCCCGATAATCTTGCTTTTCGTGCATTGCTTCTTAGGCAAGAGTGTTAGAAAAAATCCACTTTATCCCATGAAGTTTATACTTTTTCTCTATTCAAAATAGCGATTGTATGACATGAGGAAAAGGGGGAATGAAGGGACTGGTTATTTGCAATAATTCCACCTTATTTATACCTAGTATAAATATATTACTTTTATTGGCATTTAAACATTTCCTGGTGAGGGCTCTTTGTTCAGACCTGGGGATGGAGGTGAGAACTCCCTTCCCCTCAGGTTTGGGCAAAAGTGTCTGCAGCCATGGCCTATTTTGAATAGCTGGTAACACCCCTTAAACATTATGTATATAACAGCCTGGGCCATGTTTCCCGATAACGATGTATCTTAACGTTCTACGTGGATTTTCGCGACATCGTTGACGCACGAACACTTTCTACTTACGAGGGTTTCCCAACCATCAACTTAAAGTCAGGTGCACGAGCGCGACGTGCACGAGTTCTTAAGTAGCTCTAAGGGTGGAGCTGTCCATCACAGTAGTTCTGAAACAACAGCAATCGATGCCAGAAGAGTCGATTTTGAATGAAGTTCCAATATAACAAGTCTCGACATAAGAACAATACCTCAATAAATATATAAAGGCTAGAAAAGATCAAATAAAAACATCACTCAGGGCATAAGCCGCCATAATATGTGACTTAATTCAGATATTGATCGAAAAACAACTACAAAAGGGCGCGTGCTGAATGAATTATTTAAAAACGCGCTCAGATGAACTAGAAAACAGACTATGAATACAAGAAGACCCAAAAGGTCATTGACAAACGCCCACACTTAGGCTTGCCTAGTTGTTCACCTGTGTGATCACTGATTGCAGGTGTTTCCAATGTATTGATTATGGACTAGGATTGGCTGATGCATCTTATATTAGGACCTGTGGGTAGTTGTCCGTATGAAAAGATGGATGCTAGACGTAAAAGGCGTGCGGCGTCGTTTGCAAGGGAGGAAATACAAGTACTCCTTGACGAGGTGGAAGCAAATAGGAGCATACTATTCGGCCGCTTTAAAGGGACCGTGTCCAACAAAGCAAAGACTGCTGTCTGGATAGCCACCGCTGAAAAAATGGCTGCTTCCAGCTCCTCCTGCCCAGTCAGAACGTGGACAGACGTGAGGAAGAAATGGCAAGACCTTGCCAGCACCACCAAGACCAGAGGGGCGGTTGTGCGGAGGGAGGCAGTGAAGACTGGTGGTGGCCCCAACACCGTGCTCCCCCTCACCACTGAGGAAAACAGGGTGCTGGCCATCATCGGCCACACTGCCTCCGAAGGGATCCCGGGGGGCATAGATCTGAGGGCGGGGGCTTCCACCTCCCAGCCCCCCGGGGCCTCATCCCCAGTCCTGACGTCCGATGCCTCCTCGCCAACCCACAGTGCCACGCCCACCACCGCACCCAGCTCCCTCCCGACTCGCGGCAGACCTCGGACGACAGGTGGCAGGTGGCAGAGTCGCGACTGGCGCTGCACCTGCAGCGAAGGTCTGCTGCAAGTGGAGAGGGAGAGGGCGCAGATAGAGAGGGAGAGGTTGGAGGTGGAAAGGGAGAAGGTGGTGTCTCTGCGGGGAGTGGAGGCGCAGCTGGAGCGCTCCCAAAACTTCGCGTAGGAGTGGCTGGTTATTATGAGGGCCCAACTCTCTATCCAGCAGAGGCAGCTGCAGGAGGAGCAGTCCGCGAGGCCCTCATTAAACCTATTCCTGCCGCCTCAGGGTGAGTAACATTTTACAGTGTCCAATTCTCCAGTGTATTCCATTCAATTTCACTATTCAACCTTTCTTCCTTGCAGATGCCCCACCTCCCGGTCCACCTCTAACCTGATGGCGAGGAGGCATTGGAGGTCCGGTCACCCCTCTGGCGTGGGCGAGTCTTGCCATTTGTTCCTCACGACTGTCCACATTCTGACTGGGCAGGAGCTGGCAGCAGCCGTCCTGCTTGCCATAGACAGCGGTCTTTGTTTTGTTTGATGATGTCCCTTTAAGCGGCCCAATAGGATGCTCTTATTCCACCTCGTCAAGGAGTACTTGTATTTCCTCCTTTGCAAACGATGTTGCAATGCCAATAAAGCTCTTTTGTTTATTTGAATTTTGTGTGTGTGTGTTTCCTTTACGGTTTCAGTGGAATGGTGTTGGTATTTTGTGCTAAATGTACTTCGTGTCCAGTCATTGTATTATCAAACCTTGCATGAAATGTGTCTGTTTAGACGGTTTATGTCAGGATTCACTTTGAAAAGGAAAGAACACCACATACGTCCTCTATTTAGTTGGCCATGGGCCAGTCGAGGGGTTCAATACTTCGCTACTTATGTTTCGATTAATCATAACCCATGTGCTTGGTGATTCTCTGTGCGTAACGTGCGCTTTAAGCATGCAAACTTGGAGCTGGTGAGCTGCTAACATTGGTTAGCTTTAAGCATGACAATTGTGATTTGATGGGTGCCAAACTGCTGAATGATAACAGTAGGCTCATTGTGGGGTGACATTGGGCTGATGGAGGGGTGGTGTTTGGGTGGTGTTTGTGACAGGTGCTGGAAGTGGGGTGCTTGGTGACTGTAAAGGAAAAGTTGGGGGGGGGGGGGACAGGGGGTAAAAAGGAAAAAAAAAATAATCATAATTAAAAAAAAAAAAAAAAAGGAAAAGGACAAATAAAAAGGAAAATCCAGGAACAAATGTTCAAAAACGGGGGAGGGGGAGGAACAAAACACAAAGGGAAAAACAAAATTAAACAAAGATGTTGATGATGGTCTGCCGGACCCGAAGACCGGCCTGGTGTAGCGCAGCACGACCTTCGGGTGGGGGAGGGTTGGCATCCTCCTCATCATCATCGTCGTCGTCGTCGTCGTCGTCCTCCTCCTCCTCAGGGAGATAGCCGCCAGCCCGCACAGCCATGTTATGTAACTCCTGCTGAGCGGTGGAGACAGTGGAACCTCAGCTTCCACTGACCCAGCACGCGCTCCACCAGGCCCCTGGTCCTGATGTGGGCCGTGTTGTACACCTCCTCAGCTGCAGTAGCGGGATTGGCCACAGGAGTAAGGAGGTAGGATCTGAGCGGGTAGCCACTATCCCCGAGGAAGATCCCCCTCCCAAACACTCCTGCGGCCGCATCCCGCCCCACAGCTGAGTTAGCCCAGAAGAATGCGTTGTGGGCGCTTCCTGGCCATTTCGCCACGATGTCAATGAAATGGCCTTTAGAGTCGACGACTACCTGGACGTTCAAGGCCGAGTAGCCCTTCCGACAGATGAACGCCCCATCCATCAGCGTTGGGTTGGCAATTGGGATGAGGGTGCCATCCACCACCCCAATCACCCGGGGAATGCCCGCCACTTGGTGGAACTGCAGGTTCTCCGTCATCCTCTGCTGTGGCGTCTCTGCCACACGTATGTGTTGCCGTACGTGTTGGGCCAATACAGCCGTGACGGCCACCACACACTTCGATACGGCTGCCCTGCTGAGCCCGAGTCCATCTCCCACCACCTGTAAGAAACTCCCAGTGGCATAGAATCGCAATGCCGCCAGGAGCTGGACCATGGGACTCAGGGCATGGTTGCGCCTGGTTGCCCTTGTTATCATGGGGGACACGATGTCCAATAACCCGATGATTTCCCCCCGGGGCAGGCGATAGCGCAAGAGTACCTCCCCATCTGACAAAATGTCGAGGGGGTTAAAACGTATTCTCAGCTCAGCATTAATGATAACCAGACGGCTGCGCCGTCGCCGAATCCTCTGGTTCATCTGAATTAGTCTCAAAACACCAGCCATCTTTACTCATCGAAGAGTGTAACTCAGCACTACCTTGATATAGGCCTAGCGGGTGCAACTCTCTTGATTGATTTCCAGCCCGGCTCAATGACATGTCAATTTCCTAATATTGCAGCCTAACTACACAGTCAGAAAAGCCATCTCCTTAGTTCAATAACATATTATTTTGTATAATCTTTAATGTGTCGAGGGGGTTGAAGCGTACGTCATGCGTGACTGTATGAGCTATGAAACTAGCGATTGAAAAAAAGTTTCAATGAAGAACATGGTTGCAAATATATATGTATACAACTGTGTAGGGCACGAAACAACCAACTAGCTATAAAGCTACCATATAAGCCAATGGAGTGGTGGCATAAGCGCTAAATGTGCCATCAAACTACTGTTTGAAAGCTTCAGTTAAGACCTAAATACTCTGCATTGGTCGCGTAGCACATTTCCGATCAAACCGAGTCATTATAACCATATAAAAAGTTGTGTAGATAGCTTTATTCATGTAAAATATTCCTCGCTTCAAGTAGCCATGTTTTTTTTTTTTTAATTCCCGTTTCTTCCGAACGACGGTCGAACGACGCCCCTGGTGGATTAAATCGCTAAGTGTGAAGTTACTACTGGTCCTGACCGCACGTAGAATTCCTCTCAACGAAAGATACACTTAAGCTAAGTGCCGCGTCGGGAAACCCGTCTGCAACGTAGGATTCCTCTTACGAATGATTTCAAGTGCTTTTTAGGCTAAGTGCGCGTTCGGGAAACGAGGCCCTGTTCTTTAAGGAGTAGGTTAGATAAGCTAAGGGTGAAGCGCTGACAAGCAGTGTGGATGTTCAGCCTCTGTCTCAACAATGTGTGGCCGCCATTGTTACAAGAATAAACCTGAAACATGACTGACAAAATCCATGACTGTGTTTTCCAATACATAGTAGAAAACTAATTTCTATCATAATCCAATCTGTGGCTCATCAGGAATCCGCGCACGACACTCAGCAATTAGCAGGCTTTTAACAGCATCTCTTCTCTTCTCATCTTTGAGCCAGCAGACCTTGAATTTGGGCATTGTGTCTGCAGCCATCCTTTGATCACCTGTGATCTGAAACAGTATAGGTTTTCAAATATGAACATGAAGGTAGAAATAAAGAGTAGAACTTAAATAACTATAAACATAGGTGCCAATATAAGTGCTTCATGGCTATTTTATGTTGGCATTTAGAAAAACCAACTCACGAACTTTAGAGGGACTGAGCCTGCTCCTCCTGTCGGTTATTATTTGGCCAGTTTTTGAAAATATGCGCTCTGATGGCACTGACGTGGCCACTATGCAGAGCCTGGTCTTCATTACAGTGGATAGGTTCTTGTAGACCAGTTCACGAACCCTCCCACCAATCCAGTGGGTCAGCAGCGCGGGGTGTGAGCTGCTCAGATAGGAACCCCTTCATCTCCAGCATAGCCTCTGTAATGGGGTTCTGAATCCCAGGTCTCAGGCCGGTCACCCTCTCCTCAAAGTGCGGTTTATTTGGGATCTTGCTTCATTGCTCTTCTTGTGACTAACTTTTTGGAGGCAATTCTTTTGTTTGTTTTTTTATTTCCATTACATGTATTACTTGCAAAAAATATGCATATGTTGATGGGTAGCTTAAATTGGACAACCAGGACAGGCTTAAATACAAGCATTATGCTTCAGCTTGTGCCTTTTCAGTCACTTTGAATGTATTATTATTTGTGTTGAACTTGTTTGTTGTTACTGTGTATATCACATATATCAAAGTCAGCCCAAACCTGAGACACTGGCTCCCTTTGTGGGCTGCGTGAGGCTCCCTCCGCCTCGGCCACGGCTGTGCGGGCAGGTGAGGATGCTGAGTGTAGCGCTCCCTTCGCTAACTCCATATTAATAACGAAGGGAGAATAGCTTTTCTTGTTCTTCTGTCTAATAACTAGTATCTTGAGTCCCCTTTCCCCGAATAAATACAAACAAACCAATGGACTGATATTGAGCGTTGTTATTCTCATAAAGTAATTCACAGTTTAACAATCCAGCACATAGTGGGAAAACGTATTTCACCATACATACACACAAACTTAAAGCTGCCGACAAAAGGTCGCTTTCAAACTCAATTTACACGATCGGAAAAACAAAAACAAAACCAAACAAAACACAGCTACCACTAGCCTGGTAGGCGGTTAGCCTACCTGCTAGCTAGCTGCAATGCAATCCCCCCCAGTGTCCACAACGTTACCGTCCGCTTCACTCTCTGGAGCCGCACACGAAACGTGTAGATGTGAGGTGGTGGATGAATCTTCCCTGACCAGTATGTCACTCCGGTCAGTGTGTTAATGGAAGCTCTTTCCTGACCAGTATGGAACTCCGGTCAGTGTGATAGTGGAAGCTCTTTCCTGACCAGTATGGAACTCCGGTCATTGTGTTTGTAGAATCTCTGTTTACCGTCAGTGTCCCGTAATAGGTTTGCTTAGCCAACAAGCCGTACAGTCCACCCATTTTCCTCTTTAATCAGGTCCTCATCCAATCACAACTCAATGACATAACTAATTGATAAGTGCGTGCGGTAGTGGTAATTCCATACAAAAAAAAGAAATGCACACAACAGGTTCACACAGGTATCATCAACAGGGATCATAAAAATAAATATCTTGTGGAAATAAAACATTTTTTTTTAACCCTGTTACACTCTCCCCCTGGTTTAATGTCTGTGTCCTCATCAGACCACAAAAATAAATATAATACAGCATTTCTTTTCTCTGATCACTTGCATTGGTTTAAAACCAAAGCAGCTACTCTGGCTGTCAGTTCTTTAATTTCCGACTTCAAGTTCTGAATGTCTAACCGTCCCGACCCCATGGCCGGCTGAGCCTGCACACAGTAAACGGATGACCCTAGTTTAGTCCTTGAAGCTTCATAGTCTTCCTCCATGCGTATCTCCTTCAAGAGTTGCAAAAAGGTTGGCGGGTTGCTTTTCCTTTCTCTTAAACGGAGATTAACTAGCATAAGGTCAGAAGCTACCGCTCCCCTCAATAGCTGTTCCACTCGTGCTTTGTCAGCACAAGCATTAGGCAGCCCATCTCTCTCCACTACTCTTAGCAAAGCATGCTCAAGACGCCTCAGGAACTCTGAGAGCTTCTCACCAGCTCGCTGCTTCAGTTGTCTAAAAGCAAAGTATAAGTCATCACCTGATTCAGCAGACCCAAAAGCATCCTCCAGAGCCTCTAAACACTGTTCAGGAGTGACCTCTACCTTTTCCAACCGTGCTGCTTTAACTATTTCAAGGGCAGGCCCTTTAAGGCTCTCCATGAGTCGTTTTCTTTTTTCTCTACGGGAACAGTCAGACTCCTCAATCATGAGGTGGGCTTGCTCCTTCCATTGCTCAAAGGAGTCTTCCCCAGCTGGTGTGGGCAGTAGGCCAGAAAAGAGGCGCAAACGCCTATAGCTACCACCCTCCCCTGATGGCTTTCTGGCCTTCTCAAACAACTCCCCAACTGCTCTCAAGACAGACTCGGAGGAGCCTGGAGCAGGACTTGAAAGAGAAAACAAAGACGACAAGTCTTCTACAGTCTTGCCTTCAGCTTCAAGCAAATTGTGTAATTTCCCCTTTAAGTCTGACAGTGGAGGTGATGCTTCCTCAAACAAAGCAGGATCACTCAGGATGATTGGCCATGGTCTGATCTCATCACTAGGGATCACCTCTGAGGGAACACTTTCTTGAACTATAGGCTCCTTGCATTCACACAATACAAGCAAGAGGTCCAGTTCAAAATTGAATGTTTTCCCTCTGACACGCACCCGCCCCAAACATTTAACTGACTCCAAAGTTTCTTCAATCTTATCAGTCTCAATGCCTTCAGGGACTACAACCAGTAAAGCCTGTGCTTCACTAATGCACATGCCACGGCACCACTCTCAGCCAACAAGCCGTACAGTCCACCCAACGAACGCAAAGTGTTCCGGAGAAAGCGTGTTGCCTCCAGCCAACCCAACGACCACGAAGTCCTCTCCCTTGTCCTTCTCCTCATACCTGGGGTTTCCTCTTTCCCGAAATCCAGGGCTTTTCCTCTTTAATCAGGTCCTCATCCAATCACAACTCAATGACATAACTAATTGATAAGTGCGTGCGGTAGTGGTAATTCCATACAAAAAAAGAAATGCACACAACAGGTACACACAGGTATCATCAACAGGGATCATAAAAATAAATATCTTGTGGAAATAAAACATGTCTTTTTTTTAACCCTGTTACATGAGTAACAGCATCCTCTGCATTTCTGTTGTTTACAAATGCATGCTTTTTGAACCTAGGGTCCAATAGCTGCCAGGACAGACACCTTCTCCACTGCCCAGAACCGTTTGTTTAGGTCAGCTTCCAGAAAATCCACCATTCCTCTGATGGCCTCATAGCGAGAGGGGTTTTTCTGATGAGTGGCAATAATGCGTTGGAGCCCACGTGCCATTGGCCTTGGAACCTGTCACAAACCTGTGAAAAAATAAGCAACGAGTTAAATAATACACATTTCAATGAAAAGATACTATTTAGTTACTGCAACACTATAGGCCTTTCAGTAATAGATGATCCACACTGCACGTAATTATGTATTTAAATTAGAGTTTGACTCACCTCTCTGAGCTCATCTCTACAGTGACCTCCTCAAAGGGTTTGAGGATATGGCAGGCCTCCTGCACAACATCCCCCTCATTGAGGTTTAAGGCTGGTAACTGTGGGTTTACCAGTGCCAGGGTCGACACAAGTGGCTCTTTGATTTTCAAGCAATCGCTGCAACATGTAGTAAGTTGAATTCCAACGTGTTGCAACATCTTGCTTAAGCCGGAGCTGGGCCTGTCCCATTGGTTGTTGCCGGAGCTGGGCTTGTCCCATTGGTTGTTGCCAGAGCTGGGCCTGTCCCATTGGTTGTTGCCGGAGCTGGGCCTGTCCCATTGGTTGTTGCCGGAGCTGGGCCTGTCCCATTGGTTGTTGCCAGAGCTGGGCCTGTCCCATTGGTTGTTGCCGGAGCTGGGCCTGTCCCATTGGTTGTTGCCGGAGCTGGGCCTGTCCCATTGGTTGTTGCCGGAGCTGGGCCTGTCCCATTGGTTGTTGCCGGAGCTGGGCCTGTCCCATTGGTTGTTGCCGGAGCTGGGCCTGTCCCATTGGTTGTTGCCGGAGCTGGGCCTGTCCCATTTGTTGTTGGACCTCTTTTTAATTTGGCAGATGCCACTGTACTTCTTTGCACCTATTCTGCTATGGTTTTCACTTTTTGAATTATGATTTGAATGTCCGGTAATTCAATGGCATGTCTGACAATTATGTTTAAAAGGTGAGCAAAACATCTCACATGGCCGTCCATCTCAGGTGTTCGCTAACAGCCTTCACTACGTTACTGGCATTATCAGTAACACAAGCTGCAACCTTATCTGATGAGTCCCACTCCTGTGCAACACGCTTCAGTTCCTGGGCCAGGTTTTCCAAGGTGTGGTGTGCTTTTAATTAAAATCAGTTCAGTAAATTTGTCTCCAGTTTGAAATCGTAACTGTAGTGGCAGGTCACTGACATGTGGCTGGTTGTGGTGTTTGAAGTCCAACAATCTGTTGTGAGGCATATGGCTGGAGCAGAATGTATTTTTTCTCTTAGGTCAGCCCTGACCTTTTCAAAAAGGTTGGGAACCATTTGTTTTGAGATTGTGCTTCTGCTCGGTAGCACATATGTTGGGTCCAGTGCCTGTGTGAAGGCCCTGAATCCCCTGTCCTCAACTAATTTACAATCAAGTTCTGATTGGTGTTGTGAGTTACTATTTCAGGTAGATGAACATGGTCCGTGAATCTTCTGGCCAATCGATTTTTGTTTTAAAACCACGAAATGGAAAACTGATAACGAGCCTTCTCCCGTCTCGGAGTCGGAAAATGGGAAACAAGGAACGAACCTATTTCCCATTTCCCATTTCAAAACGGGAAACGGGTCGTTTTCTGTGGTTCGTGTGCGTGGCTATGAATGGAAATTCGGGTAAATATAAACAGGGTCACTTTTCATGTCTATTTTTGCATTAATTTTGCATTAATATGACCCGGAACTTGATGTCTTTGGTCAGTGTCTGTTAATCATGGCTACCGTTGATGAAGTTGGACATTTAATACATGAAATGAGGCAAAGCGGCATGTCTTATGCTGACATTTCAGAAAGACTAGTCGCTGAATTTGGTTTGCAGAGAGGCTTTATTCGGCGATACTGCTCCGAGCATGATTTGTTGAGGCGTCCTCTGTCAAGCGACCGATTGGAGGTAGAGGTGGCTCGCGCGATTCATGAGGTAGGTTAGTAGCCTGGGCGAAAGCCGACTGCGCGGAGCCAAAATGTAATGATGGGCAAATTAAGTTTTGTTGAAGCTCAGATCCATATAGGCATATTGTTTCAAAAATTGGGTTAGTAGGCTACTTGAAGTGTCAGGGCCCTCTCATGTTTGCAATTAAATGCGCCCAATTCGACAAGACGTGACTTCCTACCCCCGAAAATATTGGACTGAGCTCAAACTTTTGCACACTATACTTGCATACATTTGACATTTTACGCAACTTGTATTTTTTGGTGATCAGAATAAAGTGTTCCTGAACATCCTCTTCTCCTTGTTTTTCATAAATTATGATGATGATGTGTGATGTAGTGACCTAGCCTACTACTGCTCTATTAATGAAGATGGACGTAATGCAGTCAATCTAGCCTTTTCCCGTCCATGAGAAATTTACTGCGTATTCGGCAGTGGGTTAGGCCTATTTATCCTTTGAAATAAGTTATATCTCATGTCATGTGTATGTGAACACTTAGGCCTATGACCTGTGGGTCTTATGTCTGCTAGCGTTTTGGAGTGCGCGCACACAGTTAAAACAGGTGCCGGACTAAACGCGATCGAACAAAGTAAGAAAAAGGTCCGCACACTGTTCTGCTCCCAGTTTATTATACACAACGTTTCGACCAGTCTGGTCTTCGTCAGGTGTAGGTGTGAGTTTGTGTTTCTGACAGTTCTTTTCATTTTTAAGTGTTAAAGACTCTCAATCAGGGCGGGCGCAGTGCGCCGATGAATGACAGCTCCACACTTCATATTTAAAACACAATAAAAAAAGAATTGGGCCTACACAGAAACCCAAATGAATATGAAATACATTACATAGCCTATGCTAAAGAAAAAGGAACACCATTCAATAGAAACAAAGATGACAAGTGCACAAATATAGGCCTAGGCCTACAGAAATAGGTCTGTGTAGGCCTATCACCAAAAAAACGTCTCTCATGTCAAACTGTCCAATACCCAATAAATATAAAAGGGATAGTCTATCACATATTTAGCGAGTCATAGGCCTACCAAGCAACTCCCCACCCAAGACAAAAACAAACAAACGAGAGCGACAGTGTGTCTCTCTGACCTTTGGTTTGCACATGACGACTACGGTAGAACTAATCACACACACAAACAGTTTCACTGAAGTCGCATAGGATTGCATGGTTCACATAACAGTACATAATTGATGTAACTAAACATGAGACACTAAATACACACACACACACACACAGATCTCGCAAACAATTGATTAATACTTTGCTTTTAATTCAAATATCTGCCATAGGTTGGACCAACTTTTGGAAGAAAGATGCTAACTGGGTATCTGGCCAGTAAAGGAGTGAGGGCAGGGGAGAAGCGTGTTGCTGGTGTCCTCAGAGACTTGCACCAGGCATACCACGAAGAACGTTGCAATGTGAGTATTTCAGTAACAGTTGAGACACAGCTTGTTTTTCAGCCTAAGGGAGCAGCCAGGCTATATACTGTGACAAAAATGATTGAAACGTCATATGCTCAGAGGCATACTGTATGTACATACCATCCATACACATTTGTCCTGCCATTTACAGAAGGGGTCAAAGTCTGTTGTATCGCATAGCAACTGCAATGTATTGTTATTTCCTTCTGTCACGGCCATTACACAGATGAATTAAATAGCATTTCAGTGAAGTTGAACTGGAAGGTTGCCAATACAAGACAATAACAGAAATGTTGTAGATGTAATGACATTTTCTCATCTTCATCTTTTCTAGGGGGCAAGAAATCTAAATCCAACCCCATACATGGCCGAGTACGTGGGTCATAAAATCCATCTGGACCAAAATGAGAAATTAGTCATGTTTGGTGGTACCCATGTACTGGCGATGAATGGCTACAGCAGCAAAATAGTTGGCTATGCAACTATGCCAGTAAAAAATTATCTTATAATTTATGGAGACGGATTTATGGAAATCGGAAATGGGAAATAGGTAAGTTCCTCGTTACCCATTTTCTGACTCCGAGACGGGAGACGGCTCGTTATCCGTTTTCCATTTCCTGGTTTTAAAACGAAAATCGATTGGCCAGAAGATCCACGGACCGAACATGTACCTTTTTCTTCTTATGCCTCTTTTTGTTTAGTTAGGAACACCAAAGGGGTTATTTTAAGGTATGTGGCCGCCCTGGAAGCATTCAAAAGGGGAAAGTCCATGAAGGCAGCATTCGATGCTGTAGGGGTTGATCGAAACACGGTGGCGAGGACTGCCATTGTGGCAGAATTGCACCTGGCAGCACCAGGGGTCTTCGAGTCCATAAGCTGGAATGAGCGAGTGGAGTCACTCCACCTGTATTGCTAGGTGCCGTTCCCTTGTGACACCAGAAATCCAAGAAAAAATAAGCAAGATGAAAACTGATGGGGACTTGCTCCCGATGGCCGTCCATTAAAATGTCATACCGTATGTCACATCAATAAGTTGTCTACAGCAGGCTTGCTGTTTTTAACACCCTAACAATGCTATGTTCAGCCAGTGCTGATTTAAATAAAAGGGTCTTCATCTGTATCCTGTTGTATTTACTGTCAGCACTATTAACAAGTTCATAATGCCTTATCTTCTATTCTCTTATAATAATCTTATATCTGTTTAAAACAACATTACCCTTTTGTCACTTTACTTAAAGCTGACAAAGTACACTTACAGAATCTTCTAAAAGTTTATAATATTCTATGTCTGTATAGCAGCCTAGTCACCATACTAATAACCATTAATGAATATGCATAATATATCACAAAGGTGGTTATGATGTGCCGTGAAGACCTATATACATAGTTATAATGAGTGCCACAATGACTAAAGGTATTATGAAGGTTCTTATAGTGCTTCATATATGCAGGCTTCATAGGATTCATGATTACCCACACAAACCTATGATCACATATTTATAATGCATCATTTTATCTTAGATTATAACCATTTATAATTAACTGACATAACGTTTCAGAGCAGTGGATACGAGTCTTTGTGGAGATGCTAAACATAGTTATAAAGAGTGCTACAATGACTAATAGCTACTTTTAAACGTCATCATTAATGTCCTTATAGAACCTTATAAAGGCAGGCTTCATAGCAAGTGTTACAATCACATATTTATAATGCATTATTCCGTCTTTAATTATAACTATTCATAATGAACTGATATAATGTATCATAAAGGTGATTATGAGTCATCATGAAGACATTATACGTGGTTATAGTGATTGCTACAATGACTTATAGCTACTTTATAAGTCATTATTAAGGCCCTTATAATGTCCTTATAGGGCCTTATAACGCTGGGCTTCATAGAAAGTGTTACCGAAGATTTTTTTTTTTTCATTCATGAAGTTCCTGGGACAATTCTGGCATTCGACTCTTTCAGAGTCAGAGCTTCAAATACATAAACCCAATAGATTATCTTAAAGCAGCACAACGGATTAATAGCTATTCGCTTACGGTATGCTAGCAGCTAAAACTAACGAAATCTCTTGAAATGTGCTGACTTTGACATTATGACAAACTAGTTACTCAACGACTGTCCTGGAGGCGATTCTCCATATTAAAAGTCATTGTAGCGCCCCAATTTTTTTAAGCTATTAAGCTTAAGCTTTAATGTTAAACTGCTTATCCTAACCCTAATCCTGAAGTATAATTGTTGCATAATGTGGCTTTAAATCACCATTCAATCGGCAGACTGCACATTGACTACTGGTTGTTTTTCATATCAGCATTCTTTACACAGGTAGAGGTAGAAAAATGTAATTATATGTAGGTGCAACGGCAGAACCAGCATAAACCGGACCAGTGGGCTCTCGCCCCCATCATTGACGCAGAGGTACTGTGTGCCTCACCACCGTGCTTTTTCAATGTTTTATCTCAGATCAACAAGATTGATTAGGTTCTACGCATGCGCACGTTCCTGGTTCACATCAACCTACAGACTTCCTGGGATTTAAACAAACAAATACAATAAATATGAGAATATAGTTAGTTAATTAATTGTTTCTACGAGGCACTGTGATGTCCTAACATAAATAAAAGCACTACACGAACACTGTAAATGCCATTGAATAAATATTTAAATTAGCACTTAAGTCAGTCGATCAGCCCAGTAGCCTACATGGTCAGATTGTGAGGAAAACAACAGATCAGAAGGTTGACGCTACCAGCGGTATCCAGTTAGGCACCCCGTTGTGACATGGGGTGTTAGTGGACAGAGAGGTCACCCAATCCGATGTTCCCAGAGTTCCGCAGGCCTCTTCTCTATATAAACAAGACCCACTTCTGTCTTGCTGATGGTAAATAGAGAAACTGGAGTGAACAAGCATCGTCAGGAGTTCATTTTTCGGTAAAGAAAATGGTTAAAATGGCAGAGAAAAGAAAAAAATGCAGATATTCGGTCATTTTTTTTAGTGCTCCTAAACGCCAATTAGGTAGAAAAACGCCAGTAATATCAAGGCAATTCGATAATGCTGTCCATAAGAAAGGAATTAAATGCTTATGAAAATGTTGAACAATGGTTTCATTAGGCAAAGCCAGGCAAGCAAACGCAGCTGGCCACAGAGCGCCAGAGCCAATCAGACAGAGGCATGGAGTCTCTAAGTCAAGACATTGCAAAGGTGGCAGCTAATGTGTTGTTGAGGCTTAATCTGCCGATGTCTGGTTTACGTGGGCAGACATATGATGGGGCCTCAAACATGGCAGGAAAGTACACAGGTGCACAGGCAATTCTGAGGAGGGAAGCCATTAGCCCTTGATGTACATTGTGGTGCACACTGTGGACTGTCCTGGACTGAACCTGGACTGTCTTTCTTCGGTCCACATGACGGGCATCCTTTTTGGCCATCAGGAAAGTTCAGCAGCATGTTTGAAAACATTGCGACATCAGAAAATGATCCTCTGACCACCCTGAAACCTCTGTGCCCAACCGGATGGACTGTGCGTAATTCTGCAGTAATGGGTGTGCTAGGGCAGTATCAGAGGGTACTCAGCAGCCTAGAGGAGATGGCCAAAAGCTCCTCTAACGGTGCAAATCCATACAAGCGATCTGGGCGACCCCATGCATTTCAACGGGAGCCAGCTCCATTGTGACGTAGACCAGCGATCTGAGCGACGCGACTGATGCAAATTTGAACATGCTCAAACTTATGCAAATGAGGAGCGATATTCCACCGGCAGCCAATCAGATTGTCTTTATAGCTCGTCTTCATTTTTCGCCCTATTTGACCTGGCTGTCATTTTAGGAGCTTTAAAAATGGAGGAAAAGTTAATTATCGCTGTATCCAACCACCCCGGTTTTTTTGACACATCGCTGTTGATTTACAGAGATAATTTAAAAAAAAACGATGCGTGGAAGAAGGTTTCCGATATTGTTGGTATTCCTGGTGGGTTTTTTTTAATGTTATATAAATTCATGCTTAAACGAAAAGGCAGCTCTGAAGTTAACGTTACTGGTTAGCACTCTTGCTATTTTCTGTTCTTCAAAAATGCATTGTATGTATGGATATATGTGCTGAAGATAAATTAAATGTTTTATATGTACAAATACCGTGTTCTGTGGTTGTCTGATCATAATAATAATTGTATTTGTATATCATCTTTCGTAATACAAAACAATGCGGCTCTAATTGACCTAGCCACGGCAATAGTTACCTGGGCAGCGTATTGAACGCATATTGCATCATGTTACACAATTGCGGTCTTCTTTTTATAAAATCTAGATATCGATAATATTTCCAGTATTCACATTAATCTATCTATGTCATATATGAATAAGTATGCATTTCCAATGTTTAATTTACGCAGAGGATCTCTGTAAAAAGAGATGGAAAAACCTGCGCGATGTGTACAAGCGCGAGAAAAACAAGGAGAAGGACCGCCGCAAGAGCGGTGCAGGGTATTCCGCGGCGAAGCCCTGGAAGTTCATGGCCATTATGGGTTTCCTTGCCCCATTTATGGAGTTTGGAGAGACCTCTGGCAACATGACCCTCTCTCAACATGATGGGTCACAGGTGGCTGATCGGCCAGCCAGTCAGAGTCTGCCTGACCAGCCACTGCTGACCACCACTGCTGCCAGCCAGGAGAGTGAGCTACAGGAGACCACCACCCCACCCCACCCACATCAACACCACCCACATCAACACCATCCACATCAACACCATCCACATCAACACCATCCACATCCACACCATCCACATCAACACCACCCACATCAACACCATCCACATCAACACCATCCACATCCACACCATCCACATCAACACCACCCACATCAACACCATCCACATCCACACCACCCACATCAACACCATCCACATCCACACCATCCACATCAACACCGCAGGGCAGACCCGGGAGAAAGAGGGCAAGGGTGGACCCTTTCGAGGAGAGGATGCTCACTGCAATGGAGAGGTTCCACCACCTGCTGCTGCTGCTGATGAGGATGAGCTCTATTTCAAGAGCCTCATACCGGCATTGAAAAGGTTGCCCCCCCCCCATAAGAGGGGGGAACTGAAATTTAAATGTTTTGGCATGGTGGTTGAGGCAGAGAGGGAGGAGGAAATGCGGCACAATCCCTGGGCTATGTCTGACAGCCTATACGAATAAATAGTGTTTTAAAACACAATGTCTCCCCCTTGGTTTCCTACCTATTTAGCTTACTAAAAAATTATAAACACATTACATGTTCATATTTTGCTTTTAACAAATGGGTGGCTCTTAAAAGAGCCGTTGTTTTGAAAAGCTGCCACTGCCTACACCACATTGCGCTGCCAGGACACTTCACCCTCTGCATTGGTTTAATAAGCCACTGACAACACATAACTTGTACATGTTTGCTTTTAACATAGGTGGCTCTTAAAAGAGCGGTTGGTTTAATAATCCACTGACAACACATAACTGTACATGTAACTTGTACATATTTGCTTCTAAAATGATCAACATGGGTGGCTCTTAAAAGAGCCGTTGTTTTTGAAAAGCTGCCACTGCCTGCACCACATTGCGCTGCCATGACACTTCACCCTCTCCATTGAAATACTTGCAGAAACGCTCCCTGGTGCGGATGGCTTCTCTGCTAGCATTGTTGCCGCTGGTCATGGGAGCATCCAGCAATGCAGTGGTGGACTCTCCCTCTGTGGTAGGACTTGGGCGTGCTTGGTTGGTGGTGGTGGTGGTGGACATCTGTAAGAAAATGTGAAGGACACAGGTGGCCTTCACACATAGCTCAGCCTTTTTAAGGCCGACATTAATAACACGCCTGTACATTCTCAATTGGCTGGCGAGAATGCCGAATGCACACTTCACCGTCAACCTGGCACGGCTGAGGCGATAATTGAACATGCGCCTCTCCCTCGTCATGCCCCTCCCTAGAAAAGGACGCATCAGGTGTTTCTGCAAAGGGAAGGCCTCATCTCCTACAAATACATGTGCCATAGGTCCAAGGCCCTCAGCTGCAGGGATGGGGTAGGGCTGGGCGATATGACGATATATATCGTGAGGACGATAGAAACGTGTCTATCGTGACCTTTCTCCTCTATCGTTTCTATCGTGATAAACTTTTTTTCATTATACAGTCAGCTGGCAGCTTCAGTGGCTGCTAGCAACGTTTAGCTATCGCTGCTAGTTGAGATTCAACGGTGTGTCGCTGGTTTCCCTGGTAACGGACAGACGGTTAGCAGCTAGCCCTGGGTCTACTCTACCTTCTGATTGACGCTCTTTGCCCTGCCATCCACGGACAACTCAGTTTGACCCATCTCTCTGGACCATCGAGGTACTGGGTTCCAGTTTTATTGAGTTATTATCCTGACATTACACACACATACATAACAAGGAGCTCCTTCCCGAACTGAACGGCATTATACAAACATTCGTATCGCTCACACACACCGCCAGCACAGCCGCTTGCCGGAGCGGCACAGCACTCTGTGGATTGACAAATACGTCATCGTACGTACTCTGAGCTGTGACCATCGACTTTTGAACTCTGAACTCATACATCTATTCGGAACACAAAGAACTGTAAAATACATTGGGATTGTATTGCCATATTGTTATTGCATTAGTTAAGTTGTTTATTGATATATGTATATTTATAGCAAGCGTGAACGAGAGAGTGATTGGGCATTAGGCCACTGATATTGAATGGGTATGAAAATAGTTATTAAAGCAAATATTTACAGTAGGTTCATTGAATGTATCTATTTATAATAATTGATATTAGTACATGTCTTATTTAATACTGAATGGCTTTTATCTCTTCATTATATTTAATATTAGTCAATATTACAGGGGAGTGAGATCTTAGTTACACTCACTCTATACACATCATTTTAGAAACGGATTAATGCTCCCGCTACATTTTTTCCATTATTATATCATTATCGTGATATATATCGCTATCGTGATATAAAATAATCCATATCGTGATATATGTTTTTTTCCATATCGCCCAGCCCTAGGATGGGGCAGTCCTCTGGGAGGTCCCGTGTGTTGTTCTTCAAGGCATGACCAAGAGGAGAGTTGCCCAGGGTCCCACCATCGCTTCTCCGCCCGCAGCTGCCAACATCGATGACCCTGAACCTATACTGGGCATCGACCACTGCAAGGAGCACGATGGAGTATGTGCCCTTGTAATTGCGGAAGAGGGATCCGCTGTTGGAGGGGGCCTGGATGACTACATGCTTGCCATCGATGGAGCCCAAGCAGTTCGGGAAGTTCCACCGCTGTGAGAACCCCTCAGCGATGTCCCTCCAGTCCTGCTTGGTTGGCAACGGCATGTAGTCTCCCACCAGGCTCTCCCAAATCGCACGGCTCACCTCCTCTACTATCCTGCCCACGGTGCATGAACCCACACGGTAGCTAAAACCAATGGCTTTAAATGAGTCACCTGTGGCCAGGAACCTGCAAGAAACAGTGTAATCAGTCTAAATCTCATGACTCATTTAGAGCTGACAATTAGGTTTAAACATTAAACATAACAAAATGAAACAAATTAAATTAAAAAGTTGAAAAAACAATTTAAAAAAAAAGGGGTATAGTAAAAACGCTTACCGGAGGCAGATGGCGAGTCGTTCGGCTGGACCAATTGATTCGCGGGACCATGTCATTTTAAAGATGACTGGACCCACTTTAGTGAGCAGTGTACCGAATTGCTCTATGTTCAATCGAAAATACTGCTGAAAACGAGCAGCATGGTGCTCCCATCACCAAACGGTGACACTCCCCGTAGTTCTTGCGGGCCTGGTATATGGGGTGCACCCAAAATCGATGAGTCCGCTGCTGTCTCCTCCTCTTCCTCCGAATAAGTAAAGCGCAAGTGGCGAGCTCCAAAAATCCATCCATGGTGAATACACAACAACGATTAAAACTTCCATATTTATACTTTTTTCAAGGACCTGAAAGAGAACTACGAGCCGGAGATAATAAGATTCACAAATCGAACGATAAACAAGCGGGAGATATTTACATTGGTCAATAAAAACAGATGAGAATTCCATTCTTTCAACTTTGTCTAAACTCACTGTAACAGGAAGTACTTTTCATGCGGACGTTCACACACACCATATTAGGAACCGACACCCGCCATGTTTTGCACACGTCAGAGACATTTCAGAGAAAGTACACGCCCACTCAAAGCGATGGAATTTGATCGCGTCGCTGGTATGAATTCCCACCGTATGATAATCCAACTGCCAGTGGCTTATTTGAGCTCTTCAACACAGGTAAGACTGTGTTTGGCCTCACACTTTCCTCTGCTGTTGTTGGAGAGCTGGAATGCCTGAACATTTCACTGCAGAAAAAAACTCTGACTGTGTCAGGTATGCAGGCTGCAGTTGATCATGTAAGGTCTTCACTTAAGGGAAAGAGAGAAATGACACTAGCTGCACTGTACGAGAAAGCCACAGCTTTGGTTGACTCAACTGCGTCTATTGACTCCATTGAGGAGACTCATTTAAGGCGCTTTGTTGGGAAGGCAGTGGATCACTACAGGGCAGAGTTTTTTAAAGTGTTGGATAAAGTGGAGGTTCAGTTTGACCAGGACAGTCTAAGACTCTTCAAAAGGTAGAGCGTGCCCTCCTCACTGGGGAGTTTGACGATTCTTTAGATCACTACCCTGAGCTGAACAGAGCTTCTCTAAGTGTGTAGTTGCCTCTCTTTCGCAAAAAATATCCTTGTACCAGAAGTGTGGAGATAGCAGAGGTTCTCAGGGGACTGCCAGTGGAAGTGTGGGGGTTGTTTGATCGTTGAAGTTCTTATCAGGATTTTGTTGGTGGTGCCAGTGTCTTCATTTCAAGCTGAGAGGAGTTTAAGTGCACTGCTTAGGTTAAAGGCTTGGCTACGGTCTACTATAGCCCAATAAAAGGCTAAACAATATAGTTGTCTGTAATGTACATCAAGACTGGACAAACTGAACATTAAGATTATCTGCCAGTAGTTTGTCGGATCCAGTGACACCAGAAAAAGTGCATTTGCTTCTTTTGTTTAGAAAAGTAGTGCTTATCATCTGTGAGTGTTTAAGTGTGGTTGCTAGACATGGGATTGTTAAAACACTTTATTTTATTTATACACTTTATTTATGTTTATAGTTACAATGTATTATTGAATGTATTTAATGCTTTTTATTTTAAAAGGGCTGTTCATTTTTAAGTTGCCTTATTTTGTGGCACAGTTGCCATATCTTGTTGTGTTGTTGTGACACAACAATAAATATATGTTTCTTGAGAATATGATTTGGATTATTCTTTAAGGTATTTCCTCTAGTTTTAGACCTTATTTTGAGCATCAAGTTCTTGTAAAGCTACTTTGATGGACTGTAGTGGAACAGGGAGCCAAGCAACTCCGTTACCGCAATTCAGTTACAGCGGTTGGGGTCCGCCAAGTAATCTGCGAACGCAAGCTGTCCTGAATATTTTTTTCAACCTTGTTCGTTTGGCCGTCCCATGTCATCTTGACAGGCACGATTTTTTAAGGCATTTACGGTAACGTGTGACGTTGGGAAAGCTGCTGGAACGTTATGCTATCTAACGTAGGCTAACAAGCATTTTCATAAAACGTTGGTTTCGAGCTGCCTTTTTAATATGGCATTTACGGTAATGTGTGTACGCTGCAAGAACATTAGGCTATCGTGCTAATGTCAGACAGTTGGCTGACAGACGCCTTGCAAATCACATCAACCATTTTTGCTGGTTACTGTTCAACTATTTGTTTTTCACTTTTCATGACTTACTTTCATGAGGCTCTGCCTCTCCTGACTGCACGTGTGTATGCATTCAACTCAGGAATGTTTACGATTAAACTGCTACCAGAGCACTAAATTGTTTACAACAGCACAAAGTTCTTCATAGATCTAGCCTCTTCATTAAGCTGTCAAAGTGCACCAGATTGATGCATTGAACTTTAAAATGTGCAACATTTAAAAAAATATATAAAATATATTTCCTGGGGAGCAAGCCCCGGGCCCTTCCAGGGGGGTTCGTATCGTTGTCACCTTTTCCATCCCTGATGAGTTTGCACCCCTGCACCTAAGACCATTGTTGGTATTCGCCTTATTCCCACAAGACGCCATTTTGAAACGAAACGGGCTTGGCTGGGTAACCCGACCTGAGGTCATTCTCTACGATACGAAGAGTAATGATGGACTGAAAATGTGCAGCACATATCTTCCCCTTATAACCGCGGCAATAATAGATTATTTTTTGCTACTCACCGTAAGCTTCATTTTTAGCCTATTTACTTGGCTAGTTAGCAAATGGCAGCTAAGTTATACTGTCAGAATTGCTAGCGCGAATAAGTCAATAATGTGTAAAATGGCAGGTGAGTCATGGCGTCTTTTTTTTCTCTAACCGGGATGACAACAATGCTTTTGCAGTCAGAAAGAGAGAAAGAGGGCATTTCCCTCCATTAGAAAGAATGAGATCCCCTACTATAGGGTGACCAGATTTCCCGGACTGAAAACCGGGACACTCTGCGCAGAGTAATGCTGGTGCACGCGCACACTTTTTATGCGGAAATGTGCCAGCCCGTTCAGGTCAGCCAAAGATTAAAATGCCCTAGTGGCTGAGTTTCACACTGCTGTTGGGCTAGGGGTCAGACGTAGCGTTGTCCTGGACAATCTTTGCCTCAAATCCAAATGAAGATCATTTTGGCAGCTTTACCACTCCTTCCATCCAGCTCTTTGCCTTCGTGCAACTTCCTGATGCCTGAATGGAAACTCAAGCAGGCTGCTGAGGAGGAGACGTTTGCCCTTCACTTGGTAGCCCAGATGTCAGCAGTGAGGGCCGTATGACAAGTCCCACCTCAAAGGCGCTGCTTGGCATGGCAGCGGACGAGCGCTGGGCGGAAATGCTTGCGCATTCCAAAGGCAGGACATCCCATCCCACTTCAGAATGTTGACCTCCTTTCTCATCAGATCCCACACCATGGATCTGGTAAAGGCCGACTTACAGGTGGTGCAGCACGTCTCTGTGACTAGTGAAGCGTCCAACCATAAGACCGTGAAGCTATTTCCGATTGTTATCAGAACTTTCATGGCTTGACGGTTTGATGCTAGCGAAGTCATGGAATACTGAGATGAACGAGGGGCAGGCTTATGTACTTATGAGGTAAATAACACATTCAGGGTTGCTCCAAGTGTGTGTGTGTGTGTGTGCGTGCGTGTGTGCATGTGTGACAAACAAAACGAGAAAACAAAGAGAAAGTACGTTTTTGAGAAATAAACAATAAGACAATATCTTTGAAATTCTGACTATGCTATTAAAATTGAAGAATAATGCTAGCTAGCCAAAACCACTTCTCCACACAGCAGTCAGTCCCCATAGGATCTGTCTCCAGTGCGGGGTTAGAACAGGCAAGGAACAAGTAGAGTAGAACAAGTAACTCTTAACTGTGCTTGTTGTGTGTGTGTGTGTGTGTGTGTGTGTGTGAGAGTGAATCATCACGCCCATCACAAGTTCAGACAAGACCAAAGCCTGTATAGTTGTTGTTCGTGCAGCTCCTGACATGGTCAGCAAAGTTGCTAAAATGTGTGAATCTGGCTGGGACATATAAAGTTCCAAAACAAGTGGAGGATCGCAGGTTTTGCCTTTCCTCCACCCTCACTCGCAGCTTCCCCCCTGGTAACTCCCATCCGATCCAGGATTGTACCAGCTTTCCAAGCTCAGATGGAGAGGCTGCAATAATAGAGAAGACAATGTGTATTTGTGAATGAGGGTGTGCATGACAGAGAGAGAGAATTAAACAATGTGTGTGTTTAACATTTATCTGCTACTGTGAATATCATTATATATCAGTATCGCTCATCTTAATCGCCACACTAATGTCATCACTAATAATGTTAATATATCCCATGTAAATTTCAGAAATTTAACCTAAAAGTGCAGTCAGTCAAATCATTTCAATTTACCCGTCTCAATGTATCTTCGCAAAAAGTCAGTGGCCTGGTCCCGGATGTTGGTGGGGAGGGAGGAATCCTCATCATCAGAGCCAGAGTCGTCTCCAGGCCACACAATATGGCTCAAGATGCTCTAAGAATGACAGATCATGTATAATTTGAAATGTAAGCAATCCAATGTGAAAGCTCGAGGAGTCTCTACAGAACCAAAATGCATTTGTTGACAGGCCAACAGGTTGACAGCTCACTTAATGAAGCAGGACATGTATAGGGTGATACTTCTGTCCTAATAACAATGTCTACTGTACCTCTGCACTGGGCATTTCTTCCTCAAACCTGGGGAAAAGCATGCTGACTGTGTCCGGGCTCGCTTGAAGAAATGTGAGGACCTTCGTGTCCTTCAGCGCCCTTTTTATTTGCTTTATTTGCCTCAAGCGTTGGCCAACAACCTAGGGTTTACATAAAATCGATCAAATATGCTAGCGCTGATTGGCTAGTCAGTACAGGATACATGTGTTGATTGGCGCTTTAGAAAATATGCCAAAAGCGCTGATTGGCTCTTTAGAAAGGACATAAAAAAAACTGCCATAATTCGTATAAAAATAATGAATTCCCTCTATAAGCAAGAGATTGTTATAAGCCTGGCAGGATAAAACATTAACAAAGCAACAGAAAAATGAAATCACATAACTAGTATCAGTCTGTAGTAAGTATTTATCAAACTGAACCAAGTTATCTCCTTACGTTGGAGGGAAAACATCAGCTCCATCTTCTGCCCTACCTCTGCCATGTTCCTTTTTTTTTTAATTCTTCAACCAGAGCAAGCCGCTCCTCTTCGAGTGTATTATCGTCATGGTGGTCTGGGACGTGGTTGATCTCTCCTCGTTTGGGCTTTTTGAGAGTGAACCGGCCATCTTTCCCATCTCCTCGTCGCCTTTTCCTGTTCACATCTACCTCATTGCAGCCTGCATCACGCAGCTCTGCCCTGAAGTTTCCAATCTAATATCTGAGACTCGTTAGCCGTGCCTCACAGCCTGTTAAGCGTCTCTAAGGCATGGATACTTGAGAACCAAGGCAGGTGCAACTGATGCCACTTCATCTTTTGCAGGGTAGCCTGCTCTGAGATCAAAAATGGCCTGTGCAAGTTTATCCAAGATATCAGTTTTCATATCTCTAGTCACCACAAGAGCCTTCTTTGCCTTCGCATAGACCTTGTTACCCTTACGCAATTTTAGCTCAACGTCATACGAGAGCTTCGGGATGGGGAATGGAGAGGGCCACTTAATGTCCGGTCTTAAGGTGTTCTTGACATAATCGCTAGGACTGCCTGGAGTCTGGAGTGAACTGCTAGTCATGAAATCTGAATGAACACTGGCTGTGTCCAAGGAAGAGAGTGATCCATTGATTCAGATAGGTTCCAAGGGGAAGAAGGCTGAGGAGAGTTCCACATAATATGTAGGACTGCCCGCCCCCCTCTAGTAATTCAGATATTGTGGTCAACTGGCATAAAGAATTTTCAAAATCAGGATCTTCAAATTGAAGTGTAAAATCACCTTCCAGCTGGAGTCTGCCTTTAAGGACATTGATTAGCTGGTCAACAGAGTCTGGTGCCTCTGTGAGCTGGATTCGACTGGCTTCTTTAGGAGAGATGACTACTCGAAGTAGCAAAGTCTGTAAAGCAAGGGGTAAATGTGTAAATTATCACAATAACAGCAATGGTAATGCTAAATTGAAATAAGAGTAAAACGCATTTAAATTGAAATAATAGTGACTCATCAACATACCATTTTTTATGGTTTAGTTAAGGATGAATGTCCTTGTGGTCACCATCAGTTTCCCACCAACTTTGTAAGCTTCTAGAAGGTGATCTAGTCGGTCAACAGATTTGGATCCAAGGCAACATTTTCAGAGAGGTGGCCTTCAACAAGTTTGTAAGATCGTTAATGTTCAATGTACCTTGAAACAAGTGTTCGGCAAATAAATGTCTCGTCCTGTACATTTGTCAGAATTATTACAATCTTGTGAAATTTTGGAAGGCCATTGCACTGCCCGGAAGATAAAACCATGCCCTCTAGTGATGCGCGAGAGGGCGTTATTTTAACACCCGCCCCAACCCGACCCAAGACATTTTCCAAACCGTCCCGCCCGACCCGTGGGGAATTCTGAAGCGGCCCGCCCGACCCGCCCAATTTGACCCGCAAAAAAATACAAATAATAATAACAACAAATAAAATAAAAAGCCTGGGGCTGAGGGTTACGCCTAATTTAACACGTAACTAAATGAGAAGCATTTGCGCTAAATTCGCATTATTGTGAAACTTCAACGGCAGGTCTACAAACAACAACAACGACAGCTTTACGCAATTATTTATTGAAGAACTGTTAACAAATGCGTGGAAGACATTGCCTATGTCTATCTATGATGTTCCCACAAACAGACACATAGCGCAGGCAATAATAACAGATTTGATGTACCTGTTTTATGCCCATCATATTTGTACAGCGCCTCACATTGAAGACACATGACGTAGTCTGCAATGGTGTCATCGGACAGCACGACTTGTCCAAATGTTTCCCACACCTTGCTCTTTTGGTAGGCTTTCCGTACAACCTTTGCATCGCCTTTTTTAATCTTCTCTCTTTTTAAGTCAGCCATTATTGGAGTCCTCCTAGAAGTTTTGGCGGTGCAAACAAAAACTACGGATGGCGTGTTGGGATAAACTAACCGCAGCTGTATACCATTCTAAAAGGTAATCATAATTTTACAAAATATAAAGTATAGAATAAAATGTGAGGTGGACACCCAGGTTATGTAGCCTAACTCAGACGACTAGCAGGAGTGGGAGCTTTGAGTGCAATAACTTTGTGACAGTGGGATGTAACTGATAAGTTCTGTAGGCTAACGCAAAATTGCGATTTCACCTATGTATTCCAAAAGTTTCGGGTTGCGGGTTTGGACTATTTTGACCCGCCCCACCCGAACCCGCGATACTTAGAGAAAACTGCTACCCAGCCCGCGGGTAATTGGGTAACCCGCGCATCACTAATGCCCTCTGCATACTGTGTGCCATGTAGCTGAACAGATTTAGAAAGAGTCTCTCTCTCAAGATGTGGACACTTCCTCTCAATAACACACCTCAGTGTGGTATCCAATTCTGAGACTGTGAGTGTGTTCCGTATTGAGCCCTTCGAGCCCCGACTTTCAGGAGTTAGGGGGCCACACTGACAAAATCAGCAGAATGCAGGGTACTGAAAATGCCCGTATCATACCCTGAATTCGGTCGATTTATGTAGGGTTATTTGATGGTCACTACTCGCCCCAACGGCTAGTACGGAACAGGAGGAGCCAAAGCTAGCTTTTCATTTTATAACGAAAACAATGGCGGACGAGATACACAAGGTGGCTACAGTGGAGGCGGTGGCAGAAACACGTAATTGTAAGTATCAGCGGTAATTAAACACTGTACTGATATTAAATGTAATACTAACATGCCATTCTCAGATTAATGCAAGTGACATGAGAATTTTTTGGTGGAGTTGACGATTATTACCGACTATTAGCATACCTAGTTAGATACCATTAGAAACCATTGGGTAAGCATGGCAGTTATGCTAGGCTATGTGGCTATTCCACCAGCCTCTCTCCCCACACGAAGGCGCACCTTTATCGGGGGACTTCGTTTCAGGTGCGGGGGGCAGGGCATTTGAGTAAGTAGAAAAAAAAATACTCATATGGTAGCTAATAGAAGTTTACTGTAAATGGTTTTCTTAGTTGCTAACCTTGCAATGATCAGTGTGGTTATTATTGTGTCAGGGATTTGAGGCGAGATGTTAAGGCAGCATATATTTTCACTAGGGTCTTCATCAAGAATCGTGGGCTTGGGGGCCTAAACCCCAAACGCTTGAGGAAGAGGTGGGAAGAGGTTCCCCCCCCCCCCCCCCCCCCCTGTGGTCGCAACTGTCCCAGAGGCAAGAAGTGGAGCTTCCTCCACAGTGTCAACCCCGAAAAGACGGAGGGTAGACACTGTGGAGGTTGCTGAGCACATACGATAGGAGGGTGGCCGAGGTGCTGAAAGAGCTCAAGGAGAGGGACAAGAGAGCGGAGGAGGCCAGGGCCGCTGAGGCCAGGGAGGCCGCCTCTGGAGAGGAGAGGCGGCACAGGGAGACCCTGGAGAGGGAAGACCTCAGGGAAGGAAAGAGGCAGGCAGAAGAAGAGCGGAGAGAGAGGAGAGGAGAAGAAGGAGGCGGCTGCCAGAGAGGAGCGAAGAGAGAGAGGAGAGGAAGGAGGCAGCCGCCAGAGAGGAGCGGAGAGAGAGAGAGGAGAGGAGAGGAGGGAGGCAGCTGCCCGAGAGGAGCGCCTCGTCTCCTTATTGGAAAAGTTTGCCAGATAATTATAATAAAAAATTTTTTTAAAAAAATGACTGGTCACTTCCAATTTATGTACATGTCTACTTAGTGTTTACTTACACTTAATCTGTAAATATGTGTGTGTTTATACTATAACCCTCCCCCCCATTTATTTTGCAAAATGCTTTTTAATGATCAAGATGGGTGGCTCTTAAAAGAGCCTTTGGTTTGAATGGTCACAGATCACAGGTAGTCGTGATCTGGAGCGTAACACTGAATGGCTATCCTCTGCCTTTCTTCCGCCCCAGAGACGTCTCCTGCTGGTGCTGGTGCCGGTTCTGGTGCTGGCTGGTCCTCTGCTACCCTCCCGACATCTGCTTCAGGCTCCAGCAGGTCCCCGTTGGTGAGGCAGATATTGTGAGGACAGTGCAGCACACGATGACCTCCGGCACATACCTCACATCCACCTCCAGGGCCTTCAGGAAGATGGATCGCCATCGGGTCTTCAGAATCCCGAAGGACCTCTCCACAACACACCTCGCCTTTGAGAGGCAGCGGTTGTAGCGTGCTTCGAGGTGGTTGCGGAGAGGCTGCCTGAAGGGGGTCATGAGGCAGATGGGCTCCAAAAGGCAGGGGTAGCCACCACACCAAGGAGGCAATAGTCGGGTGGAGGGTAGGACCGCAGGTAAAAAAAAAAGGGGGCTGTTTCTCAGTACCCTGGCATCATGCACTGAACAAGGGTAGCCCACAAACACGTCGATGAACCGGCAGCGGTCATCAACGATCGCCTGCAGCTGGATCGAGTGGAAGAGCTTCCTGTTAAAGTAACAGGCAGCATCTTCCACTGGGGGCTTCGCCCTGATGTGGCAGCCATCAATCGCCCCCACCACTCTGGTAAATGCTGCTGACCCAGCCAGATGAGCGAAGCGGGCACCGAGTCGTGGAAGATCCTCTCCTGTAGGGTGTTTTACCACCGCGTACAGGAGAGCGGCGATCCGCCCACTCATGCGGTGCACCACCCTGTGAACGGTGGTCCGGGGCATGTCAAACGCCCTGGCCACCACCCGGTAGGAGGTGCCGCTGGCGAGCCAGAACAAAAAGACCAGGCAGGAGATCTCGGGGCCCCAACCATGGTCACAATCTGTGCCCAGCACAGCCATCAATGCATTGAAAGACTCCCTAGTGAGCCTGAAGTCCACCCTCAGGTCACTAAGGCCGTCGAAATACAAAGCCAGCAGTGGCATTGCCAGATTTATCTGGCTGTTACGCCTGGGGATGGCTGGCTGCTGTAGAGTGTGTGGGGAGGGGAAGAGAAGATTCAAATATTCATTTTATCAATAAAAATGTGATGTCATTGAGGTTTTGTAGTCATTTATTGCCTTTTCTGATTTATATTAGATTTGATGCATGTTTGTAACAGTAATTAATATATCTCTGTGTTTGATAGCTCATTGATTCATGTATCAGGGTAAACTTTACTACAACAGAGATGTGTATAAAGTAGGTATACAGTATATGTGGGCCTATTACTGCGTGAATTACAGCAGATGTTTTATTTCCATATGGTGTATATGCGGATTGCAAAGAAGAAGGCTACTCCTGACAAAGGTAATTGAGAATTTTAGCATACCTAGCTAGGACAATTTTACAACTACTACATGAAGCTATGCTGTGAAGGTAAGATGAAATCACAATGAAAATGTACATACCATCACGAGTTCGGACAGGAGGCGCAGGCTCCTGCCACGATTCTGGAGATGCACCAGTTGAATTTTGTAGTGGAGGTAAGGGAACACCATTGACAAAACGAGGGCAATCAGTCCATTAATTTTGGCAATTCTGCTTTTTTTTGCGGGAGTCGTGAGCAGATATGAGTTTGACATTCCCGCCTCAGATTCGCGGGTACCGCGAGAAGATCTGCGTTTTTTTTTTTGCGATTTGCGTCCGTCACTTCCGACAGGTGCTTAGGGCACTTTTCAGCGACAGGGAGTGCACTGTAGATGTCAGGGCCCTGTATTACAGGACCCTGTATTGCAGGGCCCTGTGCAAAGTGTAGGTTCGGAACACACTCTGTGACCACTTAAACTTTTTCAACAATGAGCTTTGCCTTGTAAGGATTAGGGCTGTCCAGGTGGTAGGCCAACAATTGCTGGTGTTTCATGGAGAGAGTAAAGGCGGCTGCTTGCTACAGCGTTGGGGGTTAACGGTTGCGCAAAATTTACTCGGTGCAGTTCATGCTCCCAAAGGTTTCGCGTGTTGTCATGAGCCTGCCATTTGCCTGGCAGATAGAAAGCTGTTTCCCTAACAGAAAGTCTGAAGCTTGAAGTTATTTTCAAACCTTTGCTTGGGTAGCACTGTTAAACTGAGCAGACATGCAGACTACATTTGAGTAATCACGTAACATTCGTTTTCTAAAAACAATCACATAGTATTGCATGTTTTACTGTGGTAGAAAATACGTTAGCTTAATGCTAACGTATATGGAAAATCCTATAGACACCGCGCTAGGTATTAGCATCAAGTAATTCACGTTAATGTTTTTGTATGAGCCTGACATTTGCTCTGCAGATAGATAACAGGTTCCCTAACAGAAAGTCTGAAGCTTGAAGTTATTTTCAAACCTTTACTTGGGAAGCACCGTAAAACTGAGTAGACATGCAGAATATTTTAGTAACCTCATCTCGTGTCATTCGTTGATAGAATGCAAGCTGCGAGGCTCGCGTAAGGGCTTACGTAAAAAATGACGCAAGTCTAGAAAAAGGGGCCGACGCTCGCAAGACGTAGGGGCTTGCGCGGCCTCTTGTGCTTACGCTTACGTAAGGAAGCATGAATCAGCCTTAAGCAGCACATTTTTTCCAGTCGTTAGTGTCACAAACCACTTAAAAAAAAAAAAAAGCTGTGTTTGGCCTCATAACGCATCGTCCATAAATCCAAAGGGCAATTGACGGTGGCTCGGTGGGGACACTGGCACATATGTTGTGGAATTGTCCTGCTGTTAAGCAATTTTGGCAGGACATTGTTAATATCTTGAACTTAATGTTTAATATATGGATTACCCCTTGCCCAATTGTGTGCCTGCTTGGAAATGGGATAGAAGGATTACAAGCAAGGAAAACACAACATGTACTGTCTCTAGCATTCCTAGTGGCAAAGCGGACTATTCTCTTGAATTGGAAAGAACGCAAGAACAACTGCTTTAACATGGACCACTGGAAAAATGGGTTTATGGACATACTTGCCATGGAGCAGGCTGCCCTAATTCTGGACCCAACGGAGAGGCCTGGTGACACTCAGGGCCCTTTGGACTTAATGTGAGGACTCAAATGATACAACACCCCAAGTAAGAACACTGCAGCACCCCCCCCCCCCCCCCCCCTCCTTTTGTTTTTGTGTCTGTGAAAGTATGTGTCTGTGTATAAAAGTAAAACATTTAAATAAAAAAACAAAAAACAAAGGGCAATTGACGGTGGTGCTGCAGTTTGGAAGACAGATGACACAGAGCTGCCTCTGACAGCTTATGTGAAACAACGATGTCCTTGAGGTCCATTAAAATCCCCAAGAAGGTTCATGTTCGGGTATCTTACATCCAATTAAAAAAGGAAGCAAGTGCAACAGAGCCCAATGTTCACGTCCATTGCCTGCAAAGCGACCATTAAGCTTCCTTTCGAAATTCGTTTTGGTTCGTTTACTATGTCTGTATTCTTGTATGGAAATTACTTTATGCTGTTATTAAGCACAAGTGAAATTTCCTTTAGCAATCCATTTTTTCAAACGCAAACACAATTCATAAGGAATGACCCCTTTGAACAAATCGTGCAATATATCTGGTGGGAAGCCATTCATTGTATGAAAGAATTGTAGATGCTTCCCAAGAACACACTCATTTTTGACACCATCAATGCTTTTGAGGGTTTCATTCTGCCAGATTCTGTCTGATCCTCTAATAAAGCCATCTTAATTTCTTATCGCAAATATGTATGGATTGGCTGCAGGCACTCCGACACTTGATCTACACTTTATCAGGAACACATTCCGTCAGTGAGCAGAACTGGCACTTTTCGGCCCCTCTTACCGCAAATCTCCAGTCTGGTGAATTTTTCACTGAGATATTGCACGAGCTTGGACAAACTTTGTAGTACATCAGGATTCAGTGAAGCCGTATTTCTTTTCGTATATGTTTTGACTAATAGCTTTGCAGCCTCACCCTGACGTTTCCGATTGAACACAATTATCTGAGCTAACTCCCCACTCACTGTCTAATAACTTCATAAAGTTCTGAGCACTTTCACCTGCATCAGCATCCTCATTCATGAGACTCTCACCAACAGCTATCTCTTCAGGCTATATCCAAGTTTGCAAGCAAGAGATGGAGCATTGTGTTTTCTTTCAGACAGATCAAATCCACTGGCTTCCTTTGCTGCCGCCATAGCTAGCTTGAACTTAGTTGGCACACACAGCTAAATATTTAACAATGGGATCTAGAGCCTTAACAGCTAGCAAAAACCGACCCAACTCCCTCATTTTTTTTGCACAGATTAACCCTGACATTTCCGACATACCCTGTTTTTCGTCATTTGGATAGATGAACTATCAGGCGAGTTTCTCTGATCAGGGCTCTCTGAACGAGAACTTTCCTCAGATGGTAAATATTCAGATTCCCCTCCACTGTCCACCGCATCTTCATCCAAACCTTCACATTGTTCATCCATTTCCTAATTCAAGATGACAAATATATCAGTCAACAAAATGGGGTGTCTGTTAATTAGAATTAGAGCAGAAAGCATGCTGCATGAGTGCTAATAATCTAAGAAGCTGCAGTTTTAAAATGTATTTTAATTTAATATGCTACTGAGACAGAGTAATTAAACCATATCCGTACATATCATACAGTTTATTGGAGAGAAAAAATCAATATAATCAGCCAAACATTATTATTAATGCCCGGGCTTAATATTGAATAAGTCATTCACATCATGTACATTATTGTTAGCTAACCAGCTCTCTGCAAGTTAGGTGATGCTAGCACTCAACATGCATAATGGTTAGTTGAGTTAGCTAATCGTTGCAAACGGGATTTCGCTAACGGATTTTTGCTAGTCTAGTGGTGTCTATGGTCTAACCATCTAGCTATCGACCTGTTAATTATTAAAGGTGCATTAAGGATTAATAGCTTTCGCTAAAGGTATGCTAGCAGCTAAAACTAACGAAATCTCTTGAAATGTGCTGACTTTGACATTATGACAAACTAATTACTCAACGACTGTCCTTACACAGTCAAACATCAATCATGTGCAACACAGTGTTGTTTTCGTCAGGCAAGACGAAAACGAAAATGACGTCGTCAGACCCCTTTTTTCCATGACGAAAATGAGACTAAGACGAACGTCACCAAAGCCATATAAAGACAAAAATGTGACGAAAAATGTAGACATTTTCGTCAGACGAGAACTAGACGAGACAAAATTGTTAGTGAGTTGACGAACAAAGCTTCAAAACATGTGCCGGGTGCGGGTGGTCGTAAAAAGAGTGTTCTGACTTGATATTTGTTAATATGTTTGTTAACATAATTTGTTGTCCGAGAAGGACACCTACTGGTGTATTCCGGTATTGCACCTTGAGTGCATTTGTTACGTCTCGCCCGCGAGAATTCAGTTATAGTCAGTTATTTTAACGTGTTCAAAGAGCTGCATGGAAGCTGTCAAATCGTCCGACCTTTGGAGTGGAACGTCCGTAAGTTGAAATGTAATGGTTGTGGGATGTGTTATGTGCGGTGTGTAGTAATTAAAAGGAGGGTTAATTTAATTAAATCAATTCATAATTAGCGTAGTTTGCCTTTGGTTGGGAGGGATAGCTATTTTCAACTGTTAAGCTAACTAACGTGTCTGGTGACTAGCTTCTTATTCACGAAACATGTTGAACGGGATAAATTGGACATATGGTAATTTGCTGTGTTTGTGTTTGTTTTATAGTTTTACAATAAATACATTGGGAATGAGAGCATCAGAAAGTAAAGACCTGAACATCATACACCCTCTGGATTGTTGTCTATCTGTCTACGCCTTACATGCACGTAATTGCTAGGGCAGAATAATTACTGTTCCCCAACCCCTCATATTTTAGTAGAATTGCACTAGGAGCCACATTGTGTTCCCCTCCTTTTGAAAGTTAGATCAGTCTCAGTGTGCTTCATTATGATAAATGCATTGGCCTATTAAATAAATACACGCATCTTACGTATATTTGATTTTTGACTAAAACCTTTTGAGTTTTCGTCAGACTAAAACTAGACTAAAACTTTCAAAGATAGAAATGACTAAAATGGGACTAAAACTAAGAAGCATTTCGTCAAAAAGACTAAGACTAAAACTAAATCTAAAATGCCTGCCAAAAACAACACTGGTGCAACACAAGACTAAGCAAGACGGCAGATAAGCTACTTACTAGATCGGCAGAAGGTAATCAAAGTCAGGTCGGCGGGCATCGGCAGGCAAAACTACAGAAGGCAGTTATGCCTATCGACCCTGCTATGCCATTGGCACGGACGCAATTCTCCATATTGAAAGTCATTGTAGCGCCCCAATTTTTTTTAAGCTGTTATTTTAAGGTTAAACTGCTTATCCTAACCCTAATCCTGAAGCATAATTGTTGCATATTGTGCCTTTAAGATTATACTAGCACTCTGCATGCTGTTACATTCTGTTAGTTGTGGCAAGCAGGATTTCGCTAACACTTTAGCCTAGTTTCAGATGAAGTTTATACCCTATGGTCAACTCAGCTAGATCACAATAGCTAGCAAACAATTCTGTTGGCGCTCAACATTAGTTGGATGCCTTAATAGGCATTTTGGTTAATGCCCCATTATGCAACAATTATACTTCAGAATTAGGGTTAGGATAAGCAGTTTCACCTTAAAATAACAGCTTAAAAAAAATTGGTCGCTACAATGACTTTTAATATGGAGAATCGCCTCCGTGCCATTGCAATACAAGGGTTCTTAGGCATATGACTGCGTTCTGTAGTTTTGCCTGCCGCAGCCCGCCGCCCTGACTTGTTGATTTTCTGCAGATCTAGTAAGTAGCTTATTTGCTGTCTTGCTTTGGCTTGTATTGCACTTGCTTGATGTTTGAATGTGTAAGGACAGTCGTTGAGTAACTAGTTTGTCATAATGTCAAAGTCAGCACATTTCAAGAGATTTCGTTAGTTTTAGCTGCTAGCATGCCGTTCGCGAATAGCTATTGATCCGTTGTGCTGCTTTAAGTTACACTTGACTGAAAACAAATTTTTACCTTTCCGCACAAGCATCCTTCAATAGTCATCTCGATAATGTAATAGACTACTCTCTATAAGATGTATTAAATTTACCTTGGGATAAATAAAGTATCTATCTATACTCTGCTAACTTATAGCTTCACCAGTTGGATAAGTTGATGCTGTCAGTGGTCTCCTTCCACAAGCCTGCGTGGCCGTCTAGCTTGGTTAAGCTATGCTAGCTAAATAAGGTGTCATATAGTTTGTATGAACTAATATTGCATATAACTCTGACAAATCACCCAAATAGCTAGATATACTCCTAAGAAAATAAACTGGTCGCTAAATCATTGTTTATCTAGCATTTCATATAATTTCCTTCCTTTCTCTCGCTTGGTGTAACCACATGGTGATCCATTTTTCATCTGCCTGTTGGTAGTAGAATTCCAAAAAGTTCTTAGGTGTCAAGACCACCCACACTCTTCATCTCCAGGTTCCCTCCCAAATTTAATAATTCAAATGTGGGTCTACACAGCATCAGTAGAATGTCAGGTGCCGTGTTCCGATATCCATACTTCCCGTACCTACGATCCTTAGTTTGAGTATGTAGGGTGTTCCGATTTCGATCGCGGCGAAAAGAAGTGTACCCAAAGGACCCAGATGTCGCCCTCATAACGGTCAAAACGCTAAGTGTGGAACGAGGTACACTTTCAACCCTCAACGGCCACCATCTTGTCTACGTAGCGGAAGAGGCGGAGCCAGGCAGAGCCGCTCAGCTCGAAGAAAAAACAATTAAATAGCGGCCGAAATGACTGTGCCTGCAGCTCCCGAACCCTACAGATTTAAGTTTTGACGTACACATTAATATTTACATTTTACAACCGCCTCTGAATAGTTTTTTTTATGTATTGACATCTATTAACACTGCGCTCATGATTACAGTTGTTGTATATTCGGTTGTTGAGTATGGCAACGTCTGAAGATTAGCTAGCTAACAACTAGGTAGGGTTTGTTGCTAACAGTAACGTCTTAACATCCTTTATGAGGGTGCTACCTAGCCAGCTAACTAGCTAATGTTATACGCTAGCTGACGTCCCACCCACCCGACAACATCAGATGGGCAGTTGGTCCAATTCAACCACAGCAATTTCAGTCACTTGCCCTTTGTGTCAGGTCATGGGGTAGGAGAGGCAGGGGTACCCACCATCACCAATGAGGCAGTACCCTGGTGGGTACAGGGGGCTGTTTTTGAGCACCCTTGAGTCATGAACTGACCCTGTGTAGCCCACACACACATCAATAAATGTAGCCGTGTGATCGACCACCGCCTGAAGCTGAACCGAATAAAACAGCTTACGGTTCAGGTAGCAGTCGGCGTCTTGTGAAGGAGGCTTAACTCTCACATGGCAGCCGTCGATGCTCCCCACCAACCGGTTGAAGGCCGCCGACCCCGCCATGCACGCAAATCCTGCGCCCACAGTCGCCTCCTCTGTGGGATGACGGACTGTTTGAACAAACGGGGAGGCAATTTTTCCGCTGGTGGTGTGGATGGCACGGTGGACCGATGTTCTAGGCCAGTGGTTCCCAAACTTTTCTGGCTCACAGCACCCCTAAACATATCTCTCTCCATCCACGGCACCCCTATTTTTAAAAAAATATTTTTTTTTCTTTTTTCTCTCAACCTCCTTTGTATCATATTTGTACTTTATGCCATTTGATTTAACCTTGTGATATGTTGAATAAGCTATAACTGCTTTTATTATAGGCATTACATCGAGAAGGTGAGGTTTATCTAATTTTTGTTATAATCAAATGAGCCACTCTCTTTAATCAACTAATTTAATAGAACTTTTTGAATAAACAGTGAACAGAATATGAATAGAGAACGTCTGTCCCTCTCACAACTATATCACAGCCAACATATGTATTGGTAATAATCGAGAAATTAGCTGTCAGTAACAAAACATATCAACAAACCTTCAATATAAAGTTCACAAAAATATAGTTATACAACTTATCAACTTAATGGGACACATGTGACTGTCTCTGACTGCAGAGTTTGTTAATGCGAGGAGGGATTGTGAACAGTGCAACACAGAGGTCATCACCATCAGTGGACTCGTCTATTTGAAGCGCAAATTTCCCCCCTTATTAGCCGTAGTTCATTCAGTACAGAATCCATGTCCTCCGACAATGCGACGTTTGATCGTGTTATCAGAGAGGGGGATTTTTTTCTATTTCTTTTGCAACATCTGGCCCTAGCATTACCTTCACCATTTTTTTTGCAGGCTGGTAATATGAACGATTCTGCTAAGTGTGGATTTTTAGATTTAGCAAGCAACTCGGCAACTAAAAAAACTAGCCTTTTGTGCCTTCTCAGACACACGCACGGTAGAAAGCATACGTTCGCTTTGTGTGGTATTCTGTGTTTTAAGTTTTTTGCAATATTCAATGTCTGTTCTGGTGTGCCGGGTGCTTGGTCTCCAGGTGCCTTGGCAACCTAGGCACCATGGCTGCATTAGCCAACGTCTCCCTGCACACCAGGCAAGCATACTGGTGTGGGGCAAGTTACCTCGCCACACCAAGTGACCCCATACTGGAGGTTCGAGTCGTTATAATCGTTTCTCTTTGCTGAATTCGAATCCGATGTCTGTTTCTGTGGAGGTGGATGCACTCTCTTTAAAAACGTATCCATTGCGCCTACCTGCACTCCTCCACCTGCTGTCAATACGGAATAACGAACGAAGTCAACGAAAGAACTGTTGACGTTACGCCCTGAATGAACTGTAAACTGTAGCCTATTGTTGTTTGTGCCGCAAATACAATTTTAATTGATATACTAACAATACAATTAGGCTAATTTTGAAATTGATATTATGTTGTCATTAAATGATCAATCCTTTGGCCATTCCGCGGCACCCCAGAGCATGCGTCACAGCACCCATTTTGAAAACCCCTGTTCTAGGCATATCAAAGGCCCGTGAGACCACACCACCACTGGCCAACGGAAATAAGAAGACCAGGCAGGAAATCTCTGGACTCCAGCTGTGGTCTGCGTCACCCCCTATGGCTTCCATAAGGGCATGGAAGGATCCCCTTGACAGGCGGAAGTCCACCCGCAAGTCACTCTGGCCATCAAAATACAGCTCGAGGATTGGCACAGTACGATTCAGCTGAGCATACCGCCTGGGGTTGAGAGGCTGTAGGAGAAAGTGGACGTTGAAGTTTAGTTTTTATCATTTAATAAAAATCAGTCATTTTTAAGTTGATGTATTGTCTTTTGCATTGCACTACTATTGGAACTATTGTGTACAGCAAATACTTCTAATTTGTTGCCTATTACATATTTTCATATTGACATTGTTTCTCAAGAAAAATAGGTAATTATGCACATTATACTAGGCATGACAGTCAAAGCCTCTTTTGAAGTGATCTTTGATATGTATTTTCACAAAGTAACCTGGGTTTGCATTTTTAATTCAAGAATGAAGGCTCCACATGGACAGCATTTGTAGTACTAGTAGCCTACACTAAACTTGATCCTTGATATCCTAATAATATGACTACGACTTTCATAACTTGATCACAAAAGCAGGCTAATCCCCCCCACTCTAGTTTAAATGACAGGTCTAATGCTGCTATTGTATGGTCTATGTTGGTAGACAAAAATAAGCATTCATGACATTGAAGGGTTAAAGTTTAAGTCCACACCTACCGGAGCATTGTCTGATCATGTCAGGAGGAGGAGGTAACATTGCTGACGACGCCGGCGCATTCTCCACATTTGCTGCGTTAATGGAGCCATATTGCAGGATTGTAGAAGCAAGATTTTCGCTGTTCAAAGCGGGGTGTTTTTGGCAGGAGACGAGCGCGGGGCTTGTCGCGATCGTAATTTCCGGCAA
This sequence comes from Sprattus sprattus, assembly GCF_963457725.1. Taxonomy (NCBI): domain Eukaryota; kingdom Metazoa; phylum Chordata; class Actinopteri; order Clupeiformes; family Clupeidae; genus Sprattus; species Sprattus sprattus. Next base: position 56,323,228 of record NC_137922.1, on the reverse strand, counting down.
GTGCACCACGGAGTATTAGATTTGGAACAACACTCACCTGCTGAGAATCTGCGTACTTAGTAAGTGCGGATAGTGTACTGCGTATAAGTGTACTCATGGAAGTATTGATATCGGAACATGGCGAGGGGGTTCATTTCCTTTGTTTAAGATGAGTGTTTAAAAAATCTGTGTCAGGTTCTATCACACTGCCACCTACTGGCAAATTGCAGTAGTGTTATGTTTAAACACTCAAGGGAAAGGGGGGTCCTCACACAGCTGTCACATGTCATGGTCCTCGCATCTGGCTCAATGTGTGTGTGTGTTAGTGAGTGAGGTGTGTGTGTGTGTGTGTGTGTGTGTGTGTGTGTGTGTGTGTGTGTGTGTGTGTGTGTTAGTGAGTGGGTGAGTGACTGAGAAACAAGAAGGAACTATTTGTGACTGTCTCTTACACACACACTCAAATAGCCTTAAGTTCAGTGGCTTTTTAAAAGGCCAATCTAAGCTCTCTGTATGTGTGTGTGTGTGTGTGTGTGTAGAGGAAAGGGAACTGTCAGGTCGGATCTCTATTCATGAGGGATGCATTGTGAGATTAAACTGTAATAAATGAACTCTCCCCTTAATAAAATAATGTGTTTAATGACTTGTCAGCTGGCCAGACTTTGACCAAGCAATGCCAACACACACACACACACACACACACACAGAGACAGACAGACAGGCACACACACTCACATAATAACCATTATTACTTAGAGATCAGAGATCAACTTAGCATGAGTTTGTGTGTGTGTGTTTGTGCCTGCCTGTGCACAGAACTTGGGTTAAAGGTGGCATATGCATTCACCCTGTACTGTGTGTGTGTGTGTGTGTGTGTGTGTCGGTTAAAGAGTCACTGTTGTCTCTATTCACTAAGGAGAAAGGCCAAGGTTCAGGTTAAAGGCCTTGTGTGTAATTATTCATGTGGAGTGGTCCAGGTTAAAGGCCTTTTGTGTAATTATTCATGTGGAGAAGTGCTCATTCTCTAGACTGACAGACAAACATGATGAAGAACGATAAAAGAATCATTTCACTGATTTATGATTTCCATTCTGGTCACGTTTGATGACGTCTGTTGGCCTGGGAACCAGCAACCTGGGAAAACAAAAGCACTGTTTTGGAATTTCGTGGAACTTTATCTTTAAATGTTCTCCTTTTCTCTCTCCCTCTCTTGTCCACCCCCTCCCCCTCTCTCTTCCTTTCCTCATCCTCCCCCCTCTCAACACACACACACACCCGGTTTATTTGGGGCTATTATTTGAGATAAGGTATTTAAAAAAAAAAAACACACACACATAGGCACACTAAGAGTGTATGCATGTTGTGGCATCACGATGGGCCAGCTTATAGAGGGGCGTGTCGTTCCCTTGGAGGACTGGCTGCCACATCACAAGATGGCTGCCATTCCCAGAATGCAACGGGACCCACCCAGGTGTAGGTGCTTAAGGCACCTAATGGAGCACTTGAGAGTGGTGGTGCATGTGGTGAGCGAGAACCGAGAGCACATGAAGTTGAATGAATTGTGGCTCCGTTCAGTTCGACAAAGATGACGTCACCGCCGTTCAAAGTGAATGGGGATCCGTAAACCCTGACGCATCAACGCATTCCAACACGTACGTGTTACCCGTGTGTTAGTGAAACGCAACCAGAAGGGGGAAGGATAGTCCCAAGCCTGGTCAGACCCACTGGAAGCTGACTGTCAGAGGGAAGTCGCCTGAAGTTTATGTTTATTGTACAACCCTGAACGAAGAGAGCACAACAAACCTTTTGTGTTAGAAGAACCTACCTTTTGCCTTTGTTTTATTCTTTTGAGATACATTTTTTATTGACACCATTTATGCAGTTAAGACCTGCAAGATAAAAGTAGGTCAGAACATGAATGACATGTATCACCTGGTGTGTTGTCCTCGCTGCAGTGTAGCAACTATAGCTATACACTGTTAGCCCGGATAAGTAGAATCTACTTAAAAAAAAATAAGGAAACCGGTTGCCTTAAAAAAAAAAATGAAGTAATGCACTGGGTTGGGCAAACTAAGTTGGTTAAGTTCAATCTACTTACACCCCAAATTGAATGGACTAAAACAAATTAAGTAATGCACTGGGTTGAGCAAACTATGTTGGTTAAGTTCAATCTACTAACACCACTAATTGAGTGGAATGGAAAATGCTGGTTTAATGTACTAATGACCAAGTTACAATAACTAAAAGTATTTACTTCAATCAACCATTCCTGAGCCATCTATTTAACTCAGTTTGTTAAGTATTACTCAAAACTAAATCTTACATTTCAATTGATCAAACTTAACTTGTTTAGTTCCTCAAACACAAAAATTATAATATTACAATGATATCTCTATCAAAATGAAGGAAGCAGTGAACACCCAGTCATTGCAATGTTTTATTGCACAAAGCATCAAAAAATATGTTTAGAAAAATATATATATTTACAGTTCACAATTTCGTTTCATATTCATATTCGCTGAACAAAAGAATTTCGTCCCTGAAAAAAGTTCTACAATCACAGGCTGATGTTGCCAAAGCAACAAATGGCTTGGTACACGACAAGATTCTGTGTGTGAAAACAACAAATGGCTTGGTACACGACTGGATTCTGCCTGTGAAAACAACAAATGGCTTGGCACACAACTAGATTCTGTGTGTGAAACAGTCGTGTACCAAGCCATTTGTAGTTTACACGACTAGATTCTGTGTGTGAAAACAACAAATGGTTTGGTAGATTACTACATTCTGTGTTGGGAAGCTTTGAAAGCTGATTTTTTTTGTGCTTGGATTTTGGGTTTCAGTTCACTCTTGCTGAAACCGAGAAGTACCTGTTGGATAAAATCGAATGTGTTTTTCATGCTCTTGGAGAAATGAAAACAGCACAACGGAACAATAGCTATTCGCTAAAGGTATGCTAGCAGCTAAAACTAACGAAATCTCTTGAAATGTGCTGACAGATAGTCTGGCAAGTAATTTACTTCTCCTCTCTTTGGCTTCTTTATGTCTTTGTTTTTGGTGGCTCACCACTAGAAGAGTGCTTTCCACGCTGTTACGCACCAGGCACACTGTACGCAACTGAATGACGGAAAGTCAAGCGGGGCTCATGTCTACGGGTTTTATTACAGCGAGGATTACAAACAAAGGAGAATTCTTCAACAAATGTAGGTAACAACAAGCGTAGGCCCGAAGAGCGTGACGGCACGCAGCAGAGAGAGACCCCTTCCGGACTGCCACTCCGGCTTAAGACGCATCTGGCTCCGCCCCCAATCACAAGCCGCACCTGCATATAATAACGGAGAACAAAGGCACAGCCAACGAGCAAAATAAAGAAAACCACGACCCCTAGGGACAGCAGGAGGGCGTAACACACGCTTACCTCCATTCACGGTGACATCAAGGTGACCCAGCTGACGCATTTTCGTTCGATAGTTCCCCATTTTAAATTTCGAACAGTTTTTCCAGCCGCTCCAGCCAGATGTTGATCCTGTTTTCTTGAAGACATGGGTGTTCTCGAACCAAATGCGGAGGCAACACTTTCAAATCCAGCATTTGTTGGGTATGCTTTAAGTGCGTACATTGTCTCTGCCAGTCTCACAAGGATTTCATGTTTCTGCGCCTTTGTCACATTGAGGTAATTTCCATCCTGTGAGATGGAGCAAGTTCCCTTAACGTAGTCTGTACTCCACATCCACAGAGAATTAAGGTATGTGGAATACCTCAGGCCACTGTCTTTGGCCCAATCTCAATACTTCCCCTTACCCCTTATCTTACCCCTTACCCTTGAAATTGCGCGTTCATGTGAGAGCTAGTGTTGTCTCAATACCCAACTTGATCAAGATTAAGGAGTAAGGTTAAGGGGTGTATGGCCCTCGTTTTTGAGATGATCGGAGGGCTACCTTAACTCCAAGGGCTATCCCAGAGCACACCGCGAAACCAGCTCGGGAATTTTCAAAAAAACATGGCTGCTTGAAGCGAGGAATATTTTACATGAATAAAGCTATCTACACAACTTTTTATATGTTTATAATGACTCGGTTTGATCTGAAATGTACTACACGAGCGATGCATAGAATTGTCGGTCTTAACTGAAACTTTCAAACGGTAGTTTTACCGATACAATTAGCGCGTATACCACCACTCCATTGGCTTATATGGTAGCTTGCCAGCTATCATGCTACATACACTGCATGTAAGTATTTTTGGCTTATAATTAATTTAAAAATGACGACAGTCTTGTTTCGTGCTCTACACAGTTGTATACACATATATTTGCAACCATGTTCTTCATTAGACTTTTTTTTAAATCGCTAGTTTCATAGCTCATAGTCACGCATGACGTACCCGAAACCTAGTGGCGTCTCATTTCATAGGGGAAAGATCTCAGCCCTTGGCCCTTACACTTGCAAGTGCTAGGGTTAAGACTAAGACAAGATTAAGCAAAAGGGGCAAGGAGAAGAATCGAGATTCGGCCTTTGTCTTTTGTTACGACCCACTGCGCCTCTACAGATGGTGCAATGTGCATACATGGCCTCTAGGACGACTGATGCCTGATAACCTACACCTGGCATGGTGTATGGGATATAAGGATGAATGGACACTTGACTCGCTCTCGCGGGACCTACGTCTAAAACCCCTAGACACGTCGCCATTTGGATTATGAGCATATGGACTGAATAAACGCATGCTTTTGCAGTTAACCTTTTCGTTGTCTGCCTCCATTGTTATCAACTGTGTTTGTCTCGGTAGGACTGCCGGTCTCTGGCATCGCCTCTAAAAGTTGCTTCTTGCTCTTGTTCTTCTTTTTATGAAAGACCAGCTCTGCCTCCGTCACGGGTGAGAACAGGGATGATTTTAATGGTTGGTTGGTCGGGTAGTTCTGATAAGTATGTTAGATTGCACAATTCATTGTTGAACTCGGGATCTTTAAATTGTAAGTTAAAGTCATAATCAATTTGCAGAGCATCTTAAAGCCAGCCAATCAAATCCTCAACTGTATCAGGCTTCGTAGTCAGTTCCACCTTCCTTATATCGGCCTCGCTGAAAATGACTCATCATCATCTTCTGTTGCAAAGCCATCTAAGGAAACGAATAAAGATTGAAAGTTAGTTCAGTGTATCAGGCTTCGTCGTCAGTTCCACCTTCCTTATATCGGCGTCGCTGAAAATGACTCGTCATCTTCTGTTGCAAAGCCATCTTAGGAACAGATAAAAATGGAAAGTTAGTTCAGCACAGAATAAAACATTTGAGTGTCACCATTAGTTTCCCACCTATTCTGTTCGCTGGCAGGGGGAAAACATTGTTAAAGCAGCACAATGGATCAATAGCTATTTGCTAACGGTATGCAAGCAGCTAAAACTAACGGGATCTCTTGAAATGTGCTGACTTTGACATTATGACAAACTAGTTACTCAACGACTGTCCTTACACAGTCAAACATCAAGCAAGTGCAACACAAGACAAAGCACGACGGCAAATAAGCTACTTACTAGTTCGGCAGAAAGTAAACAAGTCGGGCTGCCACAGGCAAAACTACAGAACGAAGTTATATGCCTACACTGAAAAAAAGGGAGAAGAGGGGTTGTTGAATTTGTATGTTTCTATTAAGTATATAAAACATGACAGATTTATGTTCCGTCACTAAACATGTAAAAATCATGTTAAACTAATGTACTCTTGGGGGATGTACAGTCTTTGAGATTAAGTCATGTTTAGAAGACATGAAATAGTTATGTTTGGTTTGAATCTCCGATTCTCCGCCCATTTTTAAACTGCCAACTGCCATCTTTCTGTTTGCCTCTGGTGCTGGACTGAAGAGTTGATGTGCACAAGGTGAGGATTTGAAGACTTGTTTAAAAGGTAGGTAAAATGGTTAAATTTCCTGAAATTGCACAGAGTTAGAGGGAATCAATTTAGATCGGTTGCTTCAGTAGCTAATATCGATAATAGGTTAAGCTCGTGGTAATAGGCAGGCCAGCTAAAGTTCACCAATGTTAGCTTTGCTAACTAATGATAACGTTGGCATCATTGCCAAAGAGCATATCATGTTATGTGTCTTATGAAATAAATGCACTTCACTTCATTTGTTACATGTGCTTGTTGTATGTATCGTGTCAATTTACTGAAAACAAGCTTGGAGAGTTGTACTCTGAAGTTAGCTCATGTTAATTAGCCTTTTTGCAAGAAGGTAGTGCTGGCTTGTTTTGCTAAATCAAGTTCGTTGCCGTTATTCACTGTGGCTAGCTTAATGCAGGTGAATTACCAGTTAAAATTCATGTCGGACAGATAGGTAAACAGGTATTGAGATGTGTGCATTCAACATGTGTTTTACACCACAAAAATCTAGCGCACATTTCGACTGTTTAAAGTTTAAGTCCAGTGAAAACTAAACCCAGGGTCTGTTCATTGCTTGTCTGATACATACATCCTGTATCGATGTTTTTCTTGTATCAGTCCTTCATGAATATTCTATCTCAGTTTAGGATCAGGGAGAAGATGGATACCCCGCTCCCTGCATTGGCCTGCTCCAGTTTCAGCTCTGCATCATAGGCAAACAGAACAGAGGAACACAAAAGATGCTGAGCCAAATGGACCTTGAATCAGATGCGGGAGCAAGTAATGAATGTTGGGCCCCGGACTAGTTACTGATTTTTTTTTTTTTAATTATGTTTTTATTTTTATTTATTTTTTACAAATAATAATAAACCATTATTGAACTCTGACACCCTTGCATTCTTTCTAAAAATGTAAATCTAGTTGATGCTTTGGTAAGTATCAATTGGAAATGCCTACTCACATAAATATATAATATAATGATGGAATTATAAGTAAATCAATCAAAAAAACAATAAATAAATCATGTTGGTTAATCATAAAGTAATAATATATACTAAACATAAAGTAAATACGGTAGATTAACATGAAATAATCATGTTTGTATTGCAGAGCAGAATCATGTTTGTCTGACATGAAAAAAATATTTTTGGAAAACATGATATTAACTTGTGCAACTGATGTACAAGTTTTTTTCATGTAAATCTGAAAGAGTTTTTTTTTCAGTGTATGGACCCTGGTATGGCAATGGCAAGGAGGCGATTCTCCATATTAAAAGTCAATGTAGCGCCCCAATTTTTTTCAAGCTGTTATTTTAAGGTAAAACTGCTTATCCTAACTCTAATCCTGAAGTATAATTGTTGCATTCACAGCTGAACTATGATGCAAAATGACGACAAGTCGTAGTGAACGTTTACTTACGTTTACTGTGGCTACCAACATCATGTTACATGGCAGAGTGGAAACTGTAACAAAGGAATAAAGTTTGACTATTTTAGCACACATTTCGTAATGGAATATGCCTGTAAATATATGTAAATAAAACGTTGTAACTATGTGTAGTCTTTCCTTTTTAAACAGTATTATAACATAACAATGGATTTGCACTTACGACATTGCTTTTAGTGCTAACAACCGATGGATTTGACGTGCATATAACTCCCGGGACAGCTTGTCAAAATAAAAGTCCCTGAAACATTTGCCTTAATGGCAACCCAACTGGTGTACCCTTTTGTCATTGAAGAGATACCTAAGTTGTTCCTGTTTGAGTTTACCGAGTTAAAACCTTCTTATAACCTCCCAGGGTGACGGATTCCTCAGTTACTGCACTGCCCAACCTGTTAACGTGTGTGTGTGTGTGTGTGTGTGTGCTGCAGAAAGTGTGTTTCGGTGAAATAAACTTCTTTATGGTGTTCTGTCTGCAGATTGGACTGAAATGCCATTTTTTTGTGAGACGCTCGTAACCGAGAGAGCAGCTGATGGAGAGGCCAGGCTAGCCACAGCTGGGTTCAGTCCACACACACACACACACAGTCCATGAGTCAGCTGTTCACACACACACACACACCAGGTCTGTACATCAGTCAAGGGTAGAACACATTATAATGGTGGGACAGAATGTGCTCTATTACAGATGTTTGTTAGAGGACACTTTAACACACACACACACACACCTCTATGACTACATGAACAAATTGAATACAAACATCTTCATCTCACACACACACACACACACCTCTATACCTTATCTCCGCATAACAGGCCGTTTGCAAATCAGAAAACACATTTTCATTACCTTCAATTTTTCACACACATTTTTCAAAACACAGATTTCACTTAAAAACTAGAATGCGTTTCGTGAACGAACTGCGAGAGTGTGCTTGCTCTGTGACAGAGAGAACAAGTGCCTATGAATTAACATGTATTTACATCTACTCAATCAGTGTAGTGGGGCCTTCTTCCAATATATTTTAGCAAGCAACCAAGCTCAACCATTATATTTTGGCTCCACTGACGTTTAGACATATGAGGGTATCTCAGAGTTTCGTTATACTGACTTACTGAGCTAAGTGAATTGTTGAAATTGCTATCTTGGTAAAAGGAAACATCTCTGCAACAATATTGGAATGAATGCGGTTACATAGCCAGCTTTACTTAAAGTTTATTGTAAGATAGGCCTATATGTTAGACTTAATGCAGTTAGAGTTAGACTGTAGGTCTAGTATCAAACGTAAGCAACACTTTTACTGTATAGCTAGAGAGCACGTGTATCACATTGGTTTATAGTCTGTCAAATTAGTTCTAGTTATTGGTGTTCGTTGGCATAAAAAGTTAGTCTTCTCTTATAAGCCTATAGTACATCTGATTAGAGCTAGCAACCATGAAAAACCTCTTCTGAAACTAAGAAGGATAACTATGACTAAATGTGACTAAAACTAATATGCATTTTTGTCTTAAGACTGAATCTAAAATAGCTGCCAAAATTAATACATCTCAGTGTTCATTTTGGCAGCTATTTTAGATTCAGCAGCTATTTTAGATTCAGTGCATATTAGTTTTAGTCACATTTAGTCATAGTTATCCTTCTTAGTTTCAGTCTAGTTTTCGAAAACTGAGCACACTACAACAGCTACATCCTCAAACGTTTTTCAGTTAACCTAATGATTCAAGGTCTCTCATGAATCATTACTCCCAGGACACGGGTTAATGTTAACTCACGCTATCGGCCACAACAAGTTAACCATTCTTTCAGTATAAGCAACTTTTGCATAGCCCCGCACAGCTAGGATAGCTCACGTTACCGTAGTAGGAATACAAGTCTTAGCTCACTATATCCACACAACTAAATTCATGAATTACTTCACAGGTTTACTTAACAACTTGAATTAAGGAAAATGATCCCCCGTTACGGCTAGCTGAAACTGCCAGTGGATACTCCCGTTACGTAGTGTTAGTTAGCCTTTAGCCCCGTACTCAGATGTTACAGCTGCTTAACACAGCTAGGATAGCTCTGCTTAACACAGCTAACGTTACCGTAGTGGGAATACAAGCGCTATCTCCACACAACTAAATTCATGAATTACTTCAAAGGTTTACTTCACAACTTGAATTAAGGAAAATGGCGTCTCCAACGTTAACGTAACGTTAATTTATATGTTAGCTGCTACGGCTAACTATCAGTTTCCATTAAAATTTCAGTCAGTAGGCTACACTGAAAATGCTGCCATTCAACTCACCTTAACGAAGTGGAAATACGGTAGCTAGGTTAGAAACTGTAGTTACTCTTATTCTTTCTCAAAGTTGAATTGAGAGGGACAGAGAAATACGGTTCCTCTTATTCTTTTTCAAAGTTGAATTGAGAGGGACAGAGAAAATGCGGTTCCTTGGATTTGGCGAGCGGAGGTGTCAGTGAGAAGCACAGCTGCAAGCCAGTTTAATGACCCTATTATGACGTCATAATGGCAGAGACCTCTGCCATGCAAGTCTATGGAGAAAAAAGGGGATGAAAAAGAGGGATAAAAAAGGAGTGGCATGGGGTACCGCCACGAAAAGTCATAGCAGCTTGCACCAGATCGGGCCGGACGTTTTGGTGTTTGAATGGCGTCTCTAGCTCAATCGGGCGAGGAGTAGTTAGCTGCAAGAAAAACGTACGGAATAAATAAATAAATAAACTAGAATGCGTTTCGTGAACGAACTGCGAGAGTGTGCTTGCTCTGTGACAGAGAGAACAAGTGCCTATGAATTAACATGTATTTACATCTACTCAATCAGTGTAGTGGGGCCTTCTTCCAATATATTTTAGCAAGCAACCAAGCTCAACCATTATATTTTGGCTCCACTGACGTTTAGACATATGAGGGTATCTCAGAGTTTCGTTATACTGACTTACTGAGCTAAGTGAATTGTTGAAATTGCTATCTTGGTAAAAGGAAACATCTCTGCAACAATATTGGAATGAATGCGGTTACATAGCCAGCTTTACTTAAAGTTTATTGTAAGATAGGCCTATATGTTAGACTTAATGCAGTTCGAGTTAGACTGTAGGTCTAGTATCAAACGTAAGCAACACTTTTACTGTATAGCTAGAGAGCACGTGTATCACATTGGTTTATAGTCTGTCAAATTAGTTCTAGTTATTGGTGTTCGTTGGCATAAAAAGTTAGTCTTCTCTTATAAGCCTATAGTACATCTGATTAGAGCTAGCAACCATGAAAAACCTCTTCTGAAACTAAGAAGGATAACTATGACTAAATGTGACTAAAACTAATATGCATTTTTGTCTTAAGACTGAATCTAAAATAGCTGCCAAAATTAATACATCTCAGTGTTCATTTTGGCAGCTATTTTAGATTCAGCAGCTATTTTAGATTCAGTGCATATTAGTTTTAGTCACATTTAGTCATAGTTATCCTTCTTAGTTTCAGTCTAGTTTTCGAAAACTGAGCACACTACAACAGCTACATCCTCAAACGTTTTTCAGTTAACCTAATGATTCGAGGTCTCTCATGAATCATTACTCCCAGGACACGGGTTAATGTTAACTCACGCTATCGGCCACAACAAGTTAACCATTCTTTCAGTATAAGCAACTTTTGCATAGCCCCGCACAGCTAGGATAGCTCACGTTACCGTAGTAGGAATACAAGTCTTAGCTCACTATATCCACACAACTAAATTCATGAATTACTTCACAGGTTTACTTAACAACTTGAATTAAGGAAAATGATCCCCCGTTACGGCTAGCTGAAACTGCCAGTGGATACTCCCGTTACGTAGTGTTAGTTAGCCTTTAGCCCCGTACTCAGATGTTACAGCTGCTTAACACAGCTAGGATAGCTCTGCTTAACACAGCTAACGTTACCGTAGTGGGAATACAAGCGCTATCTCCACACAACTAAATTCATGAATTACTTCAAAGGTTTACTTCACAACTTGAATTAAGGAAAATGGCGTCTCCAACGTTAACGTAACGTTAATTTATATGTTAGCTGCTACGGCTAACTATCAGTTTCCATTAAAATTTCAGTCAGTAGGCTACACTGAAAATGCTGCCATTCAACTCACCTTAACGAAGTGGAAATACGGTAGCTAGGTTAGAAACTGTAGTTACTCTTATTCTTTCTCAAAGTTGAATTGAGAGGGACAGAGAAATACGGTTCCTCTTATTCTTTTTCAAAGTTGAATTGAGAGGGACAGAGAAAATGCGGTTCCTCCGATTTGGCGGAGGTGTCAGTGAGAAGCACAGCTGCAAGCCAGTTTAATGACCCTATTATGACGTCATGATGGCAGAGCGCTCTGCCATGCAAGTCTATGGAGAAAAAAGGGGATGAAAAAGAGGGATAAAAAAGGAGTGGCATGGGGTACCGCCACGAAAAGTCATAGCAGCTTGCACCGGATCGGGCCGGACGTTTTGGTGTTTGAATGGCGTCTCTAGCTCAATCGGGCGAGGAGGAGTTAGCTGCAAGAAAAACGTACGGAATAAAGAAAACTTGACGATAACAATACTGTGCTTCCCTTCGGGCAAGCACACTAATAAAGAAAACTTGACGATAACAATACTGTGCTTCCCTTCGGGCAAGCACACTAATTAGAATTTGAATTCCATTAGTAAGTAAAACAAATACAAAGTAAGTTGTTTAAATGTCGAAATTTGAACTTCATGCAGACGTTTGAAGGCTATTTATGAATCAACATTAAGTGAACATACTACATTTAACCTCTTAACTACATGTGTGTGTGAGCAAACATCGTCTAACCAACATTCAGGACGGTGACGGATAAGGTAGACATTTAGATAGTGTCACTAATTAAACCTACTTGATCAGGGCTGTAAAGGTTAAGTGGATTGTTCATTGCACAACTGTTTGTGTGTGTGTGTGTGTGTGTGTGTGTGAAAGCAATGAATGAATGCAAAAGAGAAGGCCAAGCACAGACCTAACACACACACACACACACACACATACATATACAGCCGCGGAAAAAATTAAGAGACCACTTCAAAATTATCAGTTTCACTGGTTTTACTATTTATTGGTATGTGTTAAAGTAAAATGTACATTTTTGTTTTATTCTATAACCTACTGGCAACATTCCTACCAAATTTCAAATAAAAATATTGTCATTTAGATCATTTATTTGCAGAAAAATGACAATTGGTCAAAATAGCAAAAAAGATGCAACTTCTCAGAGTTGGGGAACATTGTCAGAGCAAAAGGAAGCAAGACCATAAGGATTGAAAAAAGCGGACTGGAGGGTCTTCTAGTTCGTCTTCTCTGATGAGTCCAATTTTCAGCTTTGCCCAACACATGGTCGTCTGATGGTTAGACGGAGACCTGGAGAGGCCTACAAGCCAGAGAGTCTTGCACCTACTGTGAAATCGGACTCATCAGAGAAGACGAACGTAGAAGAACCTCCAGTCCGCTTTTTTCAATCCTTATGGTCTTTTACAAACCTCAGCCAGGCAAAGTACAACGTTGTCCCGGAAGAAAAACTTTTGCCTTTTGCTCTGACAATGTTCCCCAACTCTGAGAAGTGTTTTTTCCAGCAGGGCAATGCTCCATGCCACACAGCCAGGCCAGTAAAGGTGTGGATGGAGTACCACCAGATCAGGACCCTGTCATGGCCAGCCCAATTTCGAGACCTGAATCCCATAAAAAACCTCTGAAATGTGATCAAGAGGAAGATGGATGGTCACAAGCCGTGAAAAGAAGCCGAGCTGCTTGAATTCTTGCGCCAGGAGTAGCATAAAGTCACCCAACGGCAATGTGAAAGACTGGTGGAGAGCATGCCAAGACACATGAAAGTTGTGATTTTAAATCAAGGTTATTCCACCAAATATTGATTTCTGAACTCTTCCTAAGTTAAAGCATTAGTATTGTGTAGTTTAAAAATGAATATGAGCCTGTTTTCATTTTTCGAGATCTGAAGACACTGCATCTTTTTTGCTATTTTGACCAATTTTCATTTTTCTGCAAATAAATGATCTAAATGACAATATTTGTATTTGAAATTGGGTAGGAATGTTGCCAGTAGGTTATAGAATAAAACAAAAATGTACATTTTACTTTAACACATACCAATAAATAGTAAAACCAGAGAAACTGATAATTTTGAAGTGGTCTCTTAATTTTTTCCGCGGCTGTATATATAGACAGCGGGAGAGCGAGAGACTCAATCAGTCACACGCTGAGGAAAATAAATGAAGTCTGAAGTCAATCATTTAAATGTGTGTGTGTGTTCGCGTGCTCCAAACAGTTGGATAGAGTGTGTGATTAAGAGGTAGGTAGAGTGACTGAAAGAGAGAGAGAAAAATTATGGAAAAAGAGAGTGCGTGTTTGTGTATGTGTGTGAATGTGTTTTTGTGTATCTGTGCATATTTGTGTTTGTGTATGAGCTTGTGTGTGTGTGACTTGTCCAGTGGTGTCTCTTTGTATCACCTTCCTCTATTTTGTCGCCACACTGAAGATCATTGCTCTATAAATCCACTTAGACATGTAGCTGTAGCACACCCTCTTCCTTGACCTTAGTCACACACACACACACACATACATGTAGCTGTAGCACACCCTCTTCCTTGACCTTAGTCACACACACACACACATACATGTAGCTGTAGCACACCTTCTTCCTTGACCTTAGTCACACAAACATACACACACACTTAGACGTTTAGCTGTAGCATTCCCTCTTCATTGACCTTACACACACACACACACAGACGTTTAGCTGTAGCATACCCTCTTCATTGACCTTGGACACGCACACACAGACTATTCGCCTTAACATACCCTATCCATTGACCTTACACACACAGACACACACAGAGACGTTTAGCTATAGCATACCCTCTTCATTGACCTTAGTCACACACACACACTCAGACGTTTAGATGTATTATACCCTCTTCATTGACCTTAGACACACACACACACACACACACACACACACACTCAGATGCACACACACGCACAATGAGAATCAGTCACAGTGGTGGGAGATTGGGAAGGTACAAATTAAGGTTTTCAGCCAGCAGTATAGTACCTTTTCAACTGTTACGATTAAGATTTATCTGAGGGCACTCTGTCAGGTGTGTGTGAGGATGAGGAGGGCACTCTGTCGGGTGTGTGTGAGGATGAGGAGGGCACTCTGTCAGGTGTGTGTGTGTGAGGAGGAGGGCACTCTGTCAGGTGTGTGTGTGTGAGGAGGAGGGCACTCTGTCAGGTGTGTGTGTGTGAGGAGGAGGGCACTCTGTCAGGTGTGTGTGAGGAGGGCACTCTATCAGGTGTGTGTGAGGATGAGGAGGGCACTCTGTCAGGTGTGTGTGTGTGAGGGCACTCTGTCAGGTGTGTGTGAGGATGAGGAGGGCACTCTGTCAGGTGTGTGTGTGTGAGGGCACTCTGTCAGGTGTGTGTGAGGATGAGGAGGGCACTCTATCAGGTGTGTGTGTGAGGGTGAGGAGGGCACTCTGTCAGGTGTGTGTGAGGATGAGGAGGGCACTCTGTCAGGTGTGTGTGAGGGTGAGGAGGGCACTCTGTCAGGTGTGTGTGTGAGGGTGAGGAGGGCACTCTGTCAGGGGTGTGTGAGGGTGAGGAGGGCACTCTGTCAGGTGTGTGTGAGGAGGGCACTCTGTCAGGTGTGTGTGAGGAGGGCAGTGTGTCAGGTGTGTGTGAGGGTCAGGAGGGCACTCGATCAGGTGTGTGTGTGAGGGTCAGGAGGGCACTCTGTCAGGTGTGTGTGAGGAGGGCAGTGTGTCAGGTGAGGGTGAGGAGGGCAGTGTGTCAGGTGTGTGTGTGTGTGTGTGAGGATGAGGAGGGCACTATCAGGTGTGTGTGAGGATGAGGAGGGCACTCGATCAGGTGTGTGTGAGGATGAGGAGGGCACTCGATCAGGTGTGTGTGAGGGTCAGGAGGGCACTCGATCAGGTGTGTGTGTGAGGGTCAGGAGGGCACTCTGTCAGGTGTGTGTGAGGAGGGCACTCTGTCAGGTGTGTGTGTGTGAGGGGGAGGAGGGCACTCTGTCAGGTGTGTGTGAGGGTGAGGAGGGCACTCTGTCAGGTGTGTGTGAGGATGGCACTCTGTCAGGTGTGTGTGAGGATGAGGAGGGCACTCTATCAGGTGTGTGTGTGTGTGAGGGCACTCTGTCAGGTGTGTGTGTGTGAGGGTGAGGAGGGCACTCTGTCAGGTGTGTGTGAGGGCACTCTATCAGGTGTGTGTGTGAGGAGGGCACTCTGTCAGGTGTGTGTGTGAGGGTGAGGAGGGCACTCTGTCAGGTGTGTGTGTGTGAGGGCACTCTGTCAGGTGTGTGTGTGTGAGGGCACTCTGTCAGGTGTGTGTGTGTGAGGGTGAGGAGGGCACTCTGTCAGGTGTGTGTGTGAGGGTGAGGAGGGCACTCTGTCAGGTGTGTGTGAGGAGGGCAGTGTGTCAGGTGAGGGTGAGGAGGGCAGTGTGTCAGGTGTGTGTGTGTGAGGATGAGGAGGGCACTATCAGGTGTGTGTGAGGATGAGGAGGGCACTCGATCAGGTGTGTGTGAGGATGAGGAGGGCACTCGATCAGGTGTGTGTGAGGGTCAGGAGGGCACTCGATCAGGTGTGTGTGTGAGGGTCAGGAGGGCACTCTGTCAGGTGTGTGTGTGAGGGTGAGGAGGGCACTCTATCAGGTGTGTGTGAGGGCACTCTATCAGGTGTGTGTGTGAGGAGGAGGGCACTCTGTCAGGTGTGTGTGTGTGAGGGTGAGGAGGGCACTCTGTCAGGTGAGGGTGTCAGGTGTGTGTGAGGGTGAGGAGGGCACTCTGTCAGGTGTGTGTGAGGGTGAGGAGGGCACTCTGTCAGGTGTGTGTGAGGGTGAGGAGGGCACTCTGTCAGGTGTGTGTGAGGGTGAGGAGGGCACTCTGTCAGGTGTGTGTGAGGATGAGGAGGGCACTATCAGGTGTGTGTGTGTGTGAGGAAGGCACTCTATCAGGTGAGGGTGAGGAGGGCACATATATATATATATTTAAGGCCAACTTCACCACCACCGTCGGCCTAATGTTACTGATGCCACAGGGGCGTAATTCCATTGCCTGTTGGTGAACACAAAGTTCTATGAAAACTTTCCCTCAACACGAGTATTTATGCGTACCATGGGGACTATGACGCTTTGGTGACTGAATTAATTTCACAGGTATTTTATGCATCGTACTCTCATTCTCTCGCGCTCTCTCTCGCTCTGTCACACTGTTTCTCCCTCTCTCTCTCTCTCTCTCGATGTGTGTGCGCGCGCGTGTGTGTCGTTAGGGCAACAGGTGTTTATGCGGGGCTGGTGAAAACTGGTGGCCTGCGGGATCCACGTAAGTAATGGCGTGCGTGCGTATGTGTGTGTGTGTGTCTCTCTCTCTGTGTGCGGGAGGATAAATACCGACGCAACCACTGGCCTCGCCTCCTATAGTCCGAGTCTCCCTCCACTGCGCCGGTCATCGCCTAAGCATCGGAAGTAACGGGCTGCTCTGGATCCACGCCACGCGAATCTGAGTGTCGGTGGTGCATGAGATATGAGAATATGTGCAAGGAAAAAGGACACGAAGTTATTTTTAAGTTTAGATTTAAAACATTCTTATAAAATGATGGACACTTTTGAGGCGACAACCGAGTGTACAGCGGCGGAGTGATTCTGTTTTGCGAGATGCTGGGCTTACAGAGTGAAGAACCTTCAACGAACCCTTTAACGCGGCTTCTAATCAAAAGGAGTTTATTTTCATCGTTTTTTTAGTGTATTTGAATTCTCTTGGCGAAGCGTCTTTGGATAGCACACACAGATTCGTTCCCGGGAACCTGCGTCCGCGTGAGAGGAGAAGCGCCGAGATAATGGACAGCGCCTAAGGCTCCAGGTGAGTGCATGTGCACACACGGGCTCAACGTGCCACTAAAGCAGGGAAAGATCCTACCTTTTAGCAGAACTAACCCTAAATTAGCCCTCTCAAAACACACACACACACACATTCACAGCAGACCACGCAACCAAATCAGCTCATTATGCAACGTGTTTACGGCGGGAAATAAAGACCAGTCCGACAGTTCCAATCAGCCCGTGCTTACTTTCTGTAAAAAAAAAAAAAAAGACTACTTATTGAAACAATTTCATGAACAAATCTCTCTGTTTCTTTTTTGTGTCTCAGCACACACACAATTCTGTCTGTATCTTTATGTGTCTCTGTGTGTGTAACAGCTTGCCCTGTTTCTGTCAATGTTGTTACACACACACAATTTGCCATTTCACACTTAAAAGCACACACACAGTCCCTGCTGTTCACACACTCTCACTGCTGTTCACACACACACACACACATTGCTGTTTACAGACCCTGCATTTCTTAGAAATCTGTTTGCGCCCACAGGGTTTAAAAAGCCATTTATTAACACACACACACACACACACACTACTCAGAAGCACATGAGGTGTAATAAACCATCAATCCAGTGGCCTCTCTGAAGCATGTTTCACACACACACACACACACACTACTCAGAAGCACATGAGGTGTAATAAACCATCAATGCAGTAGCCTCTCTGAACCAGTGGCCACATATGTTTCACACACATACACACACCCACACGCACGCACACACACACACACACACTCACACACACACTTACACACACACACTTACACACACAGCTGCCACTCTGAGCCTGCTCTCCCCTATGTATGTCAGAGCCCACTGCAAACACACACACACACAGACAAACACACACACATACACACACCCACACACACAGCTGCCACTCTGAGCCTGCTCTCCCCTATGTTTGCTGTTTGGACTCCAAACAAGGGCAGCACGCCTCTGTGATTCAGTTCATGCTTGATTGCCCGTGCCCGTCAGCCACACACACACACACGTACACACACCTTGACTGCCCGTGCCCATCAGACACAAACACACACACACACACGTACACACACCCTGACTGCCCGTGCCCGTCGGCCCCACTATTTACCCCTAGATCCTTGGAGTGGAGCGGGGATCCTCTTCTCTGTCAGGGCCTGGAATCAATGTCTCTGTGTCTCAGAGTGTGTGTAGTGGTGTGTGTGTGTGTGTTTAGTGCTGTGTGAAGTGTTCATTTCTGTTAGCAAAGAAAAATGTCCTTCCCAGTATTGAGTGAATGTCTGTCCCAGTGCTGCTGAGTCATTTGGACAGCTGAAGACTCCAGCAAAAGACAACATGAGGGTGTGTTGTGTGTGTGTGTGTATGAGGGTGTGTGTGTGTGTGTGTATGAGGGTGTATGTGTGTCTGTATAACTATATACGTAACAGTGTTTCTCCGTTTCAGATTCACCAAAGATGACAGAACCTTTTCCCTCCGCCTCTGCTGTCTCCGTCACCATGGAGATGGACGTTCTGGGCCCAGAGGAGGGGAACGTGACGGGGAACTGGTCGGGCCTCCCGCCGCCCTTCGAGAACTCGTGGAGCCTGGTGACGGCGCTCATCTCGCTCACTGTGTTCCTGTTCGGCCTCGTGGGGAACACACTGGCCATCTACGTGGTGCTGCGCTACGCCAAGATGAAGACGGTCACCAACACGTACATCCTGAACCTGGCGGTGGCCGACCAGCTCTACATCCTGGGCATGCCCTTCCTCACCACGCAGAACGTGCTCTCCTATTGGCCGTTCGGGGACTTCATGTGCCGTGTTGTCATGACAACTGACTCCATCAACCAGTTCACCAGCACCTTCTGCCTGATGGTGATGAGCATCGACCGCTACCTGGCCGTGGTGCACCCTATCCGCTCGCAGCGCTGGCGGCGCCCCCGTGTGGCCAAAGCCATCAGTGCGCTGGTGTGGACGTTGGCCGTGCTGGTGGTGCTGCCCGTGGTCATCTTCTCCAGCGCCCATAACCCACACAACTCCTGCAATGTGAACTGGCCCGAGCCCAAGCACCTGTGGGACACCATCTTCATCATCTACACGGCCACGCTTGGCTTCCTGCTGCCTCTGCTCGTCATCTGCCTCTGCTACCTGCTCATCGTCATCAAGGTCAGACACGCAGGGCAGAGTAGGCGTAGATCTAGCCATCTCAGGTGTTTAGGCGGATATCTCATGTGTTCAGGGGGATATCTCAGGTGTTCAGGCAGATATCTCAGGTGTTCAGGTGTATA